>NW_023458565.1:26790586-26881423 GCF_013731165.1 Rhagoletis pomonella
ACTAATGCATGAAAATCCTAACCTCAAAAAAATCACCCGTTAGTATGATCAAGCCCACTATCTAATGACAAAAGCCTTGGCCCGCATTGATCATAAAGAAAGTCATTTACCGCGGTTGGAACTCTACTTGCACTAGGGCAATCACATTGTCGATTTAAGTCCATAATGCACTTACACTTTGAAATTAACAATATTTTATTCCATTCCTGATCATTATATTCATAAGGATGTTTTTTTACATTGTAATAACTTTGAAGGAGGCTTTCAATGTTTCTCCGGAGCGTAGTTCTTGTAACTATAGGGATGTTTGCCTGCTGCCACAACTTTGAAATTGTGTTCATAACTATTGGCAAATATTCATTGAGACTTCGATTTTTTTGGAACACTTGCAGAGCCGTAATATTTAAGGAACAAAAAATATTCAATAACACCACGTTTCGTAGGTAACATTTTAATATCAATATCGCGCTTAACGAAAGCCATTTTTAAATTGCACACACTGTTAAGTCACTTTTTAATTTTATTTCACCAGCACAATTTATGGTATTAATTATAAATTATTATTATCAATACGAAACAACAGGTTTGACTCACTTATTTACTTTGACTTCCACAATTTATAAAATTTATTGGCATGATTAAATTACAAGAGGTTAGCTCGCTATTGACAGCGTCAGTTTTGCACTCCCCGGGTTGCTGATGCGACGAAAACAAAGAGTATGAATTTGGGAAAAATCGTAGCAAAAATGTACCTAAATTGGTACGAAAGCAGTGAGATTAAATTTCCAACTAAGAAAACTGTTGGAGGAATTTGTGGGGGCGAATTTTGTTAGCTGACCTAACCATGGGTAAACGACTTCATAGCTTAAAAGGAAATGTGATGACATGTTAATTTTAAAAATCGGCCGTCAAATACCCAACTTTCAACGAAAAAACCTTTTCGGCTGTATTTCGAAGGGTTAAAAAAAAAATAAAATAAAAACTTCGAAATCCTCTCAACATAATCCTTAAATTTAGGTTACTCTGTTGCATAAAAAAAATCAATTTTTGTTGTACTGTGTTATTATACTTACATCTGAAACTCATGTTGACCTGTGATATTAAAAGTGCTATAACTCCTTTGTTTATTATTTTAGTAATATAGTTTGAAGGCAACATTTTCTTGAATTTTTAAGTACTTTCGTTTGGTAAGGAAAAAAATATACTTTAGGGGGGGTAAAATTTAGTTTCTGCCCTTATCATGCGAACGCGACTTCAAAGCTTAAAAAGACATAAGAACGAAAAGTGAAGCTTCTCAAGACAAAAATAATGACATATCAATTTTAAAAATCGGCCGTCAAATAACCAAGTTACAACGAAAAAACCATTTCGGCTGTATTTCGGAGGGTTAAAAAAAAAAAAAAAAAATTTTTCCAGAACCCTCTCAACATAATCTTTAAATTTAGGGGCGGACATTAGCAACTTTTTTTTTCGACCCATTCTAATGTACATACATATGTACTACCTATATGTATGTGTATTTATGTACTATCAGCAGAGCATGTAAACATGCTCAGATGTGTGTATGTGCGCGTATTGAACGCATTCGACGCATGGCAGCTAAGGATTTAATGGAAAAACTTATTACCATTATGTTTAAGAGCTATGCATATATTGATACATACGCATGTGCATACATACTTAAATTTGTATCTGGAAATAGTGAAGATGTCAGTTGAGCCTTCTACAGCAAAAAAAAACAATACATACAACGGTTATCTTAGCCCACCCGTCCACCCCTCCGAAAATGGAAAATGTTTTTTTTTATCGGAAAACGAAAAAATATGAACTACCAAATCTGCGATGCTCTAGCTGGGTTAAAAAGACTGTAAGTCCGTCCGTTTACATTGTGACATACATGAGAGAAACAGGTTGAAACAGGCACTTCCAAGAAAAAAGTTGCAAAAAAATGTTACGTATTTTTGACTACAAATTCCGAATATTTAATAAAAATATGTAAGCTCCATTTAAAAGGCTGGACTTGCGGTATGATTAACCCACTTTCGGTCCAAAGCGGAAGTCGGAAATATGACCAAAATATAAAGCGTTCCCGACAGTGTAGTTCACATTTTTTTATTTCCCAATAAAAAACGTTTGTCTCCAGACTAGAAGTGCTACATACATTTTTTTAAGGGCGGTCTCCACAGACTTTCCTTTACTACAAGCATGCAGTGCTTTAGATAGATAATCTCCAGAAGTTCCATTTATTTTATACAAATCAATCGGTCACTTCTGGGTGTTTGGCAGAAACGAAGAGAGACTGATTTGCCCAAATTCCTAAGGTAAAACCTTAGAGCTGTTTTCGCCTCCAGAATAAATATCACCCTGACGGCTCGCCAATATTTATGAATATACCCACTCCTCGTACAATTTGTATGTATGAAATCCAGCCAAAAATTTGAAATGAGCTATTCCTTGGCAGGGCGAAGGCTTTGCCAGGGAGGAGTGGCAGAAAAATGGACATAAATGAAAAGCTTATAAGACTACTCCCCATCTCTTTATGGTCTAAATTCTTCATTCAAATTTTAGGCAGCACTAAAAAAAACGGGGCTATTCGCAAGAATATATTTAAATTTGTAGGATTCATGACACTACTCTAAGATCCTGCAGAATGTCCTTCACAAAGACCATTTTGTGTTTCTTATTTTGTACTTGTGGATTACCAGTACAGATTTATAAAGTTCCCAGCCAGAAGATATATTCAACAGGGAGCCTTCGCTTCGTCCTTACATAATCTTAGTGAGCATGAGCCTGAAATTTCTTATCTAAAAAGCTTCTAGTCAATACGTTCTCTGGGCACAACGACATCATTTTGTGCAATGTTCGACTGAACAGCTGATTACATTAGACAACAAATCTTCGCTAGATATATTTTACTTCTAAATTGATCGAAATGGCAAGCAAGTTTGCCAATTTTTTGTCTCTGACTAGTCTGCATGTGCTCTTTATACTCGGTTGGCGACCTCAATGTGAAGTTTTGCAGAAAACTAAATGTAACTTGTCAATTTCATATAGAAGAGGAAAGGTTACAATAATGTTAATATGTTTCTATGTTTGTATGTATGTATATTGTCCTTTTCCAATATTCGCTATCTATTATATCGGCATTATTTCCAACAAACTATTTCACGAGTGGTAGTGATTTCTATCAGGCCTAAACAAGCTCATATGTACATATTTACAAAAAAAAAAAAAAACATATTTATATGCACATGTACACACAAACTAATACACTATACACTACACTAAAACTACCATAATTGTTAAATGTTGACTCAAATGGACCATAGGATATGTGCAAAAATAGAATTGTGTGTGGGTTGTGGGCAAAGTTTGAAAGCAAAATTTGTTGTAAGTAGTTGTTGTAGTTATTCTCGAACGAAATCATTTTCTATGCCTGTGACTGACATTTACACAATGGAGGGGTATTCGGGCGTATAACGAGAATCAATTTATCCGCAGCCACAGATTCTTTTGTAATGGTTGCACGGGCGAGGTAGTTATGTATTTGTATGTATGTATATGTCCGTGTGTCTTATATGTATATATACAAGTTTGCCTTATAGTCGCAGCTGCTACCTCTCAGCGGGGGCTCATCAGATTGAAGTTGGTAATTGTTGGTTGAAGTTCTTTTTGTTGTTATTGCTTGATACAATTGAATTGTACTATTCAATTCATGAAAGACATCTTAATAAACCCCCGAGAAGTTGAAGCATGTCAACTAACGACGTTGATTGGAAATCACATGATAATTTTTCAGAGAAAACGTACATATTTTTAAAACTTGCACTTTATAATAATAAAATTTAAGGGGCTATAAAGCTGCATACTCAAAAAAAAATTAAAAAAATTTTGTTAATTTGTAATGTACTCATTTCAGTCAACTTCGGTGTAAAAAAAATTCATAACTCAATTTATTGTAAAGTGCACTCCATAATAATATACGTAAATATTGCGCAATACTCAGAACTACCATTGGGATTTTTTTAAATTTTTATTTTTTTTTGAGATGTCATATTTTCAAAAGCAGTTTTTTTATCAAAAAATGTGTATGTGAAAAATTTTTCAAGAAATTTTTTTTTTTAATATTTAATAGACAATTTTGATGTGTGCATGTGTGACTTTTTTAATTTTTTCCTCGCCCCGTTCTCGAGACATGTGGAAAACTATAAAATCGATTTGTTTTGCTTTTATGCAGTAAAATTTTTAAAAATTTATTAACCAAGCTCAAATTTCATTATTATATATTATCTATGTATATGCATCAACCCTAAATATTTGAAACAAATCATACAGGCTTTTAATAATATCTTTTCTTAAAAAACATCTCACATCGAAGAGGCGTTTAACTTAAAAGTCTGCAAAAAAAAAAATTTTTTAATTTTATCAAATAAATCAAAATAATGAGATTTTTAAAGGTAATTTCAAATCTGTCTAGCTCGCATCGGTCTTAATAATTTTCCGAAATATTTTGACGAAAATCTTAAAATATAACCAGTTATTTAATTCAGGGTTCTCTTTGATTCACCTTGCGAATTCAGTTATTTTCATGGCAAATCCTTCCACCTACCTGAGTTGCTCACTAACTAGTATGTATCTCTGCAAACCCTATAGATTATTAAAATCTTAATTTGTTATCGAAGTTAGAGATATTTTAGTACTTAATAGCTTAGCTTCTTCCCTGGCCTGTTCCTATGTGGGTGTGAATAGTAGCGGAGGTTGCAGTTGGCTTTCTACTCACACTCCCATGGCCAGAGCGTCATCTAACTCGACTACAATACTTCCTCTAGCTAACTGGCTACGAAGTCTTAGTTACACTCGCCTAGGAGACAAATGTCGTTACAGCAGCTCCATATTATTCTTTGGAATGGCAGCCTTGTTCACGGAATTATTTGAGGTCTTCTTTGTGTATACTTTTTCAGAAAACAAGAATTTCGTGGTAAGTTTTAGGTTAGAATTTAAAAAACAAAAATTATGAATAGCAATTTTAAATTTGAGCACCCGAAATTCAATGAAACATGAAGAGTCTTAATTATTGTGAAATGGTTAAGTGGGGCTATGTAAGTCTTACTTTCAAAAATTTTCCATTAAAAACTTAGCTTTTCCATGTAAAGATTAACCAAAAATTCAAAGCTATAACAAAAGATATGCAGGTGCAAATAAAAGATAATGAAAAATCAAATAGTAAACCAACACGTAAAGAGAAATATTTGTCAATTTTTTTTTTTTACATTCAAATTTTATTTAGGTGTACTAGTCCGGGTCAATTATTTTAAATCAATTTGGATTTTGGCGAATTGCGAAAATAGGTTTTGAAGAAAATCTTAAAATTTTCACAGTTGCGCCCTTTGTTGGAAGTTTTTGGAAAACTATAAGTGCATAAACGGATTTCCCATACCAAAAAAACCCCTCATTGCCTGTTTTTGTGTAAAATTTAGGCACTTTTTTACGACACAACAGCAAAGTGCTAAGAAACCTATTTTTGCAATTTGGCAAATTCCAGATTGATATTAGACCCACGGTTTCTTCGGTAAACTTGTTTAGAATTAGGCTTAGAATCCTTCTGCGCTATACGCGCATAGTCAGAAAAATCTCCCATACAAATTGTCCCGCCCTAATGTATATACTCATATTTTGTTGAACTTTTATTTATTTGAGAGTATTTGTTTAGGATTTTTTCCACAAAAATTATAAATTAAAATAACCACTCTCTTTTCAGTATGTGTGTATGTATGAGTGTTTACATACGAATATCATCCAAAGTCTGTAGAATTAATTTGCCAACTAATAAAGGAACAGAATTTTAATATTTTTTCGGCTTATGCCAGAGTATTTCATGATATTTCCGCACTCAAAAATTTCACTTGCATATTTTGCTGAAAACATATACATACATATGTACATACCAACCTATGTATGTAAGTGTGGTAAGCAAATAACAAATATTAAACAAAAAGCAAATATAAATTTCCAAATTAAATATCAAAGCTAAATGTAGTAGATCTGAATATGAATTTCGAATATTTCCAAATGCAATACAGCACCATAGAAGTTGCGAATATTGTTGTTGACGTTGTTCAATGCAGTTAGAAGCTCCAACGCGCATACATATTTACGAGTATATACTTATGTACATACAGTGCCGAACAGAAGTATTGACACAGTGAATTTTTCGCAATATATGCAAAGTTCTTTTATCTAATTTATTTTCGATAATTTTTTGTAAAAATATTATTCATTCTACACCAGAAAACATAATAATAAAATCTCTAACCTTTGTGCAAAACACAGGAAAATTCATTAAAATTGCACACTTATTTTTATTAAGATTTTTTAGAAAAATTCTAAGTATGCAGTTTTATAGCCCATTCAAATTTAGAATAACAGAGTGCAAGTTTGAAGTCGCTAGAAAATCGCATTGACTTTTGGTAATTTTTTTTCACGCAAGTTCTTCCATACAAAGTAATTCGACAATTATTTTTTTGTATGGAGAAAATGAGCAACACCTTCCACTAAAAAACTTGCCAAAAATCAACGCGATTTTCTAGCAACTTTAAACTTGCACTTTGTTATACTAAATTTGAATGGGCTATAAAACTGCGTACTTTGAATTTTTGTTTAAATCTGAATAAAAAGTTGCAAATTAGTGTGCAAATTTAAAGAATTTTCCTGAGTTTTGCACAAATTTTAGAGATTTTATTATTACGTTTTCTGGTGTAAAATGAACTATATTTTTATAAAAAATTATCGAAAATAAATTACAGTAAAAAACTTTGCATATATGGCGAAAAATTCACTGTGCCAATACTTTTGTTCGTCACTGTACGTATTAATCACTAGTAAAGTAATTGATTCGAACTTTTCGTTATATGAAATCCTTACTTGCGTTATAACAATTTCTAAGGAAAAAGTTTAATAAAATCATTTTAAACAATAGCAAACGAAAATGAATATGTACAGCAGTTTGGCCTAATGAACCTGTACGAACTGAACGAAATTTACACTTCATACGAGTACATATGTACATACATATGTGCATACTACATTGTTATTGTGAGGTATTTTTGGTAATTAAAATTTCTTGAAAATTTCAACCATTCTTTGTTTGTAAATAATTGCGTACAGACGTGCCACATATTTGAATAAATTTGGTTATGGCTATTCGAATTAAAATTAATAACCACTGATGCGTAAATGCGTAAATGTATATGAATATACATAGATATAATTTTCTAAGTGCTTTAAGTAAAGTCTTCAGTCAGTTGACCTTTAACCCATTGATTGATTTGAATTTGAAATATTGAATTTAGAGTTCTATTTAAATTTAGATTTTAACAACGAAAATCGCATTTCAAAGAAGCCATGCTTAGTTATCTAAAATCACTTAAAATATAAGTATAAATTCAAAAAGAATAAAAAACTTTGTTTTGTGTGTCACTTTAGCCGGTTTGGCGGTAAAAAGGTGCGCTTTTGTTTAGTGTTAAGAAAAATGTGAAATTCAAAATTTTGAATCCTTAAACATGCGTAGGCTAGGAAGCTACTAAAGTACGCACCAGCAAGCAGTATTTCTGAACTGAACTATTTTTCTCTTCTTTTATTGTATACACTGATGACTGGAAAACTGAAAAAATTTCAATTGAAAAATAATTTTGCTGCTTTGTCTAATTTTTGGGCATTTTCTCTGAGTGAAATATTATAAACGCAGCGAGTTTTCCGATAAGATCTTGACCGCTATCACCGCTTAAACATACCAACCAATGAAATTCTTAATATGGGTATTCATTAAGTGCCTCGAAACCGAGTAAACCTCGTAATTAAACCGATTTTGCATACAATTATTAAATAAGTTTACGACGTTTACATGGTTATGAGGCATAATACACCTTGATCGGAACTTTAAGTTTACTAGTTTTCGCCCAGCGGTTGAAGTTCAACCAGTAAAACTAAGTGGAGTTGAGGTGTGTTATGGTGAGTTGAGTTGAGTTGAGTTACGGTAAAGTGAATTGCAGCGAAGTGAGTTCAGGGGAGGTGAGTTTAAATAAGTTAAGGTGAGTTAGGGTGAGTTGAGCTGAGGTGAGGTGAGCTGAAGTTAGCTGGATTTATTTGTCATGAAATGAGGTGTGTTGGGTTAAGGTGAACTTAGAGAAGTTGATGTGACAAGAAATGCGTTGAACAACATAACTGAACCTAATATAACATAACATAATTTAAAATAACATGATATAATATACCACAACATAACATAACATAGCATAACACAACAAAACATAACATCTTCTTCTTATCTGGCACTACAACCGTTTGTCGGTTTGGGCCGAGACCAAAAAGCTTTTCTAATTGCTTCTATCCTGCGCGAATTTGCGCCAGTTGGTTATCCCGAGGGCAGACAGGTCCTTCTGCACTTGGTCCTTCCATTACGTTCTTGGGCGCCCTTGCTTTCGTAGTCCACCCATGGGTGCGGAGTCGAAGGATCTTTTCACCGGAGAGTCGTCATCCATGCGTACAACATGTCCAAGCCAACGCAATCGCTGTATTTTTATGCGCTTAACAAAACATAACATAACTTGATATAACATAACACAGCATAACATAACATAAAAGTTTTATCTTCTTTTGTTTATTTTTATCTGTCTATCTCTATCTTTGTCTTCGTGGTTTGTTTGTCTTTATTTTTTTCTTTATACACTTATCTTTTTTTTAGTTTTAATGTTTGTCTTTTTCCTTACCTTTGTACTGACCTTTATCTTCATTTGAGTAATTTTCTGCAAGTTAGCAATCAAATACCTTTCTAATGATATGCAATTCATTATACTTTAAAAGTATGCTTTAGCCGTGAAAGTGGTGCAAAGAAAACATGTTTGCCTATATGGGGGATAAGATACTCAGAAGTGGGATTATATGCCAATGCACTCCCAGCATTTCAGATAAAATTATAATTAAAGGACAGTTTTACTTAAAAAAAAATGTACACTGCAGGTTTTTAAATTATTAAAAGTACATTTATCGAAATGTTTTTACATATACAAATTTGCTGCTATTGTTCAAAATTGTATTAAAATAAGTAGGATTATCATCAACACAATGTCGTTCGTACAAAATACTCAACTACAACGAATTGTAAATACGAATTGTAAATGCTCACGAAATATTTTCAACTGAAGCAAACAAAATAAAATATAAATGCGTACATACAAATGCAAATAGTAACAGTTCAATAGTATATAGTACATACATAGATTTATAGAGATGTATTTATGTATAAGTTACACATTGAACATTTCTGATGTTCTGAACTCAGAAACTCATTGTTTCCAACAAATTGCAATAAATAAAAGCAAGCAACCAACCATGTATTTTTTTTGGTTTGTTTATTTTTTACGTAGTTACATAGTAAATTCTATAACGCTTCTAGCCATTTTCATGGTACATGTTATTATTGCACTTGTTCTCGCTTTGACTACCATTTGCCATTTGCCATATTTCCTTATATTTTTTTTTCTTTGGCCTCTTTATTGCTCCACATACATACATACATACATACATACATACATACATACACATATTTATGGTTCATATTCAAAGCGCTTACACAACATTTATTTTACACCCACTAGAGGTGATGCACACCCACATTCGAATTGGAAAAATGTCACAGCTGTGGCTGCACATACATACATACATACACACATACTTATACACTAGCAAACAAAAGCAAAGTCAGCTTTAGTTGGTGAGCGTTGGCTAAGAGAAACATCGCGTACTCGTATTCATGCCAATGTTGGCTCTGGAATTTTTATTTGCTCGTAACATATTGATAAGTTGCAAATAAATTTTTATTGTGCATTGGAGTAGGAAAACCAAAAATGTTGAAGTGCAAACAATATGAAGTAAAAGAAGAAAAAAAAATTCATACAAAGTTACCAAAAAAAACAAAACAAAAAAAGTTGAAAAGCTATGAAAAATGTGTCACATTTTGCTTTGTGCCGCGAAGCATAAAATGCATTGTCAATTTTTGTTGTGCATAAAGAAAGGTAGTTGAAAGGTATGGAAGAGCATTAAAACAAAAAATAAATAAAAGTAGTATAACGGGTGATTTTTTTGAGGTTAGGATTTTCATGCATTAGTATTTGACAGATCACGTGGGATTTCAGACATGGTGTCAAAGAGAAAGATGCTCAGTATGCTTTGAAATTTCATCATGAATAGACTTACTAACGAGCAACGCTTGCAAATCATTGAATTTTATTACCAAAATCAGTGTTCGGTTCGAAATGTGTTTCGCGCTTTACGTCCGATTTATGGTCTACATAATCGACCAAGTAAACAATTAATGCGATTGTGACCAAGTTTCGCACTCAGTTTACTTTATTGGACATTAAACCAACCACACGAATGCGTACAGTGCGTACAGAAGAGAATATTGCGTCTGTTTCTGAGAGTGTTGCTGAAGACCGTGAAATGTCGATTCGTCGCCGTTCGCAGCAATTGGGTTTGTGTTATTCGACCACATGGAAGATTTTACGCAAATATCTTGGTGTAAAACCGTATAAAATACAGCTCGTGCAAGAACTGAAGCCGAACGATCTGCCACAACGTCGAATTTTCAGTGAATGGGCCCTAGAAAAGTTGGCAGAAAATCCGCTTTTTTATCGACAAATTTTGTTCAGCGATGAGGCTCATTTCTGGTTGAATGGCTTCGTAAATAAGCAAAATTGCCGCATTTGGAGTGAAGAGCAACCAGAAGCCGTTCAAGAACTGCCCATGCATCCCGAAAAATGCACTGTTTGGTGTGGTTTGTACGCTGGTGGAATCATTGGACCGTATTTTTTCAAAGATGCTGTTGGACGCAACGTTACGGTGAATGGCGATCGCTATCGTTCGATGCTAACAAACTTTTTGTTGCCAAAAATGGAAGAACTGAACTTGGTTGACATGTGGTTTCAACAAGATGGCGCTACATGCCACACAGCTCGCGATTCTATGGCCATTTTGAGGGAAAACTTCGGAGAACAATTCATCTCAAGAAATGGACCGGTAAGTTGGCCACCAAGATCATGCGATTTGACGCCTTTAGACTATTTTTTGTGGGGCTACGTCAAGTCTAAAGTCTACAGAAATAAGCCAGCAACTATTCCAGCTTTGGAAGACAACATTTCCGAAGAAATTCGGGCTATTCCGGCCGAAATGCTCGAAAAAGTTGCCCAAAATTGGACTTTCCGAATGGACCACCTAAGACGCAGCCGCGGTCAACATTTAAATGAAATTATCTTCAAAAAGTAAATGTCATGGACCAATCTAACGTTTCAAATAAAGAACCGATGAGATTTTGCAAATTTTATGCGTTTTTTTTAAAAAAAAAGTTATCAAGCTCTTAAAACTTCGAACGCTGGCGGCGGCTTTGTGAACCGCGACCATTGTAAACTATGTATGTACCCGTGGGATACTGCTAAAAAATTTTATTTATTTTTTTAATGTATTAAATTGTACTCACGCCATTTTTTAAATTTAAAAGGAAGATTTCAACCCATATAAAATAAGAACAAATGAATTTTAGGAAGCCTGATTTTGTCAATTTGGGCTGTTCGTTGAATTTTCAAAAATGAGGCGTCAAATTAACGAGCTTGGCCTGCAGATGTGCAATAAAGTTTTAGTTATTTGAGAAGTGTTGCCACCTATTAAAAAATTAAATTCAAATTATTTAATAAGTTAAAGATGGGTATTAAATGTGATGGGTTTAAAAATGTTTAGTTTTTAAACTACATGTAGGAGCGTTGCCACCTATGTAAAAATCAAATTAAATTTAAATTAGAGAAATTGGGTAATTTAAATACGTATCGCAATATTTAAAAAAGTTTTAGTTTGAAAATCTTTTAAGAGGGTTGCCGACTGTTTAAAAAGTTGTATTAATTGAAATTGCACTAAATTTGTATGAGATATTAAAAAATGAGTGTCAAACGAAAGATGTTTGGAAATTACCAGTTTTAATGTTTAGAATATTTTTCAGGTGTTTTTGAGAAGGTTGCCATCTATTTAAATAGTTACATTCAAATAATTTAATAATCATTTAATAAAGCATTAAACGGTGGCTATCAATTTAAATTTGTTTGAAAAAACTTTATTTTTGAACTACAATTTGTAGGAGCGTTACCATCTGTTTAAAAAGTTAAATTCAACTTAAATCGTCAGTTTACTAAAACATGTACGACAATGTCAGATGCTAGTGATTTATAATTTTGTACAGGGTTACCACCTGTTTGAAAAGTCGAATTTAGTTAGTTCTATGAAATGAAGATGGCACAACGCTGAAAGCGATTTGTTTTCAAACCCAATTTGACATGGATTTATAAACAACTAACATAAAAATTTTTCAATTAAATTTTATAAAATTTCCTTTAATTCATAACCCCTGAGAATTTTTTCTAAAATATGCACTTTTTTAATAAAATTTTGCAGTCATACCAAATTTTGTTATTCTAAGCACTAATCATACACTTTTATTTTTCATCATTTTCAGGCGACGGACGATGCCAGTGGATTTCCACCACAAACGCCACCTCCGTATTCACACGAAAGACGTAAGTAAATAATTGCTGTAAATAACTAGAGAAATATCTCCGTTATAATGTGCGTTCTGGATTTCTAAATAGATAGATAGTGCTAAATAGATACGAGTATCAAACTAAAAAAATACTTTTGGAATTTAGAAAACCAAATAATTACGAAAGAGTGAGGTTGATATTAGAGATGAGAGATTTAAACACCAGGTATTCTCAATCAGGGTTCATAGGTTAGCTTACGATGAAAATACTGTGCTGTTCAAATCATGCCCAACAAAGACTTTGAGCTGATTCCGTATTGTCTAAAGCAAATACATCTTGACCAAGAAAACTACTTCACCATATGCTCTGAGGATGAGGAAACTGCGATTGTAGAAAGTGCACCTTTATAGTCACGAGCGATTTCTGCACTTCCACAGTGAAGCAGATGTTTAGGCAAATCAAAATATATTTCCTCGATGAGCTTTTTTCACAAAAAAACTCTACGACACAGGTTGCCTTCAAAGTATGACTCAAAACCGATTTTTGGGGTTACCGTAGAATTTCCTTACCAGAAACTTGCACTTCACCCGGCTGTCCTTACCACGTCACTGACGAATCTCCCTTACTTTAACAAAGACGTGGCCGCCTTATGTAAGTAAGAATTTAGAATGTACATTTGGTATCAGACATACTTCTGAGCCGCTTTACAAAGTAAGTTATGTGTTATGCAGAGCAGTCGCTCGGAGTAGTTCGTTGCTTGGAAATAACTTCGGCTGCACGTTATTTTGCAACTGACAATGTAATGTGTCGTTGGAGGTGTTCATTTTGTGCTTTACTAGTAGATGACATTGGCCATGATGACAATTTTGGTACTAAAAACTGAAAGAAAACATGGTTTACCTCGTAAGGTGCTTACCTATTTTCCCAGTGGGATGCAGTAATCTGTTAAAGTAAAGTTTTCAGATGTTCATGAAAGGTACGAAGCCTTCGGCATAGCCGAACACAGCGCTGCTCTTTTTTGGTTTTGCTTAATATTGCCTAAGTGGATTTTTTATGCGGGTTCTTAGAATTTTTACATGGAGTATCTGAATTTATGCGGTTTTTGAAAATACTGGAACGCATCCCCCGTTTTTGCATCAAAGTAAAGAACATTTTTATGCGGCTTTCTGAGAAACGCATGCGCCGCATAAGAAAAGACCTAAGTGTATACATATAAAAAGATGTTATGTCTTTTTATTCTATAAACAAAATTGTATGCACGGATTCGATACTTCAGAAATGTTCCGATATTTGTCCACAGAAATCTGGTCACCGAACTAGTAAATCTACAAGTAACACTGTTATGATTCTAGTTCCCGACTAGTAGTTTTCACTGCAGGGTACACTGATCCATACCGTACTCACGTATGTAAACAAACAAGTGTACACCACATTTACATATGCATAATTGTGCATCAGTGTTGTGTGTTTTTACAGGGGAAAAAACGCAGCAAAAATAGTCATAAAATTTACATTTTAGATGCACTATGTAATATTGTGGATCATCGCAAGTGACAATAAAGATTTTACATATTTAAAAAATCTTTGGATCCAAAAGTAACGCGGTCAATTTATATCATACCTATGATAATAGATGTTGTGACACAAATGGAAGTACCTTAAACTTGAACACTGTTAGAATAGCAGATGATTTGACGGGGCAGAGTTTTGTAGCAACAAAAAAGTTCGAGGTCTATATCGTTGACTACCGATTATTAATCGATATTATAAAGCAGATGTGTAATCCCTTTTATGAGATTGATTTGAGTGAATAATTTTGGACACATTTTAAGCATGAGCAGCAAACTCTTATTCATAAAAAAATAAACTAATTTTAAAGAGCTCTATAAAGTGACGTTTTGTTACAAATATTTGATTTTTGAATTTGGGCGTTATTTCATACATAAACTCTTTTAGTTAATACAAATTTCCGTAGTCAGTAATATTTGAGGATTATGTGTTTGTTTAAAAATATGTATGTAGTTGCGTATACGCAACGTAGTGCGCACAAATTAACTTCATTTCATTCTATCCATTATTTGTAAGGTATTCATACATCTTTTCTCGTTATTTTTACAGCTTATCGTACAATAAAAGGTGAAAAAGGTGAACGTGGACCAAAAGGACCACCCGGTGATAGTATACGTGGTCCACCGGGACCACCAGGCCCACCAGGGCCGAAAGGTGAATCGGCAACATTTCCACCTTTCGTCGATTTTCCCACCGGTCCCGACGCGGTAAGTAGAAAACAGCCAAAATAAACGTATATATTTTGTGTATATATTTATTTTTAGGAATATCATGTTATCAAAACGCATTTACCTTTCAAAAAAAAAAAAAAATTCATCTTCATATAAAAATCGTGCATTGTCGGTTTTTTAAGATAGCTTGTCAAACTACATAAATTGTAGATTATAACAAGACGAAAGCGCACTATAATTAATTTGATATTGTTTTTTGGTACTTTGTGATGTGAAAATTAAAGAAAAGTACGAAATTAATTTTCACAAACAATTTTCTATTAACGGAAGTAGAAATTAAAACAAAAATGGAACTGGAAACTAAGATCGAATTTTTTAAAATTTTTTTAAGCACATAGTTTCAGGTTATAATGCCGCAGAAGCTTTATACCCAATTTAGCAATTTCTTCTTTCTGCATTTTGGTGGTAAGTGCACAAGTTTTTTTGCTCTCTCGCTTGTCGCCTGTATGTCCTAGACTCTTCTGCAAGTATATTTTCAGTTCATGACTTAGGTTCATTGTCAGTTGAATAGAAGAAAAAATAGACATATCGGTTTATTGTGCGCATGACAACACCTACATATGTATGTTTTACCAAAACGATTTTTACTTCGTATAATGGTAAACCCACCTCTGGCCGCCGATTAAAATGTTCTCTATAATTGCGTTGGTTCTGCAGAAATTTTCGCTAACTGTTCAGTAATAACAATAAGAGGCAAGTCGTCCACAGAACTTCATATAAAGAGCGAGCACCTTGTTCGGCATGACATTACATAAGAAAGCACACAGCACAGAATCCTGTGGTACGCCCGATGTGACGTAGAATATTTAGGGGCCAAATTTGGTAGCATACATGAAAATATTAATAATAGCTTCGTATAATATTCACAAAGTAGTGGGCCCATATATATTTTAATTTTTAATAGTTCGAGCTTTCTGAATTACCATCTAGTGTCGATTACTCCATAAGAAGCCGAAGGCTAACCGCCTTATTTGTTTGTAAAGGTCGTCAACCAATTTATGATTATCTTCTCCAATAGTATATCTATGCTGTCAGGAAGGCAGATGGTGCTGCTAATCCGAGCTTACCTACTGGCTTGCCTGAGCTTTGTGATAGAATCAATTTTTGCTTCTTTTATGACGCTATGTAAAAAAATTACTGCCATGAAACACAGATTTTTAGTACAGGGAAATACATGCGGATTTTTGATTATTGCAAACAGAGCAATGCTGGGAACAAGGTTCGGCGCAGGTGCTTTTTATTCACCAAATTCCTGACCGATGTGTAGGACTTTATGGAGTGTCATCACCAGATAGCTGGGGAAGTGTTACTGTTGTTGTTTCTGTTGCAAACAAAAAAAACTGCTTCATTACTCGGAAGGCCTTGTGAAAAAGAGAGTAGGTAATTTTTCCTTCGAACGCTAAACTCTGCACACTAAAGGTGCTGCTTTAAGGATTTACGTCTGGCTTGTGGAAAAATTTCTTGAATACAATTTACTTACATTTTTATATGTTGTCTTGAAAACACCGCCTAAGAGCTTTGGACATTTCTTGATGATCCTAATTAGCGCGGATGGACCAACACCGGTGGTATTGCCGAAAATGTTTACATTGTCTATAACTATGTATGTGTATCATTTAATATCCGGAACTGTATGTGATCCCATTAATACAATAAATTAGCGTTAAATCTTCTGTGTAGCAAAAAAAAATTGTCCTTGTTTTTTAGCTGTCACTAAGCCAATAAACTATTCCGATCATCACCGATTGATAACACTATGATTTGGCGATTATATACTTAAATGGCGTTTTCATCTATTATCGTATGTACGTGCTTACCTAACTATTTGCATGAATATGTCTGCATATATTTATGTACCTAAATATGTATCATACATGCATGCATATGCTGGTCTACCACCCATTTGGTTTATAGTTTGTCTACTTTAATAAACATTGATCACGAAATCTACATAAATTTTGTAATTATCGGCTGATACTAGTAATTGTACAATAATTAGTGCGTAATAAACACAATTGTAAGTGCACGAACAATAGCGTAGGAACACAAGCGCAAATACCTGCATAAAAACATACATATGTACATATGTATACCCACATGTATATGGGGTGTTCCATACCAAAACGGAAGGGGTTTACACTTCATGTGTTTGTTTTTTCAAGTTTTTAGGGTTGATGCATAAACATAAATAATAAATAAATATGAAATTCTAGCTTGATTAATACATATTTAAAAGCTTTACAGCACAAAAACAAAAAAAAACCGATATAATATTTTTCCAAATATTTCGAGAACGGGGAGAGGAAAAATTTTGAACAAAATCACATATACACACATAAAAATTCTCTTTGAAATGAAATATTAAAAAAAAAAAAATCTTCAAAAATTTTTCTTGAAAAATTTTTTACATACAAATTTTTTGATAAAAAAAATAGTTTTTGAAAATATGCCATCTGAAAAATAATTTAAAAAAAACATAATGGTAGCTCTGAGTATTGCGCAATATTTAAGAATATTATTACGGGGTGCACTCTGCAATAATTTGAGTTATGAATTTTTTTTTTTACACCAACGTTGAGTAAAATGAGTACATTACAAATTTAAATTTTTTTTTAAGTTTTTATAGGATTATTTTGAGTATGCAGTTTTGTAGTATTAGTATAATAAGGTGCAAGTTTAAGCATTTGTCCATCTACTCTAAAAATTTGAAACAAATCAAACACTTGAAGTGTGAACCCCGTCCATTTTGATATGGAACGCCCCATATATGCATCAATTCATACTAGATTCAGAATTGCAACAAATGCATAACTGTTATGGAGCGGAAGCAGCAGCATAAGCTTACAAAGTTGCAGTGGTTACCTATTTCTAGCTGCCAATTGATTTGCTAGCATAGACACACAAATACTACTTATGTATGTACATTAGATCGCACCAGAAAAGTCTCTTGGCCGAACGAAAGGATCGCCGTTTTAAATTTTTCGTGATACTTATTTTCGGCATTTACAGTCCGATCTTAAAGTACATATATACATATATAACGATGAGCTCGACTCAAGGAGAACATTTTTTAACCTCAGGTGCCCCGTTCTGATACTTGCCAAGCAGATCGCAGTTTCTGCGACCCTAACATACCACCCTAATGTCATATACTAACTTTTGTGAAGCATGTATTTCGGTTGAAGGGCAATTTCTTTTTTTCTTTGCCGAACGTTGCGTTTGCAGCTTAAAATTTTCCGGCATATCTTCCACAGTCACATTCGCCACTTTGAGTGATTTTCTGAAAAGTTTATTGAACTCAAGTACACTGTTCTAGTACTCATCCACCAGATCTCAGTTGTTATCACCTTAACAAAAAATAAAGAATTAATTATTCGAATTTGCCTCGAAAAAATACTTTCGATTGAAGGCTGTACGTTGAACTGTTTTTCTATGCTTGTAAGGCAGTACGGTCTAATGTACATATGTACATACATATGTATGTGCCTAGATATGTTGTATGTTTGTGTCAGCTCATGTTGCAAGTATGCACTTATAAATGCAAACGAAGTTAACGCAAATTAACTGCAAATGCTCTACTAAATCTACTCTGCTTGAATGCACGAGCGAGTAATGGTAGTAAGTAGTTAGTAGTGTGTGGGTAAAATCCGCAATCCGCTAGCTTACCCATGTATTTATTTACGATTTCAGTATCGCAATACCAGCGCAAATATGCAAAAACCGATAATTGTCTACTTAGTGGTATTAACGCGAATGTTGAAGGGCTTTAATTTGTTATACTACTTGTGGGAATGACTGCAAACGCTCGTACATATACATACGTACATAAGTATGTACATATATATAAAGGTATGTGACAATTGAATACACGAAATGTATGTATGTGTATAACCTAAGTAGTACATAAATATGAATTTATCCGTTAATAAGTGGTCAGCGGGCAGCTACTTTCATGTCTGGTAGTTAATTTTTTATATGGTGGATCAGTATTTTAAAATTTAGAGTCCAGAATTCTGTCAACTTATTTACGAGCAGGGATTTTTATTTTTATTTTTGTATAGCATAGAGATTTTCAAAATATGTCAATCTTACCCTTGCTATGAACTTTGTGAATACTATAATTTTAGTTGTAGTTTTGGAAAGAGGTTACACTAAGGCTGGCAGTACTAAGCAGATTTCATGACTATCCGGTTATTCGACTCTTCAAAGATCTGATTAAAAAATTCGAATACCCGGATACTCGAGTACTTGAGTACTTATATACCCAAATATCCGGATATCCGGCTACACGAATATCCGGTTATCAAAATATAAGGGATTATAAACGGATATCCTGATTTTCGAATCTAAAAGTATACAATAAAATACGAATTGTTTGTTTAATAACGAAGTGGTCTATTACACTATAGGGACGCTTAAATGATGCAAAAACGCCGAGCCACGTAGACTCAATTTTGAGTTGAAGATTACGGATCTGTATATTATTTTTGTAGATCAGTTCATTCACCGCAAATATTTTCTTTTTAAGTTTGCATTGCGAATGAACAAAAATTTTAATTTTAATATGGTAAATGTTACTCATACGCGATGTACGACCCGGCGTATAAGTTACTTTTTTTGCTCCAATTTCATACAAAAAAAAAAAATTACACATTTTCCTTTAACCATTCAAAAGTGGTTTATTTATTCGCTGATTTTCGTCGTAAGGAGCTTAAATTTTTTCACAGCAGGACAGATTTGAACAAAAAAATAAGACAAAGTTAAAAAAGGTGTTAGATTTTTAATTTTTTTTCATAATTTGCGGTAAATTCCGTAATTTTGAAAACAGTTTTACGAATCTCTTTAGCTCTTTAGAATATCTGGATATATGGATAAACAAATAAATTATTAGATGCGAAATAGGTATGAGATGAGAACGCTTTAAAAAACAAAACTGTTTGTTTAAAAAGGATTGACACCTATTTAAAAGTGATTTTAAAATTGGCTAAAATGGAACACAAAATGTTTTAGAAGCTCTTTTTTTTTTGAAAAGGTATTTCTACCTGTTTAAAACTCTAATTAAATTTAATCAGTTACTTTAATGAAATATTAAGATATGAATTTCAAACGAAGTATTTTAAAAATAGTTTTTTTTTCAATTTAATGAAAAATTGCAATATGGTTGTCAAAGTGAAGATGTTTAAGAAAGCTTTATAATGTAAACCGTTCTGAAAGTGGGTGTCCCCTGTTTAACACATCAAAATCTGTTGAAGTGAAAATTTGAATAAATAATGGAAATGGAATAAATGTACAGATTTGTACATTTTGGCAGGTGCAGATTGGTGTTTCTTCCGAAATTCTTTTATTGAGCCGGACTCCTAATTTCTAAACAACACCACTCTATGACTGCCAAAATGTACAAATCTGTGCAAATGCACAAATCGTGTTCGCTTCACTTTTCAATCAATATTTACAATATCTTTTAAGCAAAAACTTTTCATAAGAATACGCTTTATCAAAAACCATACAATCAAGCTTTCAAATTTTATATAGCATTTAGAAGAATTCAACAAATTTTCGTATAAATATTGAGCTCTTTAATTGGAATTTTAAGAAAATTTTTTGGTATGAAGTTACAAGGCTAACGAAATTTTAGTGGCTAAGAAATCGCGTAGATTTTGAATAATTAGCAGGAAAGCCGCCTGGATGGGTATTCTACCGAAAATCGCAATAAACTTTACATTTTTTAAACTCCTTTCATAACAAAATTGAAAACAGGTAACTCCTAATGTGCAGTACATAAAAATTGTAAAGCGTTTGCTCCAATTGATTTGATGATTACTTAATTCACATACCAACTGCAATGATAAACACATTCAGCTCAAAGCTATGCCCAAATGTACATACATACATACAGTGACGAGCAAAACTGTAACATGATGTAACACTTTTTATTTCAGCCACCGCTATCTTTCATAGTTCTAACGACTTTCACACTTTTGTTCTATATTCTTATTGGTACATCCCTACTCCCGCTCTCATAACGATTTGAGGTCAATCCAACAACAATAAAAAAACCTGGAGACAAAAATGAAAGTTAAGGCAAATGTTACAGTTTTGCACTCATTCTCAGTTTTGCATTTTACAGTTATCTTTTGCTTAGTTGGAAGTCAGATGACTTTTTTCTGTATTGTAATTTATTCAAGAAGTGATCACCAATAAATAATATGGTTAATCAGGAAACATA
Source organism: Rhagoletis pomonella (assembly GCF_013731165.1). Classification (NCBI taxonomy): domain Eukaryota; kingdom Metazoa; phylum Arthropoda; class Insecta; order Diptera; family Tephritidae; genus Rhagoletis; species Rhagoletis pomonella. The sequence goes on from NW_023458565.1 coordinate 26,811,691, forward strand.
AATGTAAATAATAGATTTACTGCGAAAAGGCGGGACCGTAGGGAAAGTGGCAAAAAAATGTGGAGTTTGCCACATGAAAATGTTAAGACTGAGAAAAAATATAGCCTAAAGTGTTACTAAGGACAAAGGAAGTCTGTCAAAATATATTACAGTCCGATATCTTGTGAACTTAGTAGCAAGTAACGCTGCAGGCACTACTACAGAAGCGCTTAAGGTATTAAAATTGAATGCAAATCAGTAGATAGTGAGGCGAAAAGTTGCCAAATTGAGCAAAATGGATCATAAAAGAAGAAAAAAGCAAATTTGATCAAAATACATGTGCGAGTGGGGCAGCGTTTTGCTGCATCGCGCGAAAACCGGACCGTTGCCTATTGGGATATGTTAGGCCTTACATAACGCAATAAAAAACACATTTTTAAGATTTAATTGAGGCTTATGTGGTCTGACAAGACTAAATTAATAGCTTTTAAGCAGATGGCCGGGCATGGTATTGGAACAAAGGCCCAAATTAAGCCTAAGCGCATCATGTAAGGCAAACTGTGAATCACAGTGGTCGGTCAATATTAGTTTGGGGTTGTATTTCAAAAAATGTTGTTGATCCGTTTGTACGTATTATGCGTAAGGAACAGTATCTGTTCATATTTCAACAAAATTTGCAAGATGTAGTCGAAAAAATTAGAGTTTCTGCTGAAAAAGCAACCAAAACACACTGCACATGTTCGCAAAGACTGGAACAAAAGCAGAAATTTGCTAATTTGAAATGACCTCCACAATACGAGGACATGAATCTCATCGAGAATTTGCGAAATCAACTAAAAGCGCATCTTACTAAGTATCCAAGTCCGTCCAATGGAGTACGTGAGCTGTGAAAGCAAACCAAGGATATATGGGAGGCTATACCTCCAGAATTTTTACAGACATGCACATTAGGTATGCCAAATTGCAACCAGAAACTAAATAAAGCAAAACCATACTGAACATTGTGTTAATAATTCTTTTTTTTGTGAAAATTGTCAAAAATTTATTAAAAATACATGAGTGCAAAACTGTAACATATGCCTTAATTTACATTTTTGTCTGCTGGTTTCTTTAATGTTGTTGAATTGACTTCAAATCGTTATGACAGAGGAAGCAAAGATGTACCAATAAAAATACAGAACAACAGTATGAATGTCGTTAGAACTTGGAAAGATAGCGACAGCTGAAAGAAAAGGTGTTACTCAATGTTACAGTTTTGCTCGTCACTGTACATACACACGCATGTAACCACATATGTGTCAGCAATGTGCAGCGCCATCATTTAAAATCCTCCGCCAAATTCGTAAAAATAATGCCGCGAATTTGGCGAAAATGGCAAAGACAATGAAAAAGCGAATGTTTAACTTGCGAGTAAAGCAACTCGCGCACGCAATTGAAAGCATAAACAACAATTATTGTAGCTTGCAAATGGCGCCCTCCACTGCCAGCGGAGGATATGTATGTATGTACAAATGCAAAAGGCAATATGCAACATGCAAAATGCAACAATGTGTGACAAACGGTGCAAATCCGCCAGCTCCAACACGTAGTTATCTGGGGAAATCAGGTATTTGCTTCCGTTGTAGTTTGGCACGCATTTCGTTGTTGTTGTTGTGGTTGTTGTTACTGCCTTTCGCATTCAATGCGCTCCATTGTTTGTCTTTGATTATAAATACATACATACATATTTTACCTACTAAGTATGTGCGATCGTTGGTATGGGAGGTGGCATAGGGTGGATCGCTTTTATGTCGAAAATTTTGTTAAATTATTTTGCACGAAATCTTTGGCCAGACTTAAGGCTGTCGAAAATACTAAACAACTAGGAAGAATAAATAAAATTCTAAATTTATGATTTTAAACTAGAATCTATTAATTTCCTAAATACAGTTTGTTATTCGAGAAGCAGCACTCTTAAAATGAGTTTCATGTTTGCCCAGCCTTATTCACACATCAGTGAAAATTAAACTTTTTGTAAATTATTTTAGAATCCAAAAAATTGTGACATCCCTTATGTGCGCTGCTCATAAATTAGAAATTTTCTTCTATTTTCTGGTGTAACATTGACGCAGTTGTAGTGTTTGTCATTGAATTGGCACACAATCGAAATTTCGCATATTTAAAATCACAAATCACCCGAGAGAATATAAAATTGCATATGTAGTATGTTCAACCACATTCATGCCCATAGATACCGCCAAACCATTTGTTAATATTTAATATTACTTATGTATACCTGATCAACGCTTTCTGTACTTTCAATTAATTCGCGGGACTTTAGAAATTTATTAATATCGATTCCCTTCACTTCAAGGACTTCGACGAGTGCATCAATAGGAATTGAAATACTATTGAATGAAGCCCATTTTTACCTAAGTAAAGTGGATCTTCGAAGCTTTGCGAATAAAAATTCACTTCTAGGGACAAATGAATTATCGATGATACATTTCAAAGTTATAGGAAAAGCAATCTCATGGAAGAATTTAAAAACAGATAAAAAATACATTTTCTTTTTAAATACGAGAAAACCATATTGAATAACAGGGAAATTCTGGAAATTGTTTTTTAATTCACCACAGCCGTTCGAGAGACAAAGGTTTTTCATAAGACAACTATCTAAGGCAACTATCCCGAAAGCTCTTTTCTGTCTTTCAAACAACTAATTAAAAGATCTGCTAATGAGGAGGCAATACGTTTTTTAAAAATCAAGTTCAAAAAAAAAACAAAATTAAGTTAAAGAAATACATAAAAAAATATGAAAATTTAAAGGAAATTAAAAAATTTAATAAAACAAGTCTCTAAAAAATTAAATGAAAAGAAAATTTAATTCAAAAATAAAATGAGTTTCTGAAAATTAAACGAAATTATATATTTTTTTATTCAAAACAATTAAAACAAAAGATTAGAAGAAAATTAAATGTAAAAAGGTGAAAAAATATTAAAAGAAGAATTTTAAAAGTTCATCGCATACTGTTTATAGTTGAAGAAAGAAAAAATTAAATCTCCCAATTTTTTAAGGCCACTTTGAACGTCAAGGTAGTAATTTTATCCAACAAAACTATTTTTTGCTGAATTCTCTATCTTATAGCGCAATTCTGTATCGGTGACAAAAAATTTGTTACTGACAAGTTTAAACTATTTCATATATGTTTTCGTAAAAAACACTGTGACAAGAATTTGTCGCTGATACAAAATAGAGCCGTCAAACTGTCAATTTTACCTCGCTATCTGTTTGGCGTTGGTTGGCGTAGGTCAAGACGAAGTATGTATATATAACCTGTCATCAAACAAACAGTGTTGGCACCCAGGCCACTGTTGATAATTCGAGAATTTAGAGAATTTCGTTTACTTGGGTCCAGCATTAACACCGATAATAATGGCAGCATCGATGTCCAACGCATACTTATTTTATCTTGCCAACAAGTGCTACTTTGGCATTTCCGAAGTAGGGTCCTCTCTCGATGTAAGATCCTGCCCGTGCTGGCATATGACGCAAAAGCATGAACAATAAAATAATCTGATGGGGTGGCTCTTTTACCAGAAGTGGATAGATTTAATGCTTCGTGTATAGTTTAGTTTGGGTCCTAGAATGACGGCTCAATTGATATTTTTTAAATATACTGGTTTATTCATCCGCAGTCTTCTTTAGGATATTTTGGTTAAGTCTTCTCATTCGTAACATATATAATTTTAAATTTTTATATGAGAATTGAAGTCGGTCTTATCTCTTGGTGAAAAATTACTTGTTTTCTCAGTACAAGTTATACATACATACATACATAACTTTAAACAAAGTAAACACAAATTTTTGTTTACATTAAAATATAAACCAAAAACGCGAAACATTAAAAACCACAACTGCAATTTCAATTAACTTCATTTTAAACAAAAACACACATTTCCATTTAACGCTTATTCACCATGAAAATGCTAAATCAACAAAGAGATTTTGAGGCATAATAGAGATGGGCGAGGGATATCGGGACTCGCGGAATGCACGGTACTGATTTCAAAATGGCCGGGATGGGAAGGTCTTTAAAAAATGTTGCGGGCGGGACGAGACCAAAATCCTTTCCCGACACTCCCGGTACAACCCGTAACCGCCCCAAATGCAGAAAATCTTCCTTAAAAACGTTGTATGACATAACGTTGTAAAACATAGAGTTTTATTGAGACGAAAACGAACAGCGAAACAAGAAAAGAAGTAATCGGAAGATGCTAGACATTTCATTATTATTTAAATAAATTTTAATTTGATATGAATTTTTCTTACTGACAGATTTCTGGACTCAAGGGACCCGCGGTACAATGCCGGCATAGGCGGGTTTGGTACTTAAAAATTTAATTTCGGTATGGTCGAGATCGGGACTGAATATTAAGTTCCATGCCCATCGCTAAGGCAAAAGCACAGCAATAAAAAAAAATGTGCAAACATTTTGTTACTCGATTGTCCTTGTGTGTGTGAATTAAATTTTTGTGCCCATGCAATGCTTTAATATATACAAACGGAACGAAAGCAGAGCAAATACAAATTTTAATTTATTACTATGTACAAAGGCAAAAGGCTTAAATACATATCGTCGTTCAAAGTACAAAACCGCGTATCAACAAAATGCAAAACCGCGTATTTAAGGTTGCATAAATTATTTTTTTGCGAGTAAAAACACTCATGTTTTAAAATGGTTCTCCTTTTTCTAAAACAATCGTATTTCTGGCTAATAAATTTCAAGACGAATGGACAAGGCTTGAGGCAAGAGCTTATGTGAGCCAATTCAATGCTTGGAAAAAATTTCTGATACGCGGTTTTTTACTTTAAACGACGATATGTATGTATATGTACATGCGTAGCTATACCAATTCCCAATCAACAAATGGAGGAGACTAAAATATATTTGGTCCATAAATGAGCGTCATACATATACATATTTATTTATGTGTAAGGGAAATGAGCTGGGACTAACATAAAAGATGGATTCGTAAATGTATTGCATGTACACGCACGCAGAAACGAGCTCGGAATGAATATTATTGAGAGTGAGCAAAATACACACATAACCATAACTGCTAATGCAATCGAAACTGTATGCATTTTGTCAATGATTGAATGCATCGAAATATATACATATGGCAGAGAAACAACTGCTGCTGCTGCTTTTTATCTACACTATCTATCGCCGCCGAATATTTGGCAGTAAATAGCTCTTACAAAAGTGTGGGCTGCTGATGGGCAATGCATACATACATATGTATGTAGATAGACCATCGTTTTAAAGCAGCCATGCCCAGCGCAGGGCACTGCATATGGAGTTCTGCCAGCGCAGGGCATGACTATTTTAACCCATTTACGCCCAAACAAAAACGGTTGGGATTTTTTTTATATCTAATTTTATTTATGTGATCATAAAAGCCATTTTAAACAAGCTTAGGAATTAAAATTAAAGAAAAAACCTTAAAAGTTAACTTAACATTACTTGACAAAGCATAACGTTTTTTTGCATCCTGTACAATGCCATATTATTTAGTTGCGTTCCAGATGTTTCACGATTTGCAGGTTTTACACGATTTGCAGGAAAAGCTGTATTCTCATAAATAAACCTTATGGAAGGTGGTCACCTGGAACTGGTTTCCTGTAAAACCTGCAGATCGTGAAGCTTATGGAACGCAACTATTATAACCTCATGGCGCAAAGCACAGTTTAGCTGCTTAGGCAACTGGCCTGGGTTATGTCCATTATACCTTGGATCTGCTACGGTAGAACCGGATGGGTGGCTTTTTTCGAACAATGTGTCTTCTAATAGCTAATTGGTAGAAAAGAATCTTCGCTTGACATGTCGACTCCACCGGTTATATATACTCATATCAAGCATGTATGTGGAGATTTATAACCCACCACCATTTCTTACTACGAATATAAACACCTCACATTTTTGATAACAGCGATTTGACAACTCTATATCCCAGATGATCCTATGAGCTTAAAATGATTTTTCCATAATATATGTCAAAGACTTAGTAATAATCTTCAGAACTTGCTATCACCCAGTTTTAGTAGCAAAATATAATCGAAATGTTATGAAATAAACATATATGCAATTTTAGAAAATTACTTCAGAAACTAGCTGAAGTTTTTGACAAAAACTCTGAAACATCATGTCACACAGAGGCCAGATTTTGAACATTTTATCGTTATACGTAATTGCAAGACTATTTTCAACTACGAGAAAGCTTCTCTTTTCCACTAACTCACTTTTCTTTCTCTTATAGTAAAGTATTACTAACATAAATCTCCACAAATAATTTCCGTATCCTTCCTCAAATACCCATAGAAATATTCTGTACGATAGTTCCACTTGTATGATCTATAAGTCCCTGCAGAAATATGTATTATATAAGTTTCAGTATGTAAAGGAGGACCACGCCCTCCTTTTCCAATAACTGCCACTTTTCTACTGAGTATGGGATTGATTTCATATACTATCTCCATACCAAGTTCTAGTTTTTACTGCCACCTCATCCTTATATGCAGTATGAAAAATTCAGTTTGTATGGGAAGTGCCATGCCCCCATGACATAGCCGTATTATTTTTATTCTATAACCATGCTTGGAAAGTCGGAAATAGGTGTCCAAAACTTCGAAATATCGGTACGGCTGTTCTCAAGCTTTCGAACAGAAAAAACTGGCTTTCCAAAAAATTTTATGTATTAGTATAGGTGTGCCCGTTGTACTAAAAAAAACGATAGCTAGCGAAATAGCTGTATAAATCCATCAAATAACAAACTCTTATACTCACTGTTAATAATTTGATTAATTTACTTTTTCCACTTTATAGTAGCGCATATTTTAAGGCAAAGTACAATAATTCAAGCAAAAATCCCAGCTTTTCATGTGGACCACTGTGAAAAGTCGATTTGAAAGTGTCCAAATCCGGTATCCCCAATTATACACTCTGAAAAAAATGTCTAGATTTCCTAGCTAAAAGGTAGGTTACTGATTTCCTACCTCATTATTCGCGAAATTACATGCTCGATTATTCAACGAATAGTTTGTTTAAATTTCGGAATTTTTAGAGTGTAATATAGCTGTTGTGGTGTGCGTAAATTTACTACGAAAGTGTGTACAAGCTACAAAATACACATCTGCCGTAGAATTGTGTAAAGCCGCTAGCAAAAAGGGTTTTTACACAAGAAAATGTGCAAACGAGAAATACATATTCATCGTGTAAATTTACCAAAAAGTTTTAAAAATAAACAAAAATATACTCGATTTTTTGGAGTGTACCTATTTATCTTTTATTCTATCTGAACTGAAATTAATACCAGTAGGCGCAAACTTATTAAACCTATTTCGTTTTAATAACAATATTAAACTTTTAGACGTGGGCTGAATTGGTGTCTTTTATATAGTACAGAGGGCGCAAATGGGTTAAAGCGTACTTTGACGCGCAGTTGCTGTACATATGTACATATCTGCGTTGTCGCAAATTTTCATATTGTGAGCGAAAACTGAGTTTTCCGAATTTATGGAAGGACTTTTTTGCTACCTAAACGCAATCAAACATATGTACACATACATATTTATATCACGAGTGTGCTATATGTAAGACGATCAATTGATGTTTTCCGTCGGTTGTTGTGAGGCACGCGCTTGTTCTATATTTTTGAGGCAATTATGGAAATTGAAGCGTTTGCATACAATATGCCAGCATTTAAAAGCGAATTGGCGCATAGAATGACAGAATTGCGTACTAACAGTACATATGCTGCGTGCACATACATACATATGTATTGCACTTATAGAATGGAGTAGGGTAGCATAGGCATGGATGGAGTGTAAGGTAAGGTAGTGTAGGGTTGAGCTTCCGTATATATGTACACCATTGCGTTGAGCAATTCTGTACGATGCCAAATGAATGGGAACGGCGGAAATGTGGCTTCGTTTATACAATTTAAGCCAGCTATAATTTATGCGGCACTGACAAGTAAACTCATACATACATACGTATGTATATTTGGGTGCTTAGGAATTGGTGCTGGTGGCTGTGCGTGTGTGGACGCATTTTTCACGTATGTTTGTTGTATGTACGTTTTAATTCCATAATATATATTGACTTGCACATATGTACGTGCTTTAAAGCTTAAATAAAATTTAGCATTGAGGGGGGCCGAAAAAACTAAGCCTATTTCCAAATAAAAACATATGTGTGCAGGAATATTAAGCAATTAAATACTGACACATAAGTTTTCAGGTTGGAAAAAATTACATGAAGACTTAGGGTTAGAGGGAAATCAAATGGTTTCAAAATTTTCTACCTCTTGGGATTTTTACTGCGGTCAAAGTGGATGCTCTGAAAAAATTTAAATTATTAAAAAACAAGTAATTTTTAAGCGACTTCAAAAAGGGAGGAATATTTTATTTTTTTTTTTATGAATGTCACCGCATAACTTTGGACCACGTTAACCGATAGCCGTGCCGTACTAATTTTGTTATTGTATCACGAAAAAGTTAACGGTACTCTTAAGTTTTTATATGAGAATGGAAGTCGGTTTTGTTTCTTTTTTTGATTAAAAATTACTGACCAATTAAACAAACCAACCGAGATCAATACTCATTACCTCGCCAGTTTCCTTAATGGTTTTGTATACTTTTTTTCTCAAAGGAGAATAGCTCAGAATGGTCTACTCATTGTGAAAGGAATAAAAACTTTACTCCTACTCTGATCCATCCTACGGAGTTTAGTTGAAAATACTACATAATTTTCGCATAAGTGTGGTCTAAAGTAGAAAAACTTCTATAGTTCTTCCGCATATCGTAGAACCTTTGATTTTCCCTATTTATTAAAAAAAAAAAACTGGATATTAAACTCATCAATAACGGTCAGCAGTCATTAATTTTCACTCGTAATTTTGATTGCAACATTTCCGTTTCTTAAGAACTGCTCATTTATTTATTTGTTCACATACATACATATATACATACATGCATTTGTATGTACATATTTATAAGCTCACAAACCACTTTTCGTACTTTAATTTTTTTTTCCTTTCTACTTCCGCTCTTGCAGAAATACACTGGCAAATGTACGTGCAATGCGTCTGATATCCTAGAAGCAATCAAAGATAATGAAATACTACGTGAAACAATACGCGGCCCACCCGGTCTGCCGGGTAAAGAGGGAAAGACTGGTGCGCCTGGACTCACGGTGAGTATTTGTTAACACTCGAATATACTACATACACATTCTTATATATAATGGGTCATTCCATGGAAAATCGGTCAATCGTTGGAATCGACCATTTTTGGTTTGAATGACTTTTGGTCGCAACTTTTCTCTTAACATATAACAAAATTCGGCCAAAAGAAAAAAATTCAGATTTTTTTTAGAAGGTTAAGCTAAATTCTAAAATTCATAATTAGGGTGCAAGATAATTTTTTTAAATATCCCAAAAGCTATTTTAGTTACCAAAATAATCCTAGTCTAGTATTTAAAAAAAAAAAATAATAAAATAAAAATATTTAAAAAATTTTGTGATTTAAAAAACGTAAAAGCAAAAATTTACTAAATATTTTGGCCCAGTTTTTTTTATAATCTTAAAAGATCTTGAAGTTTTCAAAAAAGTGTGTTTTTTTAGGGCTGATGATTTCACCCGGGTAATGAGCTACCCGGGTACCCGGGTAGCGGGTGAAGCCCTACCCGGGTATTGAATTACCCGGGTAGCCCGGGTACCCGGGTATTTTATAACCCGGGTAGACCCGGGTAGACCGGGTACCCGGGCAGTATGGTAATTACCCGGGTACCCGGGCACCCGAAAAAATGTGGAGAGGTGAAAATTAAACGCATTTACGATCATATAACGCAAACGAACGTACATAGGGAAAATCTATAAGAATCTTCCGTACCATATGGGGAAATATTATAATATACAACACATACATTGCACTTGACAAATCCGTCATTCATCACACAAGCGTACTTCCAAACCCAGCTTGTTTTAGGCATGTCTAAAATATTAATATTTACGAAGTTGGTAAAAAAAAAAAAAAAAAAAAAAAAAATATTTATCCTCACCAAAAAGATTATACAAGAAGCTTTATGTCGCATTACCCGGGTGTTTTTCGTTTAACCGGCACCAACATATGTATATTACCCGGGTACCCGGGCAAATCGGGTAATACCCGACTACCCGGGTAATAAAAGCCCCGGGTAATACCCGGGTAATCGGGTACCCGGGTACCCGGGCATTACCCGAATTACCCGGGTACCCGGGTATCATCAGCCCTAGTTTTTTTTTAAGATAAATTTTTGATTTATGAAAAAAAAAACTCTGAATGAAATAATGCTTAACAATTTTTATTTACTCCCAATTTAAATTCATTTTTAATTCAGAGTTTGAAAAAAAAAGTTTAAGTTTTAAAATTCATATCTTACAAAAACACCTTCTGGAAAATTTCAGGATCTTTTAAGAGCACCTAGAGGTATTTTATACAAAAAAAAGTCAAAATGTACATAAGTTTTTGCTTTTTTAAATTTCAAAATTCCATATTTTTTATTTTCCGAAATTTTGTTTTTAAATGTTTTTTTTTTCTTTTGTATATAGCCACAAATATCAGATTTAAAATGAGATAAGAACCATTTTTGTAGCTATAACAGTTTTTTAGATATTGAAAAAATAAATTTGCAAATGCGCAAAACTTTGAACTTTCAAACAAATTTTTTATTTTGCTTTCTTTGATAGATCTTCATTATATGACAAAAAAAAGTTTTCACAAAAATTTGTTCAAATCAAAAATGGTCGATTCCAACCTATTGTCGATTTTATTTAGATTGACCCATATACATACACACCTATATATGAAGGGGTATGAAATTCCACTATTTCGCAACAACCAAAAGCAAAATCTCACCTGCGCTTACATAAATATGTATGTTCAATACAACTGTACTCAATGTTCGAGCAAATACGCGGCGAGCTGCAACAGTATCTACAACTCAATCAATTTTACGATATACAATGTGCAGCGTGTTCGCTCAAAATCAGAGAGGAATGCACATTAGGGTGCGTCAAATTGCTCGATGCAAAAAAAAACGTGACAATGTTTGCAAAAGTATTATATACATTTCTATGGAAAGTTTTAAAAATATTTGCGTCCAAAAGAAGTTTCAGGCCCACGCAAATCGATATGAAAATTTCTCAAAAAAAAACTACCAACTCTAATGCAAGTGCCTGTTTAACGAATTGTATGCATGTGCATATGCTCGTTTCACTTTTATGCGATTGCACTACATACAAATATATTATTTTATTCTACATTCAGCGCAAATGTGCAGTATTTAGTATTCATGCACATTTATAATTGCGCTAGTATTTGCGTTTGTGTATGTGTGTTATTATTTATATTTATATGAAGGTACATAGTACATTTATTTGTACATATTTTTTTCTTGTCCGCGTGCACTTAATACCAACTTCAAACGGAAGGAAACTCATATGAATTTTTGAAAGTCAACTACAGGAGGTCTTGTGCAAATAAATCATTAGCGGTTAATTGATTGAAATTGAGAGTATTGGTGGAGTGGCCGGAGAAACTGAGAAAGTATGAAAATAAATTGATACAATTTATAGTCGCACTTTCGTAATTAATTTTTAAAAGTTGAGTTAACTTGATGACTTTATTGAGAATGCTGCCAATTAAAAGGGCAATAGGCTCTGATGTTTTCCTTTTTCGAGGAAAAATCATCTTTTCCAATCAGATATATCGGCCAAAAGGATGGGGTCTCCGTGCAGAGAAGAGTGAAGATACATGACTTGATTAATTAAAAAAAAATATTGTACGATGTGATTCAAGAGTATTTTTTTACTAAAATATAATTACATTTTTAAGAGGTTTAGAGAGCTACTTTTTAAATTTCTATTTCTTTATACATATATATATTTTTAGTGCAAAATCGATGCCTTTGTTCCTGCTAATGAATGTTTCCTAATAAAAACTAGTTAAAAATAATTAAAAAGTTCCTCTTAAACAAAAAAAATGCACAGGAAAAATTTGAAATGTTGCCAAAAAAATGGTTGTCGAAATTAAAAATGTTTGTTTTAATTTTTAGAAAAAATTTTAGTATGCAGTATTATGGCCTATTTCGTGCAACAAGGTGGAAGTTTTAAGTGGATAAGATATCGAGTTGATTTTTAATAATTTTTTTTCTAACATTTCAAGCACGTGGCATAAAATGTCTGCACTTTCAGCAAAAAAAAACTAAATATTAAAAATCAATGTACATATATTCTAAGCCACTTTAAACTTGCACTTCATTATACTGAAATTTACTTGGCTATAAAACTGCATACCAAAACCATTTTTTTTTTCATTTTCTTATAACAATTTCAATTAATATCGGGCAATTTTCGCGTATTAAGGGGCCATATAATTATTTAAAAGTAGTTTGTATATTATAATAATTATTATCAGAAAACCAAGAATACATTCACTTCAAAACTGCTACTTTCTCTGCACTTTGCACTAAAAAATTTAAAACAATCTAATAAAATTTAAAAAAAAATAGCTCCTTAGACGTCCTATAAATGTAATTATCCTTTAACTACAAACAAACAAAAAATTAAAATTTGGCAAGAATTGTAGGTTGTAGACATTTTTGAATAGTAAATTTCGTTTTATTCCAGAACGGTTTATATTTCGGTAAGTGAATGGAATTATAACCGTAGTAGATTGGGCTTGCCACCAATCAGTTTAGTCGCATCTAGAGTTGTGTGGAAAATTTTGAGTTCAAAGGGCATTTTCTTGTATCATTTACCAAGCCTATAGCCTTACTTAAGGCGCATAAATAGCGCACTAACTTTAACTAGGCCATGAACGTACTAAGTGCCGTTTCCAGAATGTCTGGTTAAATTTAGCTTACCATAAAACATCTAGTTAAATTTAAATTTCCAGCCCGCCTTCCGCAGGGCCGCCGCTAAGCCTATGCTCTCTTTCAATTATTTTGGTCCGTAATAAATTTCACTTGCTCACCGTGAAAACCAGGCAGTACAATAAAACATGCTTAGCGTTTTTTATCTTACTCGCACACGAAGCACAAACGAGATCGTCTTCTCGTCTAAGATGGTAATTTACGTCCACGTATATATGTATTTACTTCTTAAGAAATAAAGCTGATTGATCTCGTTTATTTTTCTAACCCGAAACCGTGTTCGACCTTGGGGGACTCTTCAACCTGACTGAAGATCGTTCACTTCGTTTGCCAAAAGGTTTGTTGCAACTTTGAGTGTTAACACGCAAATATTCGTATAAGGCAACGTGCGATAAGCTCTGAGCTATGCGAAAAGCAGTTAGCCAAAACAGGAGCAGAATAAAGTATAATTGGGCTTATTACGTTTGAAAGTAATTATCGCCTCTTTTTGATTGGAACGCTTTGTTTGTTCGGCGTGTCAATATTTTGCCCCATCTATGCAAGCTGCTTAGGCAGGGGCGATGTCCCAACGCCTTGATGGCTGATCAGAATCAAAGAGGCAGAGCCTCTTACATGTATCCCAGGCATTTTCAGACTAATCATTCCATCGTATCGTATCTTTTGAAGAGTCGTCAACCAACCTAAAGAGCGTTTGGGAGGAACTCAGCTGTAGAGAAGAATGATCGGTCCCTCCCGCAGAAGGACCCTGCGCTCGTTTTCTTCTTTGATATCAGGGCGCTTTCAATATTGATTTGAGAGGAAAGCAAAGATTGAGGCGTTTGGAGGGGCCAAAGTATGCAGCTCCATTGGAAAAATATGGTATGTTGCTTGGAATCCAAGGTGGCTACGCCCTTCTGGCAAAGAATAGATTGGAGCCGAAATAAGCAGAGAAGGTTTTTTCAATACTTGAATAATATACCAAAGGACAGTTTTTAATTTACTAAATAATCCTAGCGTGTACCCCTATTTATCTAAACGCACTTTCGTCGTGAGAAAATTATGTTCTGCGTTGCAAGCAGAATCGTGTGAAACTTTCGAAAGCGTTACGATATCGGCAATACGCTTCTTTTTTTAACTATAAAATTTAACTCCTTGATGGCGGTTGCTTTTAAACCGCAAGTTAGTTAATCAGATTTGTAAAATACCTTTAATTGATTTGGAACGGAAGCGAGATTTCGACTTGTGTGGCATCAAAGCGAACCAAGACGACTCATATAACCTTAACCTTAATTCACGAAATGCGATCATAAAGTTCTTTTAATGATTCGCAAATAAGTGCCAGACTAAAGCTGCGTTATAGAAGGATATTATTGACCTTCACACCGTTGCGCCCTTGCACAGTTCCTCTAAGTTCAAAATTATTCGTGCCACTTTATGATTTTTTTTTTTACCAAATGCAACATAAATGCTATCAAACCTCGCTTACTCTGCTCGAGTATGTAGTAGGTACATGCAGTTTTGTATACACTCGCATAGACATACATTCTCATTAAAATCCTATTAAGTGTAACAACAATTGTTGCATTCTTGCAAAAAATCGCATTCTTGCACTCATAACTGCTTTAAAGCATTTTTTTTTGTTTACATTCTTTCTTTGCGCTTCCTTTCTGCCATCTTTTATGCCTGTAAGCATATACGTATACATCTGTGACTAACAAATTGTCTGCATTGCCAACTAAGCAGTGTAAGTGCTTGTAATATCAAGTTGCATGATGCACTTGTGGCAACAATAGCGCCTAAGCAAACATTTTCACAGTGAGTTACGCTTTTCTCAATGGCAAGTGTGTGACATACAATGCTTGTGTATACATACATATATGCATACATATGTACATGGATGCTAATGTGACTGCCGCACGTTTCGGCACAAAAGCGTAAATATGTAGGCCTATGTATGTAGCTGAGGGCATAAAAATATTTGCTTTGTTAGCATAGATAGCAAATTTTCTGCCTTCAACAGACAGCTTCTCTTAGAATGTCGGAAAGTAGCTCTACATCTCTCTTCTCCGCGCGCGTTTCCACTACCAAAGCTACTGTTGCTTCTGCGCTCTATACTCTGCTCTGGCTCAAGCTGCTCATTGCTTGCACTTCACTTGAAGATAGTGCAAGGACATAACTGTTAGCTGGCGGCTAGTGTAACAATTTTGAATTCTCGGTTGTAGGTATGCGTTTTCGTTTCGTTGCATGTGTGTAGGCAGCATTCACAAAGGGGGCTTTAGTAGGTCGCAAACGATTACAGCTTAGTAGTAAATGATATAAAAGGACTAACAAGTTAAGGCAGCAAAAAAAAACACGCTTTAGAAGAATGCAGTCTTATAGAAAAGTTAGCGAACGAAATATTTTGGATCAAGGTTTAGTGCTGAACTATTTATATATAGAGTTAAGAGTAGTATGGAGTAGTGAAATTTTGTTCTCTACATCTTCTTTAAGTTGCAACTCTTGACATCAATTGGGATGCAAGAGAGAACGGGGTCCAATGAAAGTGTCCCCACAGATGTCGGTACGGATGATAAAGGGTAAAAAACTTCTGATTTTTTTTTTTTTAATTTTCTCATCTTTTTCTTGCTTTCTTTCAGCTAATATGCCGTCCATATAAGATTTCTCCTTACAAGTACAATTTTAGTTAATACGATGCAGATACCTTATCGAGTGTTTCAGTAAAATATTGACTTTTATTATTTTGAGCAATAATCGAAAATTTGTTACTTTTTTTCTAAGGTATTCATAAAAAGCAAAATTTAGATTTGACCTTGGTAATAAAATATCCTTAAAAAATCGGGAAAGTATCGCCGAACATACCAAAAGCCACTAATATTTGCAAAAAATGTCTGAAAAAAGGGTTTAGTTGAAAACTTAAATGCGAAGAATCCGTAAAATTGTCGAAAAAAAAAAATCCAAGCAAATACCTTCTTCATCCTATTTGGCCGAGGGCACCAGTTCCTTTGCAAATTTGCACCAATTGTTCATCCCTAGTGCAGAGCGGTCCTGCTGCTCTTGGCATTTCCATTTTTGTTGTGGGCGGCCTTGCTTTCAAAAATCACTAGACATAAAAAAAAATTAAATAAAATTAATAAATGCGTAGGAATCCTTAATGTACGCAAAAACATTCCGTCAAAACTCCGAAAAAAAGTTTCGAGAAAATCCCGAGAGATATCGTAAATAAAATGCCAAGAAACGAAAAAATTTTTGAAAATAATACTCGAAAGCTCCGTGCCAAGTTTCTTATCTGAAGAGTATTAAAGTAAATTTTTCCTATGTACGGTGGCCCCCGGAAGCGAATCTTCAAACCTCTCTAATTAGTAAGCTTTCTGTCACTAAGAAGGCAGAATAATTTGCCTTCAAAGACTGACTGTAACAGCAGGAAGATCTCAGATCTGCTTAATAGATCCATGATAGACGTGTTCAGGGTATTAGCAACCATTACGTAGGACTGCCCTCTGAGCAAAAATCTGACAGATATATTACTATCTAATATTATAATAGAACTCACCGGAGGTTTTAGTTAGGAGTAGTCAAGAAAGTGTTTAGAATTTGCTAATATACTAAATTATCCTCATATGTATATATGTACATAAGGGTGGCCCTTATTTCGAAAAGATCTCAGGGTCTTACCTCCTACAAATGTGTGAACAACCTAAAGACTTAACTATGCAAAGTTTTAGGTCAATCAAAAACGATTTAGAGGTGGCACAAGCGCTCAAAGTTTCATATGGAGAAAAAACTAGTTTTCGTAATAAATGGAAGAAAATCAATATTTTTCAATCGACAAACTTAGTTTCTCTTCAGGAGACTGACTGTCAGAAAAAACACTCAATCGTTTATTAAATAATTTATTATTTATTTTCTATGGGTCCCCAAAACCTGAAAAAATGCAATGGGGGAACCCCTAAAAAATCGTTTATATTAAACAAATTTTAAATAACCAATTGAGTAATATTTTTAATATTATAATAAGGCTCCTGAAGAGAAACTGAGCTTGCAATTTGAAAAATACATTCAAGGATCCTATACCATTTCTACGAAAAATAGTTCTCCCCATATAAAATACATGTCAAACTTTGAGCGCTTTAAGCCACCTCTAAATCGCTTTTGATTGATCTAAAACTTTGCATACTTTAGTCTTTACGCTATTCACACATTTCTAGTGGGTGAGACCGAGAATCTAAACACTTTTATATTTCTCCATATAACTAGGGCCACCCTAATGTACAAATGTATATATCAATGAAACATTTTGGGCACGCACTGGCTTATGTCATTATTCCAACCAAGCGAAATCTGTATTCTCTATCTGAGGTATATCTCACTATGAAATTGCCAACATACATAGTATAAATATTTTCCTCATCTCAGTTTGGAATAGATGAAAATTTATGGCTAACTATCGCTGAGAGCAGCTCACAAGCAGTTAGATCTACATATGTGTACAAAGAACAGAGGCGGATTTGGATTAGGTGGACAAATTTCGCTACAGTAGATTCCTTTAGAATTCTTAATTATTTTTCCGTGCCAAAAATTTATTTTTTTTTTTATTAAAACATAAATCATTTATAACAAAAACTAAACAAATCTCAGTTGCAAACTGTGCATAAGAATAAAAAATAAAAATCAACAAATTTTCACACTTTTAATAAATGCAGTATTACAGCCTTAGGGGGCCGCTGTGGCTGAGTTGCATACTATCCTTCCGTAGGACCTGGATTCGATAAGTGGTCCGAGCAGCATCTTAATTAGAACAAGTAAGAAAGTCTAAGTTCGGGAGGAGCCGAACATAAAATACCCGGCGCAAGTATTAAATATATGTTTTTTATCTTTCCGAAAGCTACCGCTACATGGTAAACCGGGGTGTACCAATTTTGAGTAAATTAGCGTCCTTCAATTTCGAAATATTGAAGTTTCAAGCATTTCTGAAATTTACTATATAATTTGTGTGGCAAGCACAATAACCACACCGAGTTTGGTACAAATCGGTAGAACGGTTACCGAGATACATATATGTGATCATAAGTGGGCGGTGTCACGCCCATTTTTCAAAATTTTATCCTAAACGTATTTCTTGGTAAAGAGTTGTTGCAAACATCAATTTTGAATAAATTAGCTTCAATAATTACTGATTTATCGAAGATTTCGTATTTCTCTAAATTATTGTTATATGGGATGTGGGCGTGGTTATTGTCCGATTTTAAAAATTTTCGGTCATATCGTGTGTTATACGAAGGTTAACAACTGTGCCAAGTTTGGATGAAATTGGTGCAGCGGTTACCAAGATATACACATGTAACCAGAAGTGGGCGTGGCTACGCCCATTTTCCAAAAAATTATAATATTATTATTTTTTGTCTAAAACTTATTGTAAATATCAATTTTGAGTGAATAATCTTCAGTAGTTTCTAAAATATCGCAGTTTTCGTATTTCTGAAAATTACCGTTATATGGGAGGTGGGCGTGGTTATTGTCCGATTTTGCCCATTTTCAATACCATCCGTCCTACGCCCGAATGAAGTACACGTACCAAGATTCGATAAGATATCTTAATTTTTACTCGAGTTATCGTGTACACAGACGGACGGACAGACGGACGGACGGACGGACGGACAGACAGTCACCGCTTAATCGATTTCTCTTTTCATTCTGATCATTTATGTATACATTTGTCTATATCTATCTCGATTCGTTTTGCCTGTTACAAACAACCGTTATGTGAACAAAGTTATAATACCCTTGTGCACAAGTGCTCGGGTATAAAAATTTTGTTTCTAACACCGGCAACGCTTCGACAGGCAATGGCCAATATTCTGCTATGAACAAGCTTCTCATAAAATCCATTTACCGTTTGGAGGCTGCTTAAAATTGTAGGACCCTCTATTTATGTTAGGACATCAAGACATACACCAAAAATTGGAGGAGAAGCTCGGCCAAACACTTAGCAAAAGTGTAAATATTAGTATAAAGAGCAAGTTTGAAGTTTTTTACAAATTATCCACGTTAATTTTTGTTTTTTTTTTTTGTTTTATTTGTTGACGGTTTCACTTATTTTAATTTGGTTGACTTTTTATACCATATCAGACTTCAAATAAAATTTAATAAAAAAAAAATAAAAATTTCAATGTTTTTATAAGTTTTTTAAATGAAAAAGTGGTATAAAAATTGATTTAAAAATATTAAGATTTCATCACGAAAAAGTAGCTAAAATATTATTTTGAAAATCTTTAACTGCAATTTCACTGTGCTGCTGATGGGATTCACTGAAATCTTTTTGATTTAACACTGAACTACACACCAAATCCGCTACCGTATACTCTCATAATTTTAGTAAAATGTATAGTTTTTATTCATAAAAGTCTGCAATGTATATATGAACCTACTTGAAATGTAAATATACATATGTGTATACATAAATACGGGGGGTACTCACCGTGGTACGGAGCGTATACGCAACCTCAACAACATCATTTGCTCTGTCCACCATACATACATACATGCATACATACATAGTATGAAGGTATGTATGTATGTATGTATGTAGCTTTTCCCCTTTTCTGCACCCTGTTCATTCATATTCGTTGCAATTTCATAAGCATTGTAGATGCCCAACAAGGTGTTAAAATTTACTTTTCATCCGCATGACACATATGATTTGTAGACACTTTCGCCTGTTGGCATAACATCCATTACGCTATACCCAAGCATCTTCATATGTATGTTTTATTTGTATTCGTATGAGCATGTATGTATGTATGTATGTGTGCACGTGCTTGTTTGTTATGTGTGTACTTGAATTAAAAATGTAAATGTTCAGCAGCATGAAAAATATAGTAAGTGGCAATTTCGTCGGTACGTACAAACACTCTTCATCGTTTGCTGTTGATGAGGTTTTACCTTTACCTTTATGTACGTGCTTTCCTCTCTTTTCTATGGTGCCATACAACATCTTTTATCATAATAAGCTTACTTCCTTGTGCACTTCCTTATCGACTTTCTTGGGTCATTTTTAGCGGTAGTTGTAGGTACTCAGAATGGCGAAAGCAACATGCATACATATCTACATACATATATCATTCACATTTTCGTAAGAACATATCGTCGTTTAAAGTACAAAACCGCGTATCAAGAAAATGCAAAACCTCGTATGTGAGGTTTGCCAAAATTTTATGGGCGAGAGAAAAACTTGTCTTATTGCAAAACGGTTCACTTTTTTATCCCTAATTATCTATTCTTCTTGTGTCTAAGTACCGATATTATTACTGTGAATGGATAAGAGCTTGATGCCAGGAGCTTCCGGTGAGCAAATATATTTTTTTGGCACAAATGTCAGTTACGCGGTTTTGAACTTTAAACGACGATATGTACATATATTTGTATGTAAGTAGCTGGGTACAGTTATGCTATTTGCACAAATAAAAAATTATAGCAGTCATATTTTTGCTATGTGGCATGACACAACAAAAACTTATGTAAATACGAAATTTGTACCTTGCGACGCATACTTTTTGTTGACACACCTCTCAGTTGAGTCGTTATGGCAAGTTGTGACTAGAAATTGCAAGTGGAAAAATGTGTATAATATTATAAACATATGCACATACATATATACTCTTCAAAAGATATATAAAAGATATACATATAATATTCATAAACAATATGTATTCACTTAAATTTATACATACATATTTAAATTGTAACTAGCAGTCCAAAACGTAAGTACTTATACACGTGCGTATATTTATTTATGCACACATACATATATACATGCCATTAATATATACGCACAAAGAGTGTGCAATATATATATATATTAATAAAACCGTCATGTCTAGAGACGCATTACTCACATTCAGTTCCATGTATATATGTACATATGTCCATAAACTTAAGTGGCTGTTGTGGCAAGTGCCCATAAGTTTGGAAGATAGTGCCAGTAATGTTCCTAGAAAAGCAAAATTTTAATGCATATAAAGACTTGCCTACATACATATAAAGATACACGTTATATTTAGCAAAATTCCTTGCCAACAACGTTAGGTTTCAAACACTTCAAACTGAATATGAAATATGATCAGAATAAAATGTGCATATTTTTGCATGTGTGTGAGAAACTAAAATTAAGTTCATATACATCCAGTATACATATACATATGTATGTATGTATGTGAGTAAGTAAATATATGACTTTTCTCTAAAAGGTAAATCGCCATTTTACCAAAAGCCATTACCGTATGCTGAATGGAGAATCCCAAAATGAAGAAAATCTGCAACTGAAGGCACTCACAGAGAGGGAAAGCTTGTCTTTTTTTTAAGTAAAATCCTATGACAATATCACCTAAAAGTCACAGAATTTAGAGCACACTAAAGTTTGGAAAATGTTGGAATCTAAAATTAAATAGATAATTAACTTCATTAACTGGGTGTTACGGGGGATTTGAGTATAAATCTTATATTTGTTATTAAGGGAATCGGACTGAAGGCGTAAACCCAGGGACGAACGCAGGTAGGTGGTTTGGGGGGTTCGGAAAATGGCGCTTAGCCAGCTGCAAAAGCTCCCTTGACCGCCTACGATTACCAACAGTGTCAAAGCACTTTCCTCGGACGATGAGTGCCACATCATCCCCGTAGGCAAAATAACCTGGCCTACTCTCCTTTCCAACTACTTCAGAACGTCGTTTATCACAACTATCCAAAGAAAAGATGAAAGGTCGCCCCCCCCTCCCATTCCGCTGTAACAGATCTGTCGTACAGCATACGGTAGATGAGCCTAACTGAGTAGCTCTCGACTCCGAGCTCAGTCAAGGTTCTTACTGTGGCCCCAGGTAACACATTATTGAAAGCCCCCTCGATTTCAAGGAAGGCGCCAACTGCAAAATCTTTATTCCCAAAAGACTTCTCCCCAACAAACATTTATATAGGTTACAAAACGATAGAAAGCGAACTAAAATCTGTTACTCTAATATGTATACATACATATTAGAGGGCTGCATGAATTCATTCAAACTTCTAGCCAAACAGAGTAGAGTAGATTTGAATATGTTACTTCACATACAAAACTCTCAGCGTTTGGAATTTTTTAGGTTATGAATATATATTTTACTTTAAATTTTCTACTTTCAAATGCAAGAATGTGAATGAATGAATGAAAAACATTCAAATCAATCAAACTCATTTCGGTTAAAGTTTTTTTCTACAAACAAAGTTGTTCGTATTGTAATAAGTGCGCAGCAGTACGAACGTACATACTAGAGATGTTAATTTTTCCGCTTTTTACGATCCCGGGATTTTCGGGATGTCGTTATCACAATCCCGGTATTAGTCCTGGGATTTAGATATTCCTTACTTTTCAACAACTTAAATCAAAAAACTGTCTTCTATATTAACATATAATTTTTTCGAAAACAAATATTGCAAAATTTCAAGGATAAAAATGGAAAAAGACATTTTCAATATTTACCAGTCCTTCTGCACCAAAAACTTGAATCTGCTTAAATTGTACAGGATTTTCTCTTTAATTTTTTGATACCCATACTTCTTCTCTAAGCACAGTTCACTGAATTTGTTTTTTTGGGTTACCGACGTCAGAGTGAAAAACTAAAAACTCAATTTTACTATATTTGGCCCATGGTTTCGCGAATGTATTGATATTTGTGTTTAAAATTTACTATCGCGCGGTGTTATATGTACAATGAGCTGGACATTTATAAAAAAATTTTAATTATAAAATAAAACAGCAATATAGTCAATATTGGTCAAGAAAAGCAATTTCTGTTATTGCCATCAGTGCAAATTACAAATCCCGAAAATACCGAGACTATTTTCCAAGAATCCCGGGATTTTTGGTACCTGAAATGGGGATTAATATTCCTAGTAAATACGTATGTATGTCTATTTGTACACATAGAGAATATATTTTTAGATATTCGTGCAAAAAATTGTCATTTATTCCAATTCAATTTATTTTCACTTTGCTTAAATATTGTAATGTCGGCACATATATCAGAATAGATATTCACTCAAATTCCAAAACATTTGAAGCCAAAATCATTCATTCCTTTTGTATATGAATAATTAACAAGCCGTTTTGAATGAATTCATGCAACCCACTAATACATGCATATGTAATCTCAAAAAAAGGATTTTGTAAATCGCACCGATGGAATTCAAACGGTTGAATTCTCCTATCACGAATAACGACCGTCAAGACCACGTTCGAACTCTATTTAAACTCGAGCTTCAAGAGTCGAAAAACTGAACCTAAACTGCAAGAGCATACAAATCATCGTACATTTGGTTTCAATAGCATCCAGCTTTATCTCTTTGTAATTACTTTGTGCATAACTGTGTACCTTGACAAGTGCTTTTAGAAATCGCTGGTTGCTATTTTATTTATTTATTTTTCTTGAACCGCTTTTTCGTGTACTCTTCATTTTATCGTATTTACATTTATTTTTATGTGGGTTCACGAAGACTTTTTTGGCTTTTTAGCCAAACCTATTTTATCCATTTATCAAAACCTATTATACTCAAAATAAGTTACTTTAAATATAAGCAGTTGTATTGTTGCTGAGAGATAAGCTATCAGTGCTTTAATCTTCTGTTCGACCAGTTACCCAATTTTAAAAATACAACTGGTGTTTCTTTAGTTAATTCTATTTGAAAATCTGCAAAATATTTAATAATAATTTTGTGTTGTACTTTTCTTAAATGTCACTAAACTTATTATAGCTTAGCAACTATTAATTTGGTATGAGGTCATGCTTATTGATATATATATATTTTATTTATTGTTAATTAGCATCCCGTGGAACGAAGTCTAATGCAATATGTCAAACGAAAAACGGTTGGTTTGAAGAAGAGTGTAAAAAAAACTCAGAGAGTAGTATAGAGAAGTTTAGTAAGCTTGAATCATCTTGAACAATTTACATATGAACATATGTACATTAGACTGCATCTCCAAAGAGAGTTGCGGTTTTTCCACTGGGATGAAAAAATTTATATATTCAGCCTTATCATGAGTTACATTTTCGCCCAACCGGTTCACTTTTCACTCTTGGTTTCCATGGTTTTTCTATGGGCGATGACAAATTTTCGGGTGATTTTTTTTTTAGGCGAAACTCAGGATTAGGCAGATTATGATTTAAGTGAGTTGGACCGATTTGAAAATACCTCCAAAAATGAGGTTTATGAATAAACATAGTTTCTTAAAAAACTTTTTGAAAAAAACCCCTCAGATGACAAAACAGATTAAGCTTAAAAAATCTGCATACAAATTCTTAAAAATCTTTTCAACGGTATGGTAATAATGAGATTTTTGAAGCTGTTTTTTAACTCTTTTCAAAGATTAATATACGAAAACTTGAATAACTGGGCCAAAACTACTCCGATTTAGACTCGTGGGGCATCGGTAGAAAGGTATTTGCCCGCTCTTTTTTTTGTGTGCAAAAAGAAACTCATTCACGTCCCAATGTTTTTATTTTTTTGTCAAATACCAACACATCTTAATTCAACTTTGAATGGCACTCGCTCATCCTACCTTTCTCTTTCATCCTTTGGATGTGTTTATTAGCAAAGAAATAAAAAGGATGAGAAAATACCTCTCCAATGATACCTCACAAGCCTAAATCGGAATAGTTTAGGTTGAGTTATTCAAATGTTTCGTAAAGCAATCTTTGAAAGAATTTAAAAAAAACAGCATCAAAAATCTCATTATTACAATTTCGTTGAAAATTTTTTAATATTTTTTTTTTGTAATATTTTTATGCAAATTTTTTTAAGGTTAGACCGTTTTGTCAATTCAGGGGATTTTTTTTTTCAAAAAAATCTTTAAAAAACTTTTATTCTTCATAAAAAACTCTATTTTTTGAGGTGTTTTCAAATCGGGCCAGCTCACGTAAATCTTAATATTTTTCCGCAATATTTTGGTGGAAGACTTAAAATATAATAGATTTTATAATTCTAATGTAAACACAGTACCGACTTTTTTTTTTTTGTATGGGGAGTGATGCAGTCTAATGTACAAATATACATATATATGCCAATATAATAAAAAGTTAAGAGCTGCCCTATAGAGATTAATGTTAAACAATTTCCTGAATGCCTAAAAAGTACATATCTCCCCTACTTAAAATAAAGAAGTCGCGGAAGTGCGTTGCTGTAGAAAATGTAATAAAAAATTGCGTCGTTACAAAAAAAACACCCAAACTAAGATACACCAATTTGTTGCAAGTTTAACTCCTTTTATTGTACAAGTATTTTTGTAATTTTACTTTACGCCAAAACCTTTCCCTTTCTATCAATCCGTAGCAAATATTTTGTAATGCTAGCTGTTATTTTGCATATCGTTTGGGCGATAAAATATGTCGAAATGCCGGAAATTCCGGTACTGACTTGTCGTTCGTGGCTCAGCGCAGTGCAGCCCATTACATTGCGAACTGCCAGTCTAATCCCTTTACTTAGGGCAATTAATTAAATCCGATAAGGCAAACAAGAAAAAAAACAATTGTAAGAAAAACGCAAACAATAGTTAAAACATGCACAACATTAAGAACGACATGATGGACATTAACGAAAATACGATAGCAAAAATACAAAAAAAAAAAAGAAAAACGAAAAAATACAAAGAACAACAGCATAAAATGCAAAGGGGTGCGTCAGCGATAAATAGATAGGGTCAAACAAATTCCTCAAAATCAACGAAAAAATACACATGTAAATGCACATAAGTAAATGAATTTATTGAGGAAGTAATGTGCGAGAAAAGTTTTGTAACGACCTTGAGTGGGAAGTGAAGAAAATAAAGGAGGAAGAAGAAGGAAAAATTTGCATAGCATGCGCGCCTTAAAAGCGTGCAATAAAGGAGTGTCAAATGGTGGAACATTTATTAACTTTTTAAGCCCACATTCCAAGAAGAGATGGGTATTTTCTTTCACAGAAACAGGGTGCTGTACAGTAAAATTAAAATAAAATAAAATAACTTCATGTTTTGCCGGCTCGAGTCCTGTTTTTAAAAATTAATTAAAACACAAGATTTTAGTGATTTATATACTAAAATAAATTAAATAAAAAAAATTAAATTAAATTAAATTAAACTAAATTAAATAACATGAAATTAAATTAAATTAAATTATATTAAATAAAATAAAATAAAATTAAATTAAATTAAATTAATTAAAAAAAATAAATTAAATTAAATTAAACTAAATTAAATTAAATCCACTTTCTTCGATACTAAATGCGTCAAATTAGGGCTTTAGTTTAAAAGCACCGCGTCTATCGCAACATAGACTTTCACACCTACTGTACGTGGATGATATAAAGCTATATGCTGCAAATGAACATCAAATGAATACGCTACTGGAACAAACATGTATTAATGACTCATTAAACTGTAGACTCAATGACAGAAGGCGACACATATAAATACCTTGGTATCTTACAGGCAGGGAGGATGCAGCGCAGTGAAATAGTTTCAGCCGTAACAAGTGAATACCTCCAAAGAGTAAAGAGCTTGCAGGAAGGTCGAGGGATGATAGATATTAAGCAATTACACAATAAGTGTAAATAAAGCCTTCGTTTATACTTCCACAACCAAAAGAATAGTCTACTCCAAACCGTGTGCCAAGCTGATTTAAAATATTCACCATTAAATCTTAGTGACTTTTCTGCGATCGAATTCATATCAGGAACGCAACATTTCCAGTCGCTAATGCAAGACTGGAAAATGAAAGCGGTTCGTGGCAGATATCCACATGCTCTTGATGCTCCTGAAGTAGATAAAGCTGCTTCCAACGAATGGTTAATTCACTCCGGTATCTACGCCGAAACTGAAGGTTTTGTGATCGCTATACAAGATCAAGATATTGCGACCAGAAACTACTCGAAATATATTATGCGTGCTTTCATTGAAAACGACCTATGCAGACGATGCCAAAAGTAAACAGAAACCATCCACCTATATTGGGGCCGATCAGTTTTGACGGACAGTCCAATACCCCACAACAGACCGGATATAATAGTGGTCGAAAAAGTAGTGAATCAAGCGTTTCCCATAGATATAAGCGTACCAAAACTCACAACCTTCAAGATTGTTATATGGATAAATACAGAAAATACCAGACTTAGCACACAAGATCAAGGATTTGTGGAAATTAGAGAAAGTAGAGGTGATTCCAGTTACAATTTCGACAACATGAGTTATTCCGAAATCATTGAACACTAGCCTGGAAAAACTCAACATGGTAGAAAAGCAAAGAGACATACAAAAATCTGTGATATTATCTACAACGTCGATAGTTCGTAAATTTCTAAATATAAATTAGCATTAAGAAACAGAAAAACTTGCAACTGTGTAGCATTGTCAATATCCGCTTGTAACCAATCTGTAGACTATATTTTTCTTAAGGTATCCACACACCTATGCGATTCTGTCGCAACGAATCCGCACCGTTCTTGCTGCTACAGACGATCTGTGCGATTTTATAGCAGTAAAAACTGTCAATTTATAGACAAACAAAAAATATTTTTCAACAAAAATAAAATTCTTAACTTTCTATTGACCTTTTTCGTTCTTAAAAAGCGGCAGTCTGCGATTTCGGCACGACCAAAAGAAGAACTGTGAATGTTCAAATAAATCGCTGCAGCAAAGTCAGACAAGTGTGTGGTTCCTCATTTAAAACTATAATCAATAGTTTTAAGTATTTTGTTGTATACCAACCAATACTTGATTTGAACCCGTAAAGGAGAAACAATAAAAAATAAAATAGAATAAAACAAAACCAAATGAAATAAAATATATTATAATGTAATATAGATATTTTATTAAAACACATTAAAATATAACATAATAAAATTAAATGAAATAAAATACAATCAAATGAAATAACATAAAATTAAAATTAATTAAATGTAATTCAAAAAAATCTAAGTAAAATAAAATATTATATAATATGATATGCAAACTAAAATTAAATAAAAAATTAACAAGAAATTAAATTATGTAAATAAAATTAATAAATTAAAATACAAGATATGAACAAATTAATACTCCCGTTTTTGTATTGAAAGAATTTAAAAAAATTTTAGGGTCCAAAACAGGTTTGTTGCGAATATTATTCCGAAATAAAAGTCCTTTCCGGATAATAAACAAAACGCCTGTTGAAATTAAACAAATTTGATATCATATGAAAGAGGACTGAAATAGCTTTTAAACAGAAATAACGAACGACCTCTACTTATATTTTTTTTTTAATTTAATACTAAAGAAATTCATATACGTGACATACGGTTTTTTCTGTGGCAATTAATTAACATTTTTTACTGAAATGTTTTTCAATATGTGGCTTTCCTCGTTTAGACATTTCCGTTTTAAAGCTATGTAAGTCCTCTTTAATTTGATACCAAACTTGTTTAATTTGGATGAGCGGTTTGTTTATTATCCGGAAAGGACTTTTATTTCGAAATAATATTCGCAACAAACCTGGTCTGAAATTAGGTCAGGGTATATACGCGTAAGGATTATTCATACTTGTTTCACATTACCTTTTAAAGGTTTTCTCACACCAGTATGTATCACCTAAACTAAGTCAGACCTCCTGAAAAAGATATATGTTTAAAGCAAGTCGTTGGCGAAAAAAAGTTATTTTGTAATAAAGTTCCAATTTTCAAAATGATCCAAATTAAAAAAAAAAATAAGCTAGCGTTCTTAATAGGCGGTCTAATCTTAAATCTTATCCAATTTGATAAATACTGCAAATACTTTTATAAAAAGAAAAATAAAAACAATTTATATTACGGTTGTCGCTAGAACATATAAATAAATAAAGTAAAGTTATACAAAACACCTTTTATTATTGCTAAACATTTATTAAGTTAGTTCTGATCTACCTCAAAACTTTGACTAATGCAATATTTTGTTCTTCTCATTTTCCATTCGCAGGGTGCTACAGGGAAACCAGGTGAACGCGGTGCCCCCGGTCCCAAAGGTGACCGCGGCGATAGGGGCGATCCTGGCTCCCGTGGACCCGAGGGTCTGCAAGGGCATAAAGGCGAGCCCGGCGTCGACGGTATGCCCGGCGTGCTGGGACCGCCTGGCCCGCCGGGACCGCCTGGCTTGCCTGAAAATTATGATGTAAGTATGCGTTTATGCTAATTTAATAAACTTCATATTAATTTTGTATTAAAATTATTTATGGTCGGTTTCTCGATCACATCTGTAGCTATTCTGAATTTAAGATAGTGGTTTAGAAATTTAATCTTAAAGGCAGTAGAAGTTAAGTTGAAGAAGGGTTCAAACAATGAACGAGAAACCGGTCCATAAATAATGACTTCTTATACTATAGGATTTTGTATAAAAATTATTATTTTTTTATTCATTTCCTGTTTTAAGTTGATCTCTATTTTCTATGCACTTATAAGCGCACCTTCAAAATATAAATATAACTAAATTTTATTTCGAAGTTAGTAACAGAAATTAGAATAAAGCTCATATGTGTCACATACGTGTATCCAATTGTGTACTTCATGATCATAAATTAATTAAAATATGTGTAATTTAAAAACGCCTTGGAACAAATGCGTTAATGCACTAAAATCGAAATATCCTCGTGAAATCAAATCACGTTGATATCGGAAAGTAGAAAGTGATTTAATAGTCCAGGAGAACACTGTGCAGTATAGCTGTTGTCGGTCTAGATTCCAGCCTCTAGAGCTTTAAAGCCATGCATGGTAAAAAGAAGGCTGAGGGCTACCAAGCAGCAGCTAAATACCCAGCCAACGGTGCCAGAAGGGTTCTGTACAACCACATACTATCAAGGAAGTTTTAAGAGCGGAGGAGCGGCTTCTTAGAAAATAATACATTTTGTTTATACAAATTTATACACTTTGCATATACGAGTAGTTATGTGGCACATATTTCTAGGCTCCGTATTTTGCATAAAAATCCGCAGTCTAGTTATCAGCTCAGGTCCGCTGATAACTCAGTCTTCTGATAGAATAGCTGCTCCAAATCCGCGTTCCACTTTGGAGTCATCTAAGTATAGATGATGTATCCAGGCATAGGTATCAAATTTCCCATTCCAGTCATCTTTCGATGTAAGAAGAACCTCGAAAGGTCAGCGAAATTCTATTTGCGGTTATCTATAATCGATGTGCCGTCTTATATTCGACGGTAATCGATAATTTAGGCTACCATGTACATATATTCGATCTTCTTTCGTTCTCAGAGTACTATTACCCACAGAGTAGACCTCAAAATATGCACTCAGAAATCTTCCTTTTTTGCAAAGTCTGAAAATTCGCTATTGCGCTAACTTTAAAGCGCCAACATGCAAATCGTGCTTTAAGGCGTTTCCGCCAAAACAAAGTTAACCAACTAAACGTTCGTAAACAATGCGCCAAACATTTACTTTCAATTTAATTTTGTCAGTTCTTTGCCATCGCTTTTTTAGTTGCCAACAGCCTTAAGCGACCGATCAGCCGGCGGAGTGTGAGTTTTCTGCGAGTAGGGCACGGTTTTTAATTTAGTTTATTTGCGTGTTGCTTTCTTTTACCAACCGGCTTATCGCTTGGGATGTTGTTTACAAAGTTGCTACATTTCTGGTTTTTGGTCGCCGCGTACCAACTACAACAGAGACTACTTCGCAAATTTGCACGCTAAAATGGCAAGATTATGTGTGTGCCATGAAAAGATTGCAGCAAGTAATAAAATATTCTTCGCAATTTACCACTGCACTTAGTCGTGTTACTTAACCTCTCTCTGTTTCCCTGTTTTTTTTTTGTTTTGAATATGTTTTATCTGCTCTTCTTTGCACTACTGAGGCGTTCCGGTTTTCATTTTAAAACTCATTTATTTTTTCTACAAACCCTACCTATCTATTTTAATAATTCTTGTCCCTTGTCAAGTCAAAGCCACATACATATACAACCACAGCCACAGCCACAAGGAGGTCAGCACACCGCTGTCAGTTCATTTAAAAATTCCTTGTCACGCCATTATTTTACTAGAGCGGACCAGTTCGGTAGACCAAGGTAGTGCATATATTATGTATTTGGCTTTCACTTTTGTAACCTTTTATCCTTGCTTGCATGGCACAAGAAAAACAAAATAAAAGCTCGTCTCACTTTTGTTCAGCTTTTAAAAAGTTAATTGTGCGGCAGCCCAAAATTGGTTTTGATTTCGTTTCTCCACTTTTTTAATACTCCGAAAATTGTCTATTTTGCTAATTTTATTTTATTGCTATTTCCGTGTCATTCCCTTTTACCTTTGCCAGCATTAATTAACTCGCTGGGATATTTGTATGTAATTAGCTCCTTATCTTTAGCCGCCATTAGTCGTTTAAACTTTTAAAGAAACGTATTTGATATATCAGTATATTCCTTTTTTCTTGACGGTATATCGCAATAGGATGAACTCACTGAACATTTTGTGGGTAGGCCGCATATAATTTTGTGAATTCTTTTATCGTAAAAGCGTTGAACCACGCCCCTTTTAATTTGACATTTTTGCAGAATACGAAATTTTTGATTAATGTTTCAGTTAAGGAATACATACATGCAGATATACATACATACTTACGTAAACTTAGAATCTTGGAGTAAATTCGAACGCAGTGCGGAGTGCGAATTTACGAAGCGCCTCGTAAGCAGGGCCACTTTAGGTTACAGGAAAACATTTTTTTTTTTTTTGATAAAGCCTCTTAATGTATTCTTGAAAATGCGGTTCAGAAGCCAAATTAATGTTCCGCTGTCTCACCCTCTTCAAGTGAGTAAGGAAAATTGTTATGGTGCCACGTAGAGTGTCCATTCAGCAATTCCACCAGTTTTCTGCAGTTCCAGCTGCTCAATAAATACAAATAACCAGATTGACCTTCTGAGATTGGGGTGGACATGAATTTTGCCCAGATATAGCCCCTCAGTAATGAGAGTTTGGGAAAACGGCTTCGAAGGCCGAAGAATTGAGTCAAATAACTGTTCTGTTATCAGCCTTTTATAGTCGAATTCTCATTACCAGGTAGTTCTCCAGAGTGACCTTGCGCCCAGTGTGCTAAAGCTATATGGTGCTTCGAAAAGTTATTTCATACTTTTTAGTCCATTTATAGGAATTTTGCATATTAAAACGTTTTTCATTTGTCATAGTGTCAATTTAAGAGCCATCAGTAGAGGTAAGAGCAAATATATTTGTCACAGGGACCGAACATAACAGTTATCGATGAAAACTGTCATTGAAAAATTCACTATGAAGGAAATGTTCTACAACTAAGTGATACATAGCAATCGGTTTCTTTTTTGACGTTGATTATCGTCAATTTTATTTGTTACAATTTTATTTGTAATTTTTATGCAAAATTAAAAAAAAATAACAATTATTTATGATTTTTATTTTACAAATCCAAAATAACAATTATTTTTGATATTTATATAAATAATCTGTAGATAACCGTTATTTTTATACGTCTTAGATAAGAGTTATTGAAGACCTTTATTTATAAAAAAATAAAAAAATAAAATTTAAATCATACGTATAAAAGTCATTATCATTTTTGAAGTTAAAGTCTTCAATAACTGTTATCTAAGATATATAATTTAAAAATCAAAAATAACTGTTATTTACAGATTTTTTAGATAAAACCCAAAAATAATTCTTATTTTGGATTTATAAAAGAAAACTCAGAAAAACTGTTATTTAAGGAGTAATTAAAAAAAGTCAAAAAATAATTGTTAAAGAGTGATTTTTTTAATAAAAGTTGTAACTGCTACGATGCCTGATTTGTCATATGTGTCGAAATTTTACGGAAGGTTTAGGGCGAAGTTTTTAGTCTGGACCATTGCACCAATATCTAGTTTCGACTTTTAAACTGCTGGAATGATTTTCAAGCAGAAGATACTGCCATAAGAGATGCATAGAATCACTGCAGTAGTGTGTGTCGACAGAGACATTTACTGTGCTGGCGAGAAGGTGATTAGCACGCTAAACTCACTGATGGTATACTTGAAACTTGTCTGGGAGTGTCTGATCTTCATTGTACTTAAGTCGGCATATTTTCTAATTAGACTTGTGGTAGTAGCAGACCACATTAACAAAGTGAAGAACCGCATGGTCGACAGAGAAATGAGTTCATGCCTCCTACATTTCCTACTAGGCTGCCCAACTTTCGCTATGTTGTGGTTGAAATATCGCACGTGATCTTCTCAAAGGTGACACAACGCAATTTTACATGTTCGTCAGAAAATTCAAAAAAAAAATCTATTTCGTGTGCGATATCTTGGCTCACACTTTATAACCAAAACTTAAGAACACTCGCGAAAATTTACTACTTCTGACCCTATTTTTAGAAAGCTCCATCTTACTTCTCAATGAAAAGCGAAATATTCCTCCATTACCATAATAACCCTTATTCGGAACTGATTACATATAATGAAATTGAGTGTATTTAGAGGGGCTTGGTCTTATGAGATATAAATTTTGTTTCTTATTTAAATAGTTGCTCGGCCTGAGAGACATGATGTTGACCACAGAACTTATTCGAGCCTTGATTATCTAGTTTATGTTTGTATGCAATATATCTCAGTTGTCATAGCGGTTAGTTTTCAAGCAAAGAAAGCACTGTCACAATTTAGGTATAATTTGTCATTGTTGGATAATCTATATAGCGCTTATCATAACTAAAACCCACATATTTTCAAGATGTGATGATTTATTTTTTGGTTATTTCATTTTAATAACTTTTTTTTATGAAAAAAGTAGTTCACTCTATAATAAAACTCATATCGCTACCTAAAGCTGAAAAGGTGCCTAGTCAACTTTTTTCAAAATTTATTTGTTGATGCAGAATGCCAGATAATGCGAAATTACATCGATGTCTCATCTCCCCCTGAACAATTCAAAAAATAATGGACTTGACACCTTTTCACGTTTAGGTAACGATATATGTGCATTAGAACGGAGCAATTTGTACCGTGCAAAATTTTCGAAGAAAGTGTATAGCAAATTCAAATTCTATGGTTAATTCTAAGCAAAAGTGACGAATAAACTAGATATCAAATATGACATTTTCAAGAGAAAAAGAAGTACATATATCTATTTTTTGGTCTTATTTTTCATTGTACGAAAAAAAATTTTACTCAATTGTAATTTTCTCGGTTTTGTGAAGTAGTTTCTTAAATATGAAGAAAATACAAAATTTTGTAAATGAAAAAATAATTTCGTTCAGAATAAATTATAATACACTGATTTTTCTTTTAAAAATTAGGAGGGTCAAACGTCTTTTTTGATATCGTCGCTCGAATAAAGAAACAGTGTAAATGCCACATACACTATTATTCGATAATTGCACCATTGGATAGACAATCCTTTAATCTATTAGAAAAAAACTTAGTTTTCTTAAATATCTCTTTGGCTCACTGATTTATTCGCGAAAAACGAAATTGTGTTTGTAGGGTTTGTAATGGTTTATAAAAACTTCCAATTCGTTTTTCTCAAAACTATACTTTTCATGTTACACTATTTCATTATTCCAGCGACGGTATATAGTTTGTTCAACATTTTTGCATAGAATCGAACGTAGAATTCGAATATGCCACACACTTTCTTCGAAATTAAATTTCTTCGCCCTAATTTACATATGTACATATATACATTAAGCTGGTCCAATAATTTTTTTTTTATTTTGAAGTCGCTTAATATGTAACCGTGCCGCCGCACAGTGTTCTATTTTGGAAAAAGGACACAAAATGAAGTATCTATAAAACGAGAACAGATAGAATGTAGAGGTATTTTAAAGCTTTTGAGATGGAGAATTTAGGAAATAGTCTCGTTGGGTAGAATAATTATCTTGAGCTTTAAAATCACTTTCAAATATAGTAGTTTTTATTTTTTTTCCTTTTTCTGCGCTGAAACCGCCGCTCTGCAATGTACTTCCTAAAAAGTTTTAGATACATATTTTTGCTATTTTTGCGTTAAGGAATCTATTTCAATGGTAACAAAAATCAAAAACGTATTTACAACTTTTTTTTTAAGTTCATCGCAACAACATAAAACTTAAGAATCACTTACTTTAAAATGGCTTTCTTTACCTCAATTATCTGCAAATATTTAACTATCGCCTGTTTTGCCTTAGTTTCACCCTCCACATTTTTACTCTTTTTTGTGCATAATGTAAAAATTTATGTGATTTTTTTTTTTTTGTTTTGTTTTTTATTCAACCAGCATAGCGAGTTTTCTTTTAAAAAAAATTGCCAAAAAAATGCGCATTTGCTACATTAATTACACGCCATGGCTTTGACCACAACGCAGCGGGTCAATGCACTCATTTGTGCTAACTAACGCCCTCTTGCCAACCGACTGTGGCCAATAAATGGCCGCAACTGCAACTGTTGCCCATTTCGGCGACCAAGAAGAAAGAGAAAATGCGAAAAATATATGGTATGCAATACTTCCGTTTATTTTTTCTTCTTCTTCTTTTTTTGGCATAATTTGGCTTCCGACCTAATGGCGAAATTTTTAGTGCTGTTACAGCAGTTTATTGTAGATATTTATATGTATAAGCGAGGTAATGTTCTTTGTAATTTTGCAGTTTACAATCTTAATTTCTTTTTCTCTAAATGGAAGATAAAAAATATTCAGCGGTTAAACAAGTTTGGTCTATTTTTGCAGTTTATTTCTTTCATTATTAAAAAAAAATTGTTAATTTTAGCGTATAAGCAAAAAAGGTTGCTTTGAGCTTATCATTAATTTTACTGATACCTGTGTATATATCCCCGATAAAGTAGAGTAGAAAATTGGAAGTGAGGCCAGATCTTGAAAACAGGAACGAAATTCAGCTTAGGTAAAAAGAGCAACTTTTTGGGCTCTTCACAAACCTAAGAACAATTTTGTGGTCCGAGCTGGCTTTTTTACTAAGAGAAGTATTGGTCAGTGGGAACCTCCGTCATACAAAGCCAGACTATCGAGAATGAATGCAAGTACACATTGGGCGCCTCATAATAAGAGAAATGGACTTTTTTTGTGACAAAATCTAATATCTCGAGAACGAGAACAGATAGTGAAATGAGTGTTACAGTATTTTATAGCTTAGATAATGGAGAATCCAGAAAAAGTTGAGGTATTGGATGAAATAAAACTATCTTCACTTTTGAACTGACCTTAATAAATAAAAGAAGCAAGCTCTGAGCTCAGTTGATCAAAAGGGGTCGCTAATCGCAATTCCCGGCATTCGCAAAGGCGTTCTATAATCAAGTCCAGAACGAATGGTATTATTTTGATCCCAGCTTGCATTTCGCGTTTAGATATGGTTACAACTTCAGTCAAATTGACTTAGAGTGGCCGTTTAGAACTCAAAACTGGACGCAAATTTTCATATTTTCAGAAACCGGTGTTAAAAAAGTTTAGTATACTTACTAAGGTCTTTGGCTTTCTTCTGACCCTGATCTAAACGCGATGGGGTTATCTTGGCACCGTTTTCGTGATCAGTTACCCCAAAAATTTTCCGATGAACTGAGCTCAGAAATGCAGCATAACGATTGCCGCCAGCGGTCTTGAGAGGAACGGCTATGAAATAATTGAATCGGTTGGAGAGGTAGTCCCTGAAAAATCTGGTTTGATGACCCTGAAGAAACCTTTTATACGAAAGGGATAAGAAGCCTACAATAAAATATGTTTTCTACAAGAAGTCACAGCCCACGTAACTAGACTGCAAATACCAATGTTCTGATTCTTTCAGCTATCTGAGCAATTTCGGACAACCTCTATTAGCAAATTTCTCACACACCCAGCACAGCCTTTGTGTTCATGTTAGAATATTTTTCTAGTAAGATTTTGAACTTCGTTTTTTTTTATTTATTTATTTTTCTTTCCTTTCTTATAACGTTTTAATTCTCCCTAGTTTTCCAACGTCTGCACTAATTTCTTGCCTTTGTGCACCGTGTGGAAGATTCCAGCAGTGTTTCTAATACAAAAAGGAAATTGTCGAATTGCTAATAAGTCTGTACGTGCATACACAATATTTACATACATTTAAAATGAAATTACTGGAATCTCTTAGGCAACGCGACAGATAGCCAGCGGACAAAGCGACTGAACGAAAAGGGTCTGGAAGAGGCGAATGAAATATTTACGACAAACAATGCATGAGTGAGTGACAGAGCGCGATTTAAAGAGTAGCGAGATGTATCCAATAAAAAAAAAAGTTTAAATCTACAGAAAGGCATTTCAAAACTGAAACAGCCAAGGATTCTGCTAAGGAAAAAATCTAAAACATTATTTTAAACTCATTCCACGGTTTTTTTCCCGCAGAAAAGTGTTGAAGCAGAAAATACGTGTCTTTTTACGCGTTGCCGAAAATGTTTTGCAACAAAAATCTCTTAACGCTTTTTTTGTACATCCAACGCTTCACACTCCATTCAAGTTGACAAGTTTTATTTAATTTTTATTTTTTGTATTTTTTTTTTCATCAGTAGCAAATTTGTTTCCTCTCGACTTTTTATTGCTTTGAGGAATTTGAAATTCGTAAGCATTCACCCTAAAATGTAAGAGAATGTAGCGCAGCTGAAATGGGAATTGCTAGCTCAGCGTGTCAGTGAGACAAGTAAATAAATTTCTGTACGTACACCTCCGCTGTGCCGCAGCTCTCCCCCCCTTTTCGCAGTAGCTTAGCTACTTTGAATGTTGCTAATTTATTTTTTCCACGGTCATTGATTTCGCTTCAAGTGATTTTCGATAATCTTCCTTTCAGTTAATATGATTTGATTTCCTCCAGTTTCAATTTCGCAAACGATTTACAACTCACGTGCTTAGCGCAACATTGTGGGTGGTCGGTCGGTCGGCGAATATTTGGTGGAATAAAGGCGAATATTTCTTTAGATACAAATGAGTGGGTTCAAAGTTTTTGCAATCGAAATGAAGGGTACTACTTACTTATTTGTACTCCACCATTTGTATGGCAACCAGCGAGTAGCTTGCGTTGCTTGATTAGTATGCGCCCCCGCCCATTAAATTGGTAGTGAAGCGCATTTTGAGTTCGCAATTTACCGTAACCCTAAGCGGGGGCGGGGGGGGGTTCATGACTCTCGCATTTGTTGTTGTTTCTGTACTTTCGGGTCGATTGCCTTAAAAGTGTTTTCATTGACATGTCATTTGCATTTTTATTGAAAAGCAATTTCCATTTTCATTGCAATGTCAGCGACAATGTCAGCAGTGCAGCTGTGGATTGTAATCGCATTTGTTGTTTTATTGTGCTTAATGAGCAGTACCGTTGAATTATCCAGAGTCGAATAAGGTCAGTAATTTGTTTTTTTTTTGTTTTTTGGTGTCTTTTTATAGTTTCGTTTGCTGGTGAGGCGAAAAATTCGTAACTTATTATTTTTAGTGCGATTTGGGATTGACAATAGAATTTTTATTGCTGCAATATCTGTGCGGCTTAATGGTGTGAACTGATTGAAAGACAAATGTAGGAAGCTGTTCATTTAAAAATAAATCTTCAGATTTTTTAATTCGTTTACAATGCTGATAAGTAAATATTTATTGATGATTAAAGTAAGTGCGAACAAAAGGAATAAAAAACAAAAAAAAATTAAGTTTTCGCCCTCAAAGTTGTGTAACAGTAAAGACCTAAACATAAGTGCGGAGCATTAAAAAATAAGGAAGTTTTAATGAAATCTGGCAAGTCCGACAGCATGGAACACAATGACTGGGATTTGGAACACCTTCCTCTTATAGAAGTGCGCGCTTGAATTGAGGCAAAGTGATTGCTATGAAAATAATTTGTTTTACTAGAGTGGGTTTCGCCTTCTTAAAGGTTATTTGCAGAAAAGCGCAAACAATACCGAATATGCTTGACATTTATTGTGATGGCAATACGCTTCTGTAAACCCTACCAAAATTAACGGTCGTATCTTCACTATACGGAAAAGGCTGGTTGGTTTAATTACCATTACTTCTAAAAAATTCACAATTTAGGTTTCTTCGGAAGTAAAGTAAACTTTCAACCATAGAAATTCTACAACGTTGTGGATCCTAACGCTGTGCTTGCTCAAATCAAGCTAAGATATTGCAGAATCTCTACTAATGGCTCCTACGCTGACAAACGGTTAGAAGTAAAAATCAAGCAGGCCGATTCTGAACAGAAACTGCCTGGGAGTTTTCTCTCTTTTCCCTTTCCTCCTATCATGAATAAAAATTCCCTGAAGAAAGTGTCAAAGAGCTTTTTTGAAATTCGAGTTTCCTCCTCCCGAATTTTCGGGGAAAATGCTACTCCCTGAGAGTTAATTATCAAAGAATTTCTTTCTCGGGAGATTCAAATTCCCGGAGAAAAAACTCCCAGGGAGTATTCAGAATTGGGCTGTATATGATAATACCAGGTAATTTTTAATTTTCTCTTGACAAATTTCCTCCGTATATCAAGGCAAGATAGATACCGTAAATTATGTAAATATGTGAACGGATTCTAGGTATATTTTTCACTTAAAATAGTAAGCTGAATAACTCAATGAGAGGAGAGACCAGTATTTATTGGACAAAAAAGTAGTGGGTGGGCAGTGCGGCCAATGGTAAGTGCTTTTACCCACTCTGCATGATTTTAAGACATGCAAAGTCCACACAAAACTTCGGCAGCAGTGTCCGAAGGATGCATCAGACTATGCCGAGCATACTTTAAAGTGCCTTCCAAAGAAAGAAAAAAGCTTTATTACACGGCAGTTGAGAAGTGCATTGCAAAAATTTCATAAATTTAATGAAGGAAATTTTTGCGCATGCAGCAGCACATAGCATGCATTTAGGCGCTTGGTGTTAGCAGCCGCTCCTAAGCAAAGAGATGCCTCGCATCCACCTCCAAAGAAGGAAGTCTGCTATTTAATGATTTTGTATTGAAAATTCGTTGCTTACACTGGACCTTGTGGCGTTATTAGTGACACGATTTTTAAGTAATTGTTACTCAATAATGCAACAATAAGGCGCTGACCTTGCAACGGACTTTCCTTCGTTTCTTTGCAACATTCAGGCTTTGACTCCATTTCATGATTTTTTCAGTTTTTTCAAGTGCTTCAAAGTTTCACACTTCTTTTAACTTTACTATACCCACAAGGATACTATTCTTACTGTGTCCAATCAAATTATGCAATTTTAAAGCTAATTGATTGTATTGTTTAACTACAAGTTGGCGCAAAATTAATCACCCTTCTTCTTAATACCTTCTTTCTTTGGTCGCGGGTTTACGCCAATAAGCCTCGGATAATAGTAGCACTGAAGAAAAATATTCGACGGGAAAACGCACAGATATCACTGGAAATCTTGCAGAAAGTCATGAAAAAATTCGATAAAACGGGCACAAATATGTAAAAAAGCTGGCGGCAGCCATTTGAGGGATATCATCTTTTCCACTTAACAGAAAAAATTCTAATGGTTCAAGTAAAGATTTCCATCACTCACAATCATTTTTTTATTTAATAAAAAAATTATTCAAAAATGAAATTGAATGATTAATTCTGTACAAGCCGCACACAAAATACAGCGTTCAAGTTACTTTCTTCTTTTTAACCACTTTTCTACAACATCAATCATTCCGAAATATGAGACTTAATTTTTACTGAAAACCCGTAGTCTGTAAGACATATAATTAAGGTTTATAAATCTTACTCACCGCACGATTTCTTGCTGAAAACGTTGCAAACGACTGAGTAACTGAAAAAGCTCTATAAGCTATAACAATGTCATTGGTTTTGGAAAGGATGCAAAAGTTATGGCGGCCGCTGTGGTGCAGTGGTAAGCAGTGCGTGCTTTCACTCAAATATCAAAAGTAATAATAATAACAAAAATCCTGGAATGCGACCGCAATCTGACTCAAACTTTATTATTTGGCATAGTAATGCTCCTCTACGAATATCCCCTCTGTACGATAAATTTTCAAACCTCAAAAGAGAATAACTCATTTTCTTACGTGTAATCCCTATGGGATAAATAAACGCTCGATGCGCGACCTCTTAGTGATAGGAGAGATTCATGAAGAATCATTACTATTCGAAGCACTAAAATCTGAGCCAGATTGCGGTCGCATTGCAGGATTTTTTTTTTATGTGGTCTAATACATACATTCATGTTCTGACACTTTGTATTTACTCGTATTAAAATATATATATATATATATATAAATATTTTGAAGGTGCGTTTATAGTAAACACGAATTAATTTTTTGATTCAATAATCGCTAGTTGAGTTTTTGGAGTATAAATTGATTCACTTATTATTCTAAATAGTAAATATTTTATTTTTATTTATTTTTTTTTTGAAAATGTTTTTCAACCCATATGAAATTTTTTATATAAACATAAGAATATTTGTTATCATGTTATTTTAAAACACAAATCTTTTTTGAATTTCGAAAAAAAAATTATTGAAAATAAATAAAACAGATAAATTGGAACCCAACCAGGACTTTCAAGGTATACATACACATTTGTTAAATAGGTTACTTATGTACGGTAAGATTGTGGTACGCAAAAACGGGAGTTAAACTTTAAGAGTTTAAGCAAGCGAATAAAATTTAAATTTTACGTGGTTGAGAAAAAATAAAAAGAGTTTATACATACATACATATAAATATATGTTTTTTAATTAGATATGCATTTTGAATATTTATTAATACTCATAAGCATCGGAAAAAAAGATACTGGATGAGCTTATGAGTATTAACTGATCAAATAAAATTGAGTTGATATCTACTTTACCTACATATGTATGTACAACAACACAAAAAGCCTACAACGTACATATTTTACTGCTGCAACATCATTTGCATGAAGAGCAACAAAGTCTAATATTATAAAATAAAGCCAAGCAAATACCGTTAACTTAAAACAATGGCCAGACGATATTTTTTCATTAATTTAGTTCATAAACTGTGTTGAATGTGTACATATGTATGTGGGACGTTCCATGCCAAAACGGACGGGATTCACACTTCACGTGTTCTATTTGTTTCTAATTTTTAGTGTTGATGCATAAACATAAATACTAAACAAATATGAAATTTGAGCATGATTAATACATATTTAAAAACTTTACAGCACAAAAACAAAAACAAATCGATTTAATAGTTTTCCAAATATCTCGTGAACGGGCCAAGGAAAAAATTTAAAAAATATCACACATATACACATCAAATTCTGTATGAAAAGAAATATTT
The DNA here is from genome assembly GCF_013731165.1 of Rhagoletis pomonella. Lineage (NCBI taxonomy): Eukaryota > Metazoa > Arthropoda > Insecta > Diptera > Tephritidae > Rhagoletis > Rhagoletis pomonella. The sequence goes on from NW_023458565.1 coordinate 26,853,824, forward strand.
TTTTTTTTTTTAATTTTTCACATACAAATTTTTTGATACAAAACTAGATTTTGAAAATATGCCATCTCAAAAAAATTTAAGAAAAACACAATGGTAGCTCTGAGTATAGCGCAATTTTTAATGATAGTATTATGGGTTGCACTCTACAATAATTTGAGTTATGAATTTGTTTTCCCACCGAAGTTAAGTAAAATGGGTACGATACAAATTCACAATTTTTTTTAATTTTCATCGCAATCGCTTAAAACTTGCCTTTTATTATACTAAAATTGAATGAGCTACAAAACTGCATACTCGAAAAATTTCTAAAAAAATTAAAAAAATTGTAAATTTGTGACGTACCCATTTAACTCAACTTCGGTGTGAAAACAAATTCATAACTTAAATTTTTGTAGAATGCACCCCATAATACTATATTTAAATATTGCGCAATACTCAGAGCTATCATTGCGATTTTTTTAATTTTTTTTTTTTTTTGAGATGGCATATTTTCAAAAACTAATTTTTTTGTATCAAAAAATATGTATGTGAAAAATTTTTCAAGAAAAAAAAACAATTTTAAAATATTTATTTTCATAGAGCATTTTAATGTGTGTACATATGTGTGATTTTCTTCAAATTTTTTCCACGCCCCGTTTTCGAGATATTTGGAAAACTATTAAATCGCCTTGTTTTTGTTTTTGTGCTGTAAAGTTTTTAAAAATGTATTAATCAAGCTCAAATTTCATATTTATTTATTATTCATCTTTATGCAACAGCCCTAAAAATTTTAAACAAATCAAACACATGAAGTGCGAACCCCGTCCGTTTTGGTATGGAACGCCCCATGTACATAAATACCTACATATGTATGTAAATGTGTGAACCAGTAGCAAACTGCACTGGGCATATAAAGTGTTCAAATATATAAAATTCTTAAAACTAAATACCAAAAAAAATGTCAAAATGTATTTTAACATCCAGTTTTTCACTTTCGACAGTATGGATACATTTTATAACTAGGCCCAATAAATAAGGCAATGTTGAAATTCGACAAAGTCCACATTGTAAGTGAAAAATTTTCATTGTTTTCTGCTAGCCCCGTTCTTTAAATCAAATAACTTTAGAGAGGTCCGGTGCTGCTTAATTAGTTCTCTTGCTAAATTTGGTAAAGTTCAGAATGCAGCTCTCAAGGAAAACACAAGAAATATTTTCCATTATTTCAGTTGCTTTAAAAAGCGCTTTGCATTTGCTAAAAAATGTTTTGAAGAAATACATAAAATTTGCTTGAGAGCTGCAAAAATTTAAGAAATTTTTATTGAGGAAAATATTTTTCCATTTCTTGTGCGCCATTTTATATGAATTTTTCGTTTTCGTCTGGAGCTGGGAACAGCCCTTAAGGCTGTACCTATTAGCGCTCAAGTTATGAGACTTATATGAGGTAGAAAACAAGGCCCTTACTTCGATTTAAGTACTTTTCATGCATTCATTATCGCGGAGTTTTCAAAATGAAAAGAAAATCGGTATTACGTCTATATTTAGTCTCTCGCAACATCAGGCTCGCAGAAAAAAACACCACCAACTAAATTTATTCAGTTATTTCAAAAACTGTCAAACTGCCAAAAAAAATTACCACTCGAATTTCTAAGCCGTCTTAACTGGGCCAAAAACTTGTATCTAATGCTTAATCTGGAGATCTTTCACGTTGGTCTGAGAAGAAGCCTGTTTAAGTTGTCAGAGCTTGTGTCAATACGTATTAATAAGCCAGCAGCTCATTCTCAGGGAATTAAATTTTGTTTATCGATGGCTGAGTAGAAGATCGACCTATCTCGGCGGCCAGTTCGAAAACGCCCTATCTCAAAAAGCTTTTCTATCTCAGAATTCGTTTCAAAAAGCGTAAGTACTTTCAAGGTGGCATCTAACAAGAACAACGGAAATAAGGTCAATTGACACTATTTCGCATACAGGTCAATACCATAAATTAAAAAAATACCCCATAAGATCTCTCTTTCGTCAAAGGTTTGTTTTTGCAGAAATGTGGGAAATTCTATGCCTACCAATAAAAAAAATGTAGGGTTTTCAGTCATTTACTTGTTTAGCCATAATTAAATTTTGCCAAAATTTTTTTTTTTTAATTTTCCATAGTGCAGTGACACAACAAATATTTCTACATAACTACGCATAGATAATCAAAAACTAACTTTGTAAATGAACACTTGTAACTGGTTCACAAATTTGCGCAACACAGTGCATATATGTAAGTATTAGGAAATATTCACAACTCCCAAGCACATAATTTTTCACTGTGCCACACTGTGTTACTTTTTTTATGGCACCCATTTGCTATTGTTCACATTTTCATTTAATATATATTTATAGCGTGTACACATATATTTTGCATATACATATAGTTAGTATATGCGTTTTAAAGTTATGAGATACTACACGAATATGCAAAAAAACTTTTATACATTTGCCATTGCTGCAAAAATATCACTCATACGTCATGCGTATGCCAGAACGTTTGCGGTGTCAGCAAATGTGGATATGTGGCTGGCAAAATGGCATGCAGCCATAGCTGTGGTTATTGTGTGTGCGGCTGTGTGGTTGTCGAGCGGAAATGCCAAGCGTTATATAGCCAGGCAGTCAGCCAGACAGAGAAATACAGGATGCATTTTTATGCGGCAGTAACTATTATGCGAGCATGGGTTTGTGTGTGTGTGTGTGTGTGTGCGAACGACATTGATGCTAAAGCTGCTGACAGCTGACTGTATGCATATACCGCCATGCAAATAAATGTATGCACATTAGGGTGGCTCAAAATAAGTTAAGTTGGAATTTTAATTCTCCCACCTGCTAGGATTTTTCTATACCGCAAAAATATAGATAGCCCTGTTTTTTTATTTTGCAATCAAAAATTACTTAGAGGCCGCTCAGTACGCATGAAATTTTACGTGTAATTAAAATGGGGAAAAAAACTTTTCGTAGAAATATTATAGAATACTTGAAAATTAATACTTTCGATCGGAAAACTTTGTTTCTCTTCAGGAGACTACCAATAATAATAATACAAGATTGTTTGGTTTACCATTTTTGAATAGTAACATAGAAAACAAAATGGGGAACCATAAAAATTCATTCATAATAAAAAATGGAAAAAAATCGGGTATTATTATTGGAAATCTCTGAAGTGAAACTGAGTATCCCGATCGAAAAATATTGATTTTTAAAAATTGTTTGTTTTTTACTCATATAAAAAACATGAAAAACTTTTAACCGCTTTGAGCGACCTCTGAATACTAATTGAGTTGGAACAATCCTAGCGCATTAAACTTCGGACTTTGCTTTTTTCACATGCTATCTTGGACCACCCTAATGCATATGCATGCCGCACGTTTATATGCCACACACGTCTACCTTCATACATACATAAAAGCAATGCAATGATGTTGCGAAGCAGGAAAAGAGTTTGCTAGCTGCAGTTAATTTTTTTTTTTGCTTTTCTTGTTATTAATAAAATTGTTATGGTTGTTGTTTGTTTGTTGTTTTCATCGCTGCTGTTTGTTGTTGTTGTTACAGCTCGTAACAGCATGCAATATTATTATTATTACTATTATTTTTGCATACGCGTGTACCATTCTGTACATCCATGCACGGAGGAACGTGAAAATGAAAGAAGAAAAATGCAAACAAATAAAGCAACAAATATTGGCGCGTACATATTTAGATGTATGTACATATGTACATTCATATGTTAATATCCATTATGTGCGACGGCTGCCATTTGCTTTTATACGCTTCTTATTTTAACTCTGCTTTATTGCGGTTGTTGCCAAAGCAAATTAACCCTGTCTGTTGCGTCGTGATTGCCCACATTTGATCTGCCATTTACCAAGTCATTATTATGGAAGTTTTACTGTGAATGATTTTTTTTCGCGTCTGGCCAAATGGAAATTGAATTTTGTAGGCGTATAAATTATATTATTAGTCTCGGAATATTTTGCAAAATAGCAGAATATACGAAATAGAATACGAGTCTAATAAAAAAATTAAATCCCAATAAAATTGTAGCTATGTTAAAATATATTTAACACACAAAGTACGCATAAAAGTATGTTATCAAAAACCAGACGTGGCTCACAATCGTTAAAGCGTAATTGAAACAGCTGGAAATAAGTTAAGAATGCCACTTTTAATATTAAATTTATCCTTTTTTGTTTGTTGGGAGCAAAATATTACTTTCTCTTAAAAAGAGATATGTTTTTAACGAGGGGAAGGCTGGTCAGCAATTATTTACCCTCAACCATTTGTAGAAATGGCATTCACACTAATATATTTCTCTCGACACTTATTTTGCATTCGAATCTCTGAATTGGACCCTTTTGCTCGCGTGCGAAGGAATAAAACAATTTCCTGCAAAGACTCCCGCAAATAATCGAACTACTTTCTTCCTATGCGAATGTTAAAAATTATATATTGTAGTCCTTGCAGTGTATTAGAAAACCTTCAGTTTCCTAGATTTAGACAATATTTGGCATAATAACGGGCGGCTAAGTTGCATCGGCCTAAGCCAAAGCATTATCTTCCTCAGCCCCGCTATATTCTGATAATGAAAAATAGTTGACTATCAATGAGCGCAGAGTTCGCCTAAACCTGACTTACGCCATTAAAAAAGAGAGAACTATAACACCGTCCCACCTGTGAAACGTTATCACCGGATAAAGAGCGGCTGGGGGTGCCACTGATCACTTGCGGTACACTCCTGGACAGGTGAGCCTCATGTCAGCTCAGCGAGAGCTGGGCGAATACCACGACATGCGCGATCGCAAGGTCCTTTTGGCCTTGGAGGGTGAACCGTGGGAAGTCGGGGGCACTCCTCACACTCACTAAGCCACAGCTCTCACTTCTGGTGGGGGTTTTAACGGATCACTGTCCTATCGGTATTCACGCAGTGTGGCTGAACATTCTGCCGGACCCCTTACGTCGCAGTTGCCTGGAAGAGGACGAGGTAGAATCACGAGGCTAAGGTTGAAGTACTTTGACTCTCACTTTCTAAATAGCCCCGAGGAACTCTGGGACATTGAGATCAGCCGTATTCGTAAATACATAATCGGCGCAGAGCATTTTAACGTTAAAGTTTAGGGGGCTGTTCCAAATTATGGTATCACAAAGGACAATCTTACATTGTCTAAGTGAGCTCCGGTTACACAGGGCAGCCACCTTACCTAACCTAATTTAACACCGTCCCACAAAATTAAACTTTTTATGCACTCATGGAAAAAAACGAAATTTTTGGAAAGTGGAACCATTTTTCTAGAGCAAGTCATTCACGTTTTCTATTTGGACCAACCAAATATATTTACAAATTCAAAATGGCGGATCTAATATGGCGGACGGGTTTTTGGAAAATTTTCAGAATTCTATGAAATTCGATATCGAAAGGCTTTTAGGAACTAAATTTTGCAATCAGTGACTCAAACTTTGAATATCATATTTTACAAAAATTATAAAATTTTTTTTAATTCTATGCGCCATTTTGGAACCCGCATTTCGAGCTCTTAAAACCTGACGTGGAGCGCATGCAATACAAAGCATTCGATTTACATAATTGACAATTAAGTCAAACTACATAACATAGACCTCAAATTTCTACAGAGAAGGTACAAATTTGAGATCGATTTTAAGCGGTCGTTATGCATATATCCACATTCATACATATATGTATTACCCTTCATGTCAATTCAGGTCTATTACATGCGACCCACGCAATCAATCTCATAAATGGTCTATAATGACTTTTGCTAAAATTTCAAAATCAAAAGTTATCAAAACGAATTCTATGGGACTGAGAAATATTATTTTCTACTTTTTAGTCCATTTATAAAAGCGTTGTATATTAAACATTTTTTTTTATATTATTTATTTTGTACTTTTTAGTCTTGTCTGTATAAGATTTTGCAATTGATATTAAAATTATTTAACGATATTAAGAGATTGGTGCACACACACGCATATACATATGTATGTATATAGATACGAGCACCAATTAATTTTATTTCAAGAAATGGCGTGTCGTCCATTTCCGCTGTAGCGTACGTAGAGCATAGGGCGACATCTACCTCTCAACCGACGAGGTTGATGTCTAGACTTTTTTATAGGAACTTTGCAAAAAAGAGGTTTTATAGCTGTCTGGACAAACAACATTGCAAGTAACTGGACACACAATATTGCAAGTTGATAAAAGCGTTGTAATAATAAAAATACTTGCACTAAGTCTTTTTTTATCGCTACCACATATTCCTAGTCCTGCAATAAGTATGTACTACGTATATGCCTGCAGTGACACAGACATACTTACGCTCGTTAGTGTGCCCTAGAATTAGGAGAAATCAAACTAAAATGGCAAACATGAAAAGTCGACAAACAAGGGCTTAGATTAGATTTGATCTCACACAAATTTCCATTGGGAGTGGTGTGTTTTTTACAACTAAAACTACCTGATTGTTTTCCAAAAATAGAAAAATAAAAAAGTTCAACCAAAAAGTACATACCTAAATCTTTCAACACTATTTGGTATCAGGAACTACGTATGTAGCTTAAAATTAAGCGGCAGTCCCTTGTCAACAGGCGCACACAATGCTAATCGAGTTAGAATACATACATATGTATATATAATATTTGAATATATGTATGTATGTGTTCGTCTATGTGCATCGAACCGCAGGTGTATTGGTGTAGTTTGTAAGTTTGGCAGGCAAACAAAAGTTAAATTAAGGGTTATACACATTAGCTCTGAGAGGTTGCTAAAGCGATAAAGATGACAACAACAACAACTATACATAGCAATAACAACAACAACATTTATAGTAATAATAAAAACGTGTCGTAATAGTAAAATGGGATTTTCTTGTGAATGTGGCATCATTAATCAAAACGTGCTTATCACATATCCAAAAGGATACCTGGCAAACAAGCCAAGCAAAAAAGAAAAGGTAATCAAAAGGTACTAATAACAGCACCCGAACCCAAAGAGATAAGCTGAAATGCAAAGAAAATTGCAGCAAGCAAAATTCGTAGAGGTTAGAAAAATAAAACGAAGAAAAGTCGTAAAAATAAAGAAATTAAATCGGGAAGCGTAGGCAGTTGACAGGACTCATGCGTGTGTATTAGTGCATAAGCTTAAAAAAGGCAAAGCACTAGCTTTGAATATATGTATACGTATATACATATGTGGTTACATTCCAATCTTTTTTAACTTTCCTTACCCTGCAACTGCTATTCGGCAAACTTTTCTAACATATTTTTCTAATTTTTCTACTTTCCAATGCACACTCACACACACACACACACACACATTCATAACATGCGTGGCTTTGAAATGTAAATGAACACAAAAAAAACAAAACCCAAACAAACATAAATACACAGGAATCCTTAATGGGCAATTCAATGCGTCCGATGCGCAGCTCTTCGCCAGGACCCAAGGGACCGCCTGGAGATAAAGGTGATGCCGGAGCGTTGGGCGAACGCGGTCAGCAGGGTCAGAAGGGCGAACGTGGAGATCCAGGAATGACTGGCGAGAAAGGTGATAGGGTAAGTTCGATAATATCTAAGCAGCCATTTATACTTTGATAAACATATGTAGAGATAACTACTCAAGCAGCTACTAAGTGCTTAAGTGAACAGTGGCTGGTGTGTATGCGTGATGATATTTCTTTTGATATGCATGAAAGTGATACGTATAGCACACAGGGTTGTAAAGAGCGCAGGTATCTGAGTACACTGTACCTCGAAAATTTCGCCAAGGCATGAATTTTGAAAAGAAAAACATTTTAAATTACTTATAATGATATTGACAGCTATATGTTAAAGTATGACAAAATATATAAGTTAATTTCTTCTAAACAATAATAGTTAGATAACCGATTGTAATTTTAACACCTTTGTAGATAAATATTTACCCCCAAATTCATAAAAAATAAAGTAGAACTTAAATGCTTTATAAATCGAAAATTTTTATGAGAATGTCATTTTATAAAGTTTTTTAAAGCTACTTTATCTTTTATGAATGAGGGCTTTAAGCTACATAACACAAAAACAACAATAGTTTTTTAAATATTTTTTTTTACAAAAATTTTTTTTTTGTTTTTGGTTATTCACGCTGCCCACTATGTCACGCGATATTTAAATATAAAAAAAAAAACTAGGAGGAATATAAAAACTGTCACAGTGATAAAAATACGATACGAGCAACTCTAGATCATTACTTCTCAACAAATGAATCTTCCCCGAGGAAAATATTGTCCAGCAGAGGCCGATCGCTTTGAACTTTACTTTACACGCTTTGCATCCAAATATTTATTGAAGATCTCTATCAAGTTTTATTAGAACTTCTGAGTGTAAATGGGGTTGCCAAGCATAACAACTGTGACGGGAATTAAAATGTTCAGCCACTGTAACCATTTCAGCTATGCCGTTGTCTAGCACTGAAACCCTATAAAGATCATATCAGTGAAGGCTTTCAAGCATCGATTTTGAAAGCTCATGCTCCAGTGAAGCTTATGATTTTAAATAACTTTTAATTGTTGTCTTCGGTATGGAGCTAACTCGATGAAATTTATTTTCAGTTAAAATTTTACTCGCGAACAAACTTTAGCGAACACAAAATTGAAAAAGCTTTTATAATTGCGCATCTTTTCAAAAATATGTTCAGTGACAAAAATGTACACTGTTCGAAAATTTCTCTTCTTCGGCAATAACAATAAAAAGTTTTGAATTTTTTTTTTTATAGAAAAACCTTCCGCACAGAATCTTCAAAAAAAGTACTTCGAAATCGATGTAGCCGTTAATAATACGAAAGACATTTCATTTTCATTTGTATAGATTTTGATCAAAAGGAACCGTAACTTTATTTGACCCTAACTGTGTTCCACTAGAATTCAATGGGCTACAAAACTGCATACTCATAATCTTTCTAGGAAGTCTAATTAAAAAAAGTTCGAAATTTTTACGAAAGTTTTTTTTTTTTAATATTGCACAAAGTTTTTAACTTAGATTTACACGAGTTTTGTTAAGTAATTGACTACATTTTTATAAAAAAAAGAACCAAAATTAAATAACAACAAAAGTAATATGTTAAAACTTGCTAAAGTATGATGCGGCTATAATTATTTAGACCACTGTATGTATATACAAACGTGTCGATTCCATTTAATATACGCTTACGTCATCTTTATTTGAACATAGAATTATTATTTAGTAATATTAAAGCTTATTTGAGAGTAAATAAAAGAGACATCTATAAAATGACGCACGGAATATAGCAGAAAGTTAGGGCAGCGCTCAAAAAAAAAAAAGTTGCAAAAGTTCCGTCAGCAAATGCGTAAAACTTTTGCCTTTGCACACATTTTGGTTTTCAGTCTCTGCCTCCTATTAGCATTACCTTGGTCCTGTAGCTGCTGCTGCTGCTGCTGCTGCTATTCTACCCACACCAACCGCGGCTAGTTCGAAAATAAGATAGGCGGAAAAGTAACTTTTTATACGCTTATTGGGTGATTATGCATGCAAGACGAACGGACGGACGGACGGACGGACGGACGTACATACCAAACTAACATATTCAAGTACGCTGCGTAGAAAATGTGAAAATATACAGCAATAAAAGCAGCACAGGTAATGAAGAGGAAAGCGGCAGCAACAAAAAGCCTGCAATGGACACAGCACAGATAAGAAACATAGACATGACATAGCAGAAAAAATCACTAAAGTGTCCGGTGTAGTGCAGTGGAGCAGAACAAATCATCATCAGAAGTGGAGAAGATACATACATATCTATGTATGTGCCAACGCATGCCAGCACAGAAGAACAACCACTCTATGGATGTACATACATTAGACTGCATCACCAAAAAAAGTTGTGGTTTTTCCGTCGGTATTACAAAATCTATTATAATTTAAGATGCCCAACAAAATATTTCGGGAAAATATTAAGATTTGAGTGAGCTGGACTGATTTGAAAATACCTCCAAATGAAGTTTTTTATGAATAAAAATAGTTTCTTACAAAAAAAAAATTTAATATTTTTATGCAAATTTCTTAAGCTTAAACCGTTTTGTCATTTCAAGAGATTTTCAAAAAAAAATCCTTAAGAAACTATTTTTCTTCATAACAAAAGTCAATTTTTGGAGGTATATTCAAATCGGTACACCTCACGTAAATCTTAATATTTTTCCGAAATATTTTGGTGGGCGTCTTAAAATGTAATAGATTTTATAATACCGACAGTACCGATTTTTTTTTTGTATGGGGAGTGATGCAGTCTAATGCACATTGCAAGGCTACCACTAAAAAACCTATCGCATGCAGGTGTATTTGTGAAAAACATTCCTCTTGCTAGTGATGCGAAACGCACGTACGCAACGCTTATCAAATTAAGTGTGAAATGGAATAGCGGAGCGTAAAAGCTGCTTGCTGCAAGCATTGAAGCAGAGAAACAGCAGCAATAAAACTGCTGATGCTGCAGATGCTGACGTTCATTTCCACACTGCTGTTGTGCGCTGTTGTTGATGTTGATAACGACGTTAGTAGTTTTTTTTTTGTATTCAGCAGAAGAATTAGTGTTTGCTTACATGCGAGCCAAAAAGAAAGATTTACCTTCGTAAAATGCTTACTCACTCCTGGACAACAGTGCGTATGCGGCACCTATCATTTTCATTAGGCTTGGGGAGCTTTTGAACTAAAGAGCGAAAGAGCCAGCACTTTTAATTGAACTAGTTCATTAGTTCGTTCATTAAAGTGAACTAGAGTTTTCTGTGGCAATACTCCAATAAAAATGGAAGTGTAATTTTAACACATATGGCATTTCGCGATTTTGGTGAAAGACCAATGAATGAAGACGACTGAATTGTATCGTTATTGCAGAGGGCCCTCGAAACTTTAATATATATTTTATATGTACATTAGAGTGGTCCAAAAACAATAAAGTCGGAATTTCAATACCGCCATCCCCTAGGATTATTCTATACCGATAAAAAATATACCCCTATATTTTTATTTTTTAAATCAAAAAATATTTAGGGAGTGCTCAAAGCGCTCAAAGTTTTCCATGTATTTTATATGGGGAAAAAATAACTTTTCGTAGAAATGGTACAAAATTCTTAAAATTCAATATTTTTCCATTGGATACTAAAGATTTGTGATACTAAAGATTTTTTATTGGTCCCCCCCCCATTGCATTTTCTGGGGGGTTTTGGCGGACCTATGAAATATAGTTATCATGAAAAAGTGGTTAAAGAAACAATTGCGCTTTGAGCGCTTTGGGCACTCCTTATTTTTTTTCTCAAACTAAAATATTGGGGTATATTTTTTTCGGCATAGAACAATCGTAGGGGGTGGCGGCATTAAAATTCCGACTTTACTTTTCCCACATGCATTTTTGGACCACCCTAATGTACATATGTATGTGTTATGTGATAATTAGATTCTCAAAAATTTCAGATTTTAAAGATGGTAAAAAACGATAATAAGGTCGTTATATCCGATTTTGATAGAATATTGAAATTTAAGTGGCCGTTCCAATAAGTATATATAAGTTTAAGCTAGGCCTAATTAACCTTTATGAACTAAATAAATAATTAAAATGGCGGCTGCTATCCTAAACTGTATACATATATGCATCTTTTAGGTAAAGTTTTTTTAAAGGGTTTTTGGGGTCGCCTTATACTGTTCTAATGGCAAAATCGCGAAATTAAAAATGGCTAAGCCAATATTGCGGATATAGTACGCCAGCTTCAAATATTAAAAACAAAACTAGTGAACCCGCATGGCGTCAAAACGCCAACAGTTAATTGAATTTTTTAAACAGGTGAAACCCTATTCAAAAACCTCTAAAAATATTCCTAATGAATAATCTAAACCATTTCCATCGATGAGGGGTCTCGCATGGTGTCGGTTTCATTACATCAAATTTCAAATCTTCCTGTAACTTCAAAAAATAAAACCTGTGCAAATCTATGTAGAATCCCAATTCTTTAATTTGACTTCTAATTTTTTAAATTCGAAATAACTGTGCAGATGTGATAACCTTCAAAAAATTGGTGGGAGCCCTAATTAGAAATATTATCGGCCTAAAGTTTTCTGAAAACTCTTTCGTTTGACACTAATATTTCGATATTTCATTTATGTATGTTCTGTATAAGTAAAACAAATTCGACTTGTCAAACAGGCGGCAACCTCTTCAAAAGTATTTTCAAACTAAACTCTATTTATCGTCTGGAATTGTTATACATATTTCAATGAGTTCATCAGTTAACTAAGGGAAGTTGGAAGGATTTTTAAAGCACATGACAACTCTTCTAAATACAGTTCAGAAATAAATTATTTTCAAACCCATTTAATGTAGCTTATGTATAACTAAAGTAAAAACGACTTTCAAAGCAGGTGGCAACCCTCTTAAGTATAGTGCAGAAATAAAGGATTTTAAACCCATTTCCATTGATAATCATTGTTTAGTAATTCATTTAATTTATTAAATATTTTAATTTGACCTTTTAAACTGGGGCAATCCCCAAACACATCAAAAATATTCTAAATTGTCAACTCTCTTAAAAATATTGCCAAACTACTACCTTCTTAAACCTTTCTTGTCTTGCACCCATATAGTGATACCTTTTTCACTTACCAAATTCTCTTAATCAAAATTGAATAACTTTGTTTAAACATGTGGCAACTCTCCTACATGTAGTTAAGATATAAATCCCTTTCTAAACGATTTCGATTAATACCCATATTATAATAATGAATTTAACTTTTTTAATAATTTGTGCTTAATTACTTCAGTGGCTCTAAAAACCAAGAAATATTATAAATGAAGCTAACCCGGCAGTGAGTGTCAAAAACTGGTGGAAAGGCTATATTTTCTTCTGGTCATACAGGAGAATCCTGAGTAAGAACTGGAAACAGGAACGAAAGCTTGGCTTTTTAGATACATGTACGGATAATTTCCTTAAAAACCTATAGATCTATAAAAGAATAATAATATTCCGTATTAATCAGAATTTAAAAAAAAATTGAATAGATTGTAATGGAGAGCACCCATAAACTATTTATTAACATGAAGTTAAATCGGTACAAATAATACCCAAGCAGAACCATTTTGGCCAACCTCACATTTAAAATACATTTACACTAAAGCTGTTGATTTTTAAAGTTTGTTTTAAAAGAAGCTTTCACTATTACAAACAAAAAGCCCAATGCCTAACCCAAAGGCAGCGCTAATATTTTCACATGAGCAATTCTATGCAGCTTTTTCTACAGTCAGCCGATTCCAAGGCATTTGATATCTGATTTATTTTTTTTGAGTATTAATTTTAATCATTTAACTAATATTTAAAACGTTTTTCAAGTTATTTTAAGAGAGGAGTATATTTTTTCAATTTTATGCAGTTAATAAGCTATTTGTCGTCGAGAATGCGTAAAGTAATCAAAGTGTGTGTAGTAAGATACCCACAACTGTCAGGTAGTTCTATACGCTTCTGTACAGTTACACGTCTGCCTAGCCTTCAAATGACAAATTTCGGCAATACTGCTTTTGATTTTCCTCACTTGTACATCGCGTTGGACATATTCAGTGCGAAGCCTCACCTTGCTACTTCTTGAGGTTAGGCTCAATTGAAACCCCGGTACGAGCACCAAATTCAGGCTTTGATCCGCCCGCGAAGTTAGTTAAGCTCTCCAAGAGCTGCAACCTTGTTTGAATACAGTGACTGCAGCTTGGGAATTTAGAAATGTATAAGAAAATTATTCAAGGAAGGCATTCCTAAGAGGAAATGCTGCTCATCAAAGTATACATATGTATATTCTTTTTGGTTTCTAGGCGTCTGGGTCTACTCATTATCCACCGGACGTTTTTGTTGCAGTAGTTAATTCGAAGGTAAAAGGCAGCTCATTGTTCATACACCAGAGCTTTCAGACGGGCGCGATATGCTGAGAAATGCGCATCTGGGAGATATTTAGATAAAAATGTATGAAAAAGGCAAGTGAACTTTTCACACTGCCATTTAATTTGATTTATTTGCTATCAATCGCATTAATTTATAATCTATTTAATTTCAAAACTTGTATATTTTTTTTTTTGTGAAGATAATTTCTTTTCCAAAGTTTGAACGGCGTACTTTCATTAATTCCCAAACGACTTTCAATTCCACTTTAAACTTCATATACGTAGATAAACAGGAGTAGCGAAGCCTGAGCAGAAGCGACACCTTCGCCGTTCAGATAATTGGGTAACTGTCCAAAAATTGACATAATAAAATATTTAAATTTCAATTCGTGTCAAGAAAGTTAACTTAAGCGTTTTGTAATAACTTAAGGCGCACTTAATTTAAAATTGTTAAAACCTGCAACAAAAAAAAAACTCAAGCTGTAGCAAGCGAAAAAAAAATCATAACAGAGCAGCAAATTAAACTTTCAACTTTGGGAAAAAGTGAAATAAATAACGTGACAAAGGTCAAATAAATCTTCTTGCATGTTGCCACATTAAGATTGGGATGCCACAGCGCAGCTGAGGGAGATTTTTAGAACGACCTAAACATAAATAACCTAAGGAAGGCGGGTTGGGGACAGAAAAAGTTTAGCACACAAAACCAAAATAAACCACAAAATCTAACATAAGAGATAAAAGTTGTATGTGTCGGCAAAAAAAAAATAAAAATTTGCTGTTAAAAAAGTAACCAGATAAGCAAAGAAGCGTAGCAAACATATTTGGCCAAAAGCCTTTGCAAAAAAAATCAAAAAAAAAGAACAAAACGCCAAAAACAAAATAGGCGTCAAAATACATTAAAAATATTATGCACACACAGGCTGAAGTGAAGGCAGTAAACAAAAGCAAACAGCAGCCGCCCATTAAGCGCAACTTACGCAACTTAAAAGCAGCAATGATTATCATGGCAATGCGCAGCGGCTGTGGTTGCCCACAGGAGAGGCGATAATAGCAGCGGCAAATGTAGACAGCTAAAGCTGGCACGAAACGATTTCAACCCCGCCAAGGGGAAATATATACTTTTACTGACGAAAAATAAAGTAGCAAAAAGTCTAAATAAATATTACACGCATAACAAAAAAAAAAAGAAAAAAACAAAGCAACAGAAGCAAGAAACTTTTTTTTCCTCTAGAGATGTTATTGCGCGCCTTTAGTGGCCTTGAAGAAATAAGAAGCGTGTGAAACGCCAACAACACCTGCCAGCAATCAAACGCGCGTCGGTCGTAAGACAATGTTAGGCCACAAAATGACAGTAACACTCCACAGAAGGGCGGCGAGTTAAAAGCTGAAATGTTGGTGCTGAAATAGAAAAGGAAACATTGAAACATATGTACATATGTATGTATGTGTGTACATACATACTCGTACTAGCAAAGTAAACGAAACGAAACGTTAAAAGGTAGTAAAAGTTAAAATGAAATGCGCTTTGGGATAATAGCACACGCACTCTGCGGACTTATTTAAGCTGCTACGTGGGTTGGCAAAAAAAAAAACGTCTCAGCTGTATGCGATGGAATGACGTGTAGCGAGATGGCAAGCTTAAAGTTATTAAAAAGTGTATAAGATAAGAACAATCAACGCCGGTTTTCGGAAACTGGTACGCAAATTCGCCAAATTAAATCTACGTTCCAGGCTGTGAGTATGGAGTTAT
This sequence comes from Rhagoletis pomonella, assembly GCF_013731165.1. NCBI lineage: Eukaryota > Metazoa > Arthropoda > Insecta > Diptera > Tephritidae > Rhagoletis > Rhagoletis pomonella. The sequence continues at coordinate 26,869,492 of NW_023458565.1, forward strand.
TTAGGCAAAACTATGTTCTCAAATAAACCACGTTCCGCTGTTGCTGGTTATACTTCAAACTGAATTAGACAAACAATATTAAATCACACCCTCAACCCCAACTAATTTAAAAACACACTTGAAGGGAATTTTATAGTAATCTGGGCTACTTTCGGCATGTGTGAAGGAGAAGCTTTTTCAAATTCAGTTCAGATATGCTCTAAGGACCAACAAACAAACCTTTTGTTACCAATCTTATGTGAGAATTTGACTATTGTCGAGCCACCATGACATAATTGGCTTCGAGCCACACTTCGATATGTGTATTTGACTTTTAGCAATCGGTTCGCTTTATAAAAATATGCTCAATGATTTAGTTACCCAGAATCTGATTGCAGAAAATGTTTCGAATACGCTATGAAAAAATAATTTTGAAATTAGAAAAGTGATATATCCTCGGAAGTGACCACTTACTTGTGTTAAGGAACATAGTAAGCATCTTCTTTACTCGATCTCTTCATATTCGTTACAGAAATTGCCACCATGGACGAATCAAGGTAAAAGAATCTAAACAAATTTGCGACGTTGCCCAAAAGTCTCATGTAAATAAAAAAGTGGGCCATACTGGAGAAGTGAAACTTACGTTACATATCAATTTTCTCTCATAACCAATATAAATATATTTATATCTACATATGTATGTACATACATACATCTGCTTTAGCTAAAGGTTATATTTTTTGTCCATGTTCTATCTAGATCCCTACTTCTACCCCTGTGAGTTCTAATTGCACTTACATATGTTATTCTCTGTTCCCTTATCTTCATTTTTTCTTTCGAATTTGTTATCGATATTTTTAACAGTTTTGTTATCGATATTTATATGGATGTTACTATCGATAGAGTAGATAACAAAATCGATAGTATCAACCCATCAAAATATCTATAACAAAACCGTTAAGAATATCGATAATAAATTCGATCGCAAAATCGATAAAAATTTAAGTAGCAAAATCGATACAAAATCGATAAAAATATCGATAACAAATTCGACAAAAATATCGATAACAAAATCGATTAAAATATCGATAAAAATAACGATAACAAAATTTGTAAAAATATCGATAGCCAAATTGATAAAAATACGATTACAAAATCCACAAAAAATTGTATAACAAAATCTATAGAAATATCGATAACAAACCCGATAAAAATTTCGATTATTGAGGCGTATTCTTGTACGAATCGAAAATTTTAAATTTTTGTACAGTAAGTGATAAGAAAAATGCATGACTTTCGATTCGTACGAAAACAAGCGCACGCCTCATAAGCCCCGAGAAACCCGAAAATATCTAAAATCCCAAAATGCATGAATTCATCGGATCAAATTCTGCTTAACAGAAGGTCCGATTAGCTCTTTGTCGCCGGCTATAAACAACTCTGCCGGAATACCGTCGAACTGCGTGGGCTTTGCTGTTCTTAAGCCTCCTCATTCGCGGTTTTAATCTCGTCGTGGTTGAGTGCAGGAACGCGACAATCGTCTCTATACCTAGGCCTGGGTTCTTCTTCATCAGACATGCCGTCGATGGCGCCCTTCAAAAGGGCTACATATCCCAAGTGTGTTCTCTTACTTCTTCACCACTAAAATTTAATTGCTCTTACAACCTTTTGATTGGTAGTTTCTAAAGTTGTTAAATATGTATCTATGCGCTTTTAAAATGTGCTCCCAAACCGCAGAATTGAACGCATTTTTCACGCCAAATATTTCACGTGCAATATTTATTCTTTCCACCGTTGACTTGTTGTTGCTAAATATATGGTTTTCCGTAACTTCTGTCATGGCATCCAAAATACATGGTTAGGTTAGGTTGATGTGCCAGTAAGTTTAAAGGATCAACTTAATTAGACCCTGCTGGTCCATTGTGATACGCTGTGAAACACAGGAGCCTCAGTAACTATTCTCCCTACAACCATTTTGAAGCGCTTATGGAGCGAAGGATTGGTTTTATTCTCACATCGAATAGTTCCGTAAGAGAGCTAAATAAGCGCCTACCTGAAAGATATATCTGGGCAGCTAGAGAAGTAGTGTTCAACTATTTCTTTTTCTTCCTCATCCAAAACCATATTGGTCTGTAAGCTTCTAGCGATCCAGGAGATTTCCCTAGCTTGGGTTACAGGTCGAGCTTTTGTTTATTTCCATTAGATTGGGAATAAGCTTTGTTCCTTATTTAAATCCATGTTAAAGTTCGTACATTTGTATATATCACAACATGAGTACGTTACATTCTTCAACCCTTTTGCACACTTTGATTAAAACGAACATAATTGACATGTGGCGTTTTGCGAACCTTCTCATGCATGACATAAATTCCTCAATTACACATATCATTAGCATGGGGTCTACAACCTATGCGCCAACATACACACGCACATGCAAAGTATTGCTTAAAATAACAGCAGAACAAAAGCAAAATTGGAAAATCCAAACATTTCAAAATAATCGACATTCATTTGTGCGCCTAAAGACCGCTGTAATAGGCAACATTAATGCAAAACTCATGTCAGTCGTTTATTAAAACTTCAATGAAACAACAAATTTCGCGCACTTTTGCATATTTCATGGCGCATTTCATCAAACCGTCAACGCCGTCAATAGCTTTATGGCAATCATATATGTACAGTACACGCAAGCGCAAATATACATATTAAATTAGTGTTGGGCAGTATCGATACCAAAAGTAGTCAGAACTCGATTCTCAAAAGGATCGGCAGAACCCGATTTTTAGAAGTATCGATACTAAGTACTCAAAAGTACTCAGTAGGCACAAAAAGAACTCGATAGTACTCGGTACTTAAAAGAACACGAAAGCATTCAGAACTTAAAAGTACTCGAAAGTACTCAGTACTTAAAAATAGTCTGTTCCAATCATCACTTTGAAACATGTACTCAGGATCGATTCAAAGTACTCAATATTAAGTGTCGAATAGATATTTAAAAGCAGCTACTAAGTTTTGTTTATATTTAGCGGTATTCAAAAATTATTGTGCTCAGTTTGAAGTTTCAATAATTCTCAAGTAAAATACTTGTACCCAGTAAAGTATGCAATTAATTTTTAATTTGGGATTGATATTTTAATTTGAACAAACTGCTGCCAGCTTGTCAGATTTCTACACTAAGCATTGAAGTGTTACCAACTTGTGTATATTTGAAGAAAGTACTCAGTAGATACTCTCAAAAATATCCGATCCTTAAAAGTGTCGATACTAAAGAACCCGATCCTCAAAAGCAGGGAGCGTAACAGTTACAACTTTATCACTCTTTAACAATTATTTTTTGACTTTTATTTAATTACTCTTTAAATAACCGTTATTTCTGACTTTTATTTCAGAAATCGATATAACAATTATTTTTGATTTTTATATAAACAATCTGCAAATAACAGTTATTTTTGATTTTTAAATTATATGTCTTAGCTAACAGTTATCGAAGACTTTTATTTATAAAAGTCATAAATAAACATTAGTCACTGAGTTTTATTTTTTAAATCATACTTATAAAAGTAGTTTGTGTAAGTCGTAGTAAACTTTTGTTCTCCAACACCTACTTAACTGCGAAAAATGTTAATGAGTTTTATTCTATTGATTTAAAAAATAAAAGTCGGTCACTGATTTATATTGAGGACTTTTAATAGTAAGTCACTGACTGATTTTTATTTATGACTTTTTTAAATAAAAGTCTTCAATAACTGTTATCTAAAACATATAATATAAAAATCAAAAATAATTGTTATTTTGGATTTATAATATAAAATTAAACATTAATTGTTATTTTTTTCAAATTTTGCATAAAAATTGCAAATAAAAATTTATTTTGGATTTATAATACAAAAATCAAAAATAATTGTTATTTTTATTTAATTTTTTATAAAATAATGCAAAAAAAATTTATTTTCAAATTTGAGTCTCGGTGCAAAAAGAAATCGATTGGTATGTTTCACTTAGTTGCAAAACATTTCCTTCATAGTGAATTTTGCAATGATAGTTTTCATCAATAACTGTTATATTCGGTCCGTGCTCAAAAGTACTCGTTACTTCTCAACACAAATATTTATGTAGGATTTGAACTAAGAAACACACACACACACATACATACATAAATGTATATGTAAAATGTTTACTCTGCTTTTGAATAGTTGAAGCATATGAATCTTAATGCTTGCTACTTTAGTTTTTGTTATTGTTTTTGCTTTTTGTAAATAAAGTACTTAACGTGTGGCATTTTGGGCTGACAGCACGACGACTGAAAGCCAGTCAGATTGGTTGAATGGCTCATAGACATGCCTGTCAGCACTTGGCGCGCAAAACTTTTATGAGTTTCGTCATATGCATAAGTGCATACATACCCTGTGGGGAAAATCTTTAGTTCTTAACTGGTGCGGTTCTAGTACATTTAGACCCAGTACTAGTTCGCGATAAATCTCTTTTGCATGCAAGCAACTGGCGAATTTAACATGGCGATGTCCTAGGAAGTGTCAATTGCCCCCCGCTGCATCCCTTTTTCGATAGTTCCGAACTAGTCCTAAATTCTATAGTTCCGAACCAGTTCTAAAATCGACAGACGAAAGAAAAAAAGTATCATGGTTTTTCAATCTTTTTGGTTCTTCCGTGTGTGCGATTTTAAGTTATTTTGGAAGAAATGTATTTTCAATTTGAAATTAACTTTGTTTGAATGATTGTAAGAAATGTACGTTTACATACCTTTAGCTGTAGCTGAGTTTGCTCGCTGTTATTTCTTAGATTCCAGACTGTCCCAAGATGTTGAAATGTTAACACAAATTTTAGTTTTGTATTACCAAGCTATGAAAAAGCATCTGCGAAACACAGAACAGAAGCGTATTTGAACGTAAAAGCCGCTGAACACATATCTATGTAAAGTAAACAAGCCCCCCGCTGCATCCCTTATTCGATAGTTCCGAACTGGTTCTAAATTCGACAAATAAGATCTAGTTCGTTCTGCATCCCGTTTTCTATAGTTCCGAACCATTTCTAAATTCGTCACTTTAGATATAGATTTCTAGTCAAAAAAAACTGAAAAAAAATAGTATTTTAAAAGTACCACTTTTCGCCGATTTTCGATAAAGACCTAGTACGGAACTAGAAATTTAATTCACTAGTCCGCGGTTTCCCTACAGGGTACCTATGTATGTGTATGTATGTATGTGAGGTAGAGAGAATGAGTGGGGTAGCGGAGAAGGGAGGGGCAAGAGTTGGCAAGGGGCAAATAGTTTCAGAAAGTACATATGTTTGCTGCTATGACGCGTGTATGAGCGCATATTTCAAATATTTTTATCTTTTATTTACGTGAACGTCAATATGTATGCACTACTCATATTTGCAAGAGTGTTGCATGCTTCAATTGCACACTGCTGCATAAAAATATGTTTGTCAAAAAATATGCCATAGTAAATTCATAAGTTTTCGTTGCAAATGCAACACTCAACGCAGCTCAGCCAGAGTCATTCAATTCGTCAAACCACTCACTGTATGCCAGGTCATTCAGCGTCAGCAAGCGAGGCTGGCAGCTTGCAGCTTGCAATATGCAGACAAGCCTACATGCATACATACATACAGTGGCGGACCCAAGTAGAGGAAATTGGGGAAAAAATTTCCAAAAATTTTTTTAATCTTCACGAATTACGAAAATTTTTTAAACTTTTAAAAACGACGAAATATGAAAATATTTTCAACATTCGAAAACTTTTAATTTCGTTTGATCAATTTTGTATATTCGACACTTAGAAAAAATTTGTTAAAATTCCTACAATTCTCAAAATTTTTGAAAAATAAAAAATTTATAGAAATCTAGCATTCATCATTATATTGAATTACTGTGATTTACTAAAATTTCTCAAATTCACAAAGTTTTGAAAGTTTAGAAAATTTTGAAATTCCACTCAAGTTATTTAAAATGGCAGACTTCAAGAAATTCAAAACTATCAAAGCACTAAAAATTTTAAATTGCGGTGATTTTTAAATTTATATACACGATATATGTATGTTGAAAAGTTTTCGCCCTCCCCCCCCCCCCCCAAAAAAAAAATTGCTGCTGAGTCCGCCCCTGAACATACATATATACTTGTATGGATTTATTGTAGCGACAGCAACAAGGCTCGCAGCGAGTGCATTGCGAACAGCAATTCGTCGTTCATTGCCAACATTAAAGTTTGCTAGTACCTTGTTGTTGTTGTTGTTTTTGTTTGTACCTTTGACTTTGCCTTGTAGCCGACGCTGTTACTGTTACACCATTACAGTTGCAGGTAATATTGCTGCGGTTGTTCGCAGCTGCAAGCATTTGGATGGTAGTTGCATGTAAATTAAAATGGCAATCCGACATTGCTGGTTCGCGCAACGACTATGGCCCAGCAACACGCATGCAAACGCATGCTAGACCAAATCGAATGGCTGCGACAAGCGTGCACACACTCACACACAAACACACACACTTGTGGCATGTATGCATTTGCATCTATATAGTATGCATTTATAAAGTTATTTATTTGTGTGTGTGTTTGTGTGCACTTTGGCATGTTAGTGACAAGTTAGAAAATGACATTAAACTTTCGTTGAAAGTAACTAAACTTTAATTTACGGAAATTTGTTGCAAACTTTTCATCATTGGTGTGCTTTGAAAATGTTTTGCATACAAAATATTTCGTTACTCAACGACATGTTGGCTGGTTAGTTGCTAACAAATTTCTTTCAATGCATGACTGCATATTTTGGTCAAATTATCTACTCGATGAAAAGTCATAACTTTTTGCATACGGTAGTTTGTAGTTATGCACCTTAGGTTGGTTTGTCATTGTTTGCGCCTTAGGTTAGATTGGCTTCTCCTGACTTTTAACGTCCATTGATTGTGATTGGATAGTGCAATTTAGAATGTTTTCGAAATAATTTCTGCTATTAATGTTGACTGTAAGAGGAATTATCACTTCACCGTTTCTTCTATATAGGTATATGTATGTAGATACATTAAGGTGTATCACAAAAAAAAAGTAGTGGGTTTTTCGACCGGAATTATAAAATTAATTATATTTTAAGACTTCCGCCAACAAATCTCGGAAAAATACTAAATTTACTAAAATACTAATTTTGTAAAGCAATTGCTTTAATAGAAATTAAATAGAATTTCCAAACCGAGGTGTCAAATTATAGCGGTTGTAGTACCTGTAGTTGTGCAACAGGTTTTATTTTTTTCGAAAAGAGTTGCCACTTGTGAAATATTACAATTTGGGTATAAATCGATATGTTTTGAAAAGGATTTATTTCTTAACTACATGTACGAGGGTTGTCACTTGTTTATAAAGCCAAATTCAATAGAAATCATCGGAATAAGGTAATTTTGGATGTTAGACAAAATAGATTTTAGTTTAAAAATTATGTGATATATTAAAGTAAGGGTGTCAAACGAAATGGCTAAAAATGCTTTAGCTAAAAAATTTTTGAGGTGTTTGAAGAGGGTTGCCACCTATTTAAAGAGTGAAATTCAAATTATTTATTAAGTTTAATGAATTACTAAAAAACGTGTTTCAGTGGAAATGAGTTTGAAAGGCTTTATTACAAAACTCCATTTAGGATTGTTGTCAAATATTTGAAAAATCAATTTCAACTAATTCATCAGTTAATTTAAATATATGTCCCAATATAGAGATTTTAGAAGAGTTTAGTTTTAAAATACTTTTGAAAACTGTTGCCACCTGTTTGAAAGATCAAATTGAGTTAACTGAGACACAAGATATGTACCTATATGACATATTTAAACCTTATTTTCAAGCGAAGGAGTTTTATAAAAGCTTTAGTTTAATACGTAATTTTTAAGCAAGAAACAAAAGTGTGAAAGTAGTCAACTAAAAGTTTATAAATAGTCTACCCGAGTTGAGAAAAATAGTGAACCTATAATTGAGTTCCCAACAGGGACTCTAGAGAACATACATACATATATAAGTACATAGTCCAATCCATACACATACTACGTCAATATATTTGTATAAAACAAATTAGTTAGTGGAAAGTTGCATTTTATGTATTTTTTTCACTTTTATGCAGCGACCTTGCAAATAAAAATTCAACATAAAAAGCTATATTTGCAATTTGCTTGTGACAGCAATAATTTCGCATCACTCATCCATTTAGCCATTGGAGTAAATCGTGTCATTGTTTTTACCGCACATTCAAGCTAGCGCCAGCAAATATCGACTTGTCATAAATTTTTATCAACTGACAAACACAAATCAAATCAGATTGCTTTTAAAGCTCCCATTACTACCACTTACCGATAAACATACATACATACATATACATATGTACATATTCTCCGACACTCATTTGCGTTACTTTGCTCACAGTTTGCTCGTTGCTTTTGCTGTCAATCTCCGCTTCGGTTTCCTTTGTTTAGCTCATAGCTTTGCTATTAAAAGCGATTTATGGTTTATTATTGGTTGTGCTTTTTCTCTTGCCGTTTCGTCCGTCCATCCGTTATTCACCCTTTTTACCAACGCGCTTATTATGATTTGTGTCAGTCTTTGGGTGGGTGGGTGTATTTAACTGCATACATATGTACATATGTATGTATGTATGTAGTTAGTTTTAAATGTTTGCACTGCAGCTGCGTGTTTGTGTGTTTGTATATTAATAAAGTTAGCGATTTTTATTACTCTTCGGGGTCACACCGCGTTACGAGTACTTCACTTAAACTAACTATATGTACATACATATAGACATATGCACACTCGTTCGTCACTTGCAGCTCTTAGTTGAAACTCGTAAAATTTTGTGTGGCACTTTAAATGCAATTCAAATGCAATTCTCCCCGTTTTCTTCAGCAAACATGGATTTTGCAATGAATTTCAGTGCTTTCTGTTATTTCATATCCCCTTTCGATACTTAAAATACCATTATTGAGACGCAAAAGTTGTCTCCTTCATTTTATGAGCATTTTATTTTCAAAGCGATTTCTCTCAATCAGTGTTATTTGTTGCACATTTTGTGAAAGTTTTCTGTAGAGTGGGACACATCTTTGCACACACACATATCGCAATTAAGTAGTAGTAGATAAGGCGCGCTTCAAAATCTTGCGCTTTGGAGCTGGTGTATGAAACTAACTTTCACTGGTATTCATCTGAAAAAAGTAACTGATATTCAACAACAATTTACTGAAGATTATGGTCTTCTAGGTAAGGACAAATCTTGAACGATATTTACACCATGTACCAGTTAATACAACTGATTATGTGTAGCCTTTAACTGAGGCCTTAAGTATAATTTCCATCCTGAATAAAAAAAAATGGAAACTATGTTCCATTGAGAACGAGATACTCTGTTTTACACCGCAACGAGACATGTAACGTCACCTACAAAACTATAACGCCCTCTGCTCTTCAAAATGCTTATTCCAAGTCTGAGTTTCTCGCGAGGTTGACCCCCCCTTTCCCGGTGATGTCTCATTTGTCGAATCGTAAAAGCGGCAGAAATCATTCGACCATATCCCTAGCTTATGCAGTTGCTCTTTCTATCTGAACTGTCCTATAACTATACCTAACAATATTCTTAATTTCTTTTTTGGGAGCCGCCATACCGACTCTGTGCTCACACCTATTCGGTGCAATTGGTTGTGACCAACTGGGTGTCCAGAAAATAGCCTGATGTCATTTCTATTTTCTGAAATAATATCGCTTCTGTTGAAAGGGTAGTCGAAGAGCCTGACCTGTTCGAGGTTGTCCACCGCTCCTCAGTTCTTACTGCATTCAGAGGGATTATGTCTCTCGAAGAAGACCAACTGAGAATGCTTCAGGTCCCGAAAAGGCAGCTCGGCGATCCTTCTCGTGCCAACTCGCCGGCGTCATCATTGCCTTGCAAAACTGCGCCGTTAATCCGGATCAACGTTGTCTCTGTATATGCTTTAGAGCTCTTTACCTGGGCTTTAACTTATAAGGCTCTTGAAGAAATCAACTGTGGTACATCTGTTTGCAATAACATCAGAAGCTGCAGGCTGATCTTTGCCTCTGACTTTCGACCTCAAAAGAGGACTTGGCTGTCTAATTGTTACCCTAGCGATCTTCCAAATGTCTGAAACTGGAATGGCTGCAATCAATCCGCTACATCGCCTTATCTCACGAGGCCACATGGTCACTTAGCGAATTCGTATATACATTTTCTGCTTCTGACACTACTGTTCGAGTTAATATTTCCATTTTTCACCCTAGGCAGCACAATAGTCTACTTAGCTGCCGTGTCAGAAATATGGCCTTGTTATGCATGTGTGTTCTTATTTCGTCCCATTTGTGCATAGCATTGGTCTATTTCAGCTCCCTAATTTTTGGGCAGCCTTTTTATGCCATTTGGGCGTACTCTTATACTTTCATATATTATTATAATTATTTTTTATGAATTATTGAATTAATGAAAATAGAATACTACCACTATTTACTTCTTATTATTCTAACAATTATTGTCCAGAAAATCCTAGAAATAAGGTCAAACTAAACTCACCGTTTCAAGTGAGGTTTATTTCCAAGGCGTATTTAACAAGGTGGTGTTGGCCGTATATAAGTAAAAAATTACACTTACAAATTATACGCTGATGTCCATACTGTCAATGGTATGAGTTACAACAAACACATCATTTTGACGTAATGGCCTCCACGGCGAAAAACTCAGCTGTCGCCCCAACACCACCTTGTTTAATACACCTTGTTTATTTCCTTTGGCTGAGTTTTCAGTCATAGTGATACAAAATGCCAGATGGAACCGCGTACGCCAACGTCCTGAAATTTTACACAGCTACATATGATATCAGTACCGAACTTATCGCGAAAAGTGGCAGGTTTTGAAAAAAGGGGCGTGGCACCTGCCATTCAAACTGAACTTCTCCTATCGCGTATCTCTGGAACCGAAAATGCTAAGATTCTGGGATTTGGCACAGCTATTAGTGCTATCTATTGCGTATTTATGGCCAAAAGTGGTAGGTAGTGGAAAAGGGAGCTTGACATCGCCCATGCAAATTGAATCACTTATGAGAAGGTAATGAAATTTGATACACCTATACTATATTTATATATAAAAAAAAAAAAATCATGCAATTGGGCACCCATTTCCTACCATATTTCTAAATCACATTGAATGATTTTTATTTTGTGCAAAAATTTTTAGAAGGATCCGTGTGTTTGTCTTTCGATAGGTGGCACAGGGATTGAGAACTGTTCTAAAAATTGCTATTTGTGGTCATATTTCCTTCATCTTTGGAATACATATTTGTAACATAAAATTTGGCGTAACTTGGCAGCCGAATCGGGTGATGCATAAATAATAGGCCTTGGCCCAATCTTGACAAACCTTTGTTTGAAACCGCCATTAGAGGAAATACTATTTTTTGTTGTATACCTTTGACGTACTTGCTTAACCTTTACTGATTCTGAGGAAAGAAAGCGGAGTTTATGTAGATGGTGGCAATTTAGTTTTTAACCTTCCAAGAAGCTCTCAGACCGATATAAATGAAAAATGTATTTACAGTCTGGATTGGTATATGTTTAACACATTAGTCACGTCTACAGATTCAATTATATATGCATATTTTTTATAAATGAAAATCCAGGATCCATTCTCTATCTAATTTCGAAAGCTACTGAAGAAATTGAGTTTAAAATTTTCCTATAATTTCGCTATAACTTTGGTGCACTTCAAAATCGTTATTCGCATAAAGGAGTCAATATTGATGACTAGCAAAATTCAAAAGAGTATTAAAAGAAATGTCGAATTTCGACAACTGGGCGATACTAGTTACTTTAAATGGATTTCAGCTCTGAGTCCATCGTGTAAGGCGCTCGTAATACAGAACCGCACATCGCCAGTTCTTCTTCTTCTTCTTTTTTTGGCGCTGTAACCGCCTAAGCGATTT
>NW_023458565.1:26881823-26895721 GCF_013731165.1 Rhagoletis pomonella
AAGCTCATACAGCTCATCGTTCCATCGTCTGCGGTACTCGCCGTCACAAGCACATAAACTTCAGTTGGCATATTTGCTGCTCCCAACGGATTGATGTGCTTAGGAGCGTTGGCGCAAAAATAGCGTTGACTATAGCAGCCACGTTGTTGCACTTCGTTATGTGGTTTATTAATAATTCATTAGACGCTGATGCGTAGCCTCCAAAATCAACGAGGCAAGCGAGGATGTCAATGTCGCGGAAAATATATATACATGTGTATGTACGTACATTATACCGGATCACCTTAAAAGCAGAAAAAAATCACCTTACCCGATTGAGTCTAAAATATTTCTCAAGGAAGACAATTGCGAAAAAAAATTTTTTTTTGGCCGAACCTATATTTGGCCTTTTTATATTTTTCGGCAATAAAAAAATTGTTTTACTAGTAAAATAGCTCTAACTACTGCAGTAATCAAAATACAGCAAAACTTTAATGATCTAAGTAGTAAGTAAGTACTAGATAGAGCGGGTTATTTAATGTCAATGAAGTTTGAGAAAAAAAATTTCTCCCAGAGACAAAATTATCGATATATGTATGTATCATACTTGAAGATCCGACTGGTGCATGTCGAACTTATTTTCTGGTACGGTCTGATGTAGATATATTTATGTTAATACGTGCGCTTACATACTTATAAAATTGTAGGCCAGTATAGACAAATCAACCACCGCTACAGAAGACATACAACACGAAGCTAAATAAGCTCTCACCATAGCACAGTGTGATATTTCAACAATCTGGGGGGACAAAATTATTTGTGTATACTTTTGGGGTATATTTAGGATGCAGATTTTCGATATGCTATCCGTTTTCAGAGACTGGTTATTGGCGAATTATTGCCAATTTTCCAAAACTTTCAGTTGCTGAAATTCGAAAAGCTATATTTTCCCTCCCCATGCAAAACATTTATTTACGAAAATGATTATGAAGGCTATGAACTGGCGGAAATAGGAAAAACAAAAATATGTAATTTTGTCTACGCCTACTGCGGAAAAGTCATTTTTTTTTTAAGAAAAAGTATTGGAGTTTCTTTTGTTCCAACTTTTCATGTTTTTGATTTAGAACTACAAACCACAAATGGTCCTACCTCTTGAATAACGCTATATGTCTATTTAGAATCAATCTTGTTTTCACAACAACAAATATACTTTATGAGATGATGAAATACTCCCTTATCTGAAGTTATTGAGTACAAACTACACCGCTTATCGAAGAAAATTATGAAGTGATTTGTTAATGTTTGGTCACTAATCACGTGGATACCTCAAAAAAATCACGCGGATAAGAATCGAAATGCGTAAAAAGCAAATTAAATTGCACTAAAAATTTTTATTTTTTTTTTTTTTTTTATTGAAAATATTTTAAGTATCTTATAGCTAATATGTCAACCGTTTTTTTTTTCATTTTTTTTCGTAACAGTGGGTTATGTTTGTATCACATATGTACGTATGTAAAAAAAGGAACAGTCCAGCGCCTTCGTCTTGGTCTGCGGGCTGTATCGGAGACACAGCCGCTAAATTTAAACATAGAATACGATGTATAGTTAAGAGCACCTCCGAGTCGAAAACGAAAGTACACACTAAGAGAAAAATATCGATAACAAAAGCGATAATAATATCGATAACAAAATCCACAGCAAAATCGATAACAAAACCGATAAAAATATCGATAACGAAATCGATAAATAATCGATAAAAACGATAACAAAATCGATAAAAATATGGTTTATTATATCGATGAGTTCCGAAAATATCGATAGCAAAATCAATAACATACATACGCTGCGATTTGGTCATAAATGTTACGCCATCTGTTATTCAAATGCCGAAATACCTACACACACATACGTTTTGTCTCCTTTTCATTAAAGTGCTCAATATTTGTTGAGTTTATATAAAATTTGTACACGATAATATTTCTATTGCTCCAAAGAATCTATATCCTGAAAATTAAAGTTATATCTGGAAATCATAAATTGCAAGGACACTTCAAAGACTCAAAATTTACCCCAACATAAACCAATATTTACGGTTGTGTCTGCGACAGAAACCGGATTGGTTGCTTACAGAAATGAATATGTTGATAGGTTTGGAGTTTTGTCTTTAAAATGCCATACTTTTCTTTAAAATCGCTTCATTCATTTCTCGTGCAATAAGCGTTTTCGTAAAGCTCTAAAAATTACAACTACAACATTTGAGCATAGCCTTCATATCGAAAAGTAAGACGTATTCTACGTCAATAAAAGAATTCGGGACATATTTTTTTTGTATGTAGATAATTTTGTCCACCTAGATTGTTCAAATATCGCACTGTGCATAGTTAAAAGGTTATGGTATAGCAAGCGAGTTGACTGCCGACAAAGGCATACGTACATATGTATAGGAATACATGCGTGTTTATACATACATACATGCCTTATATTAACATACACTGAACTTTATGTAGGTGTAAGAGTTTGTGTTTTAAAATGAGTTGTCAGCAGACGTGTGCGGATTTATGGCAACTCATTTTGAATCTGGGCGCCTTGGATGATATGTGAACTACCAACACATACTCTCTGACTGGTACGCTTGGGTTTGTTTGGCCCATATATGTACATACAAACATATATATCCATATCTACATACATATATATATTTATATATAGGTCCATATGAAAACTTTTGCTTTTTGCCTATGTGTGCGAATGATGAATCTTTATATAGCCAGGAAAGTGTAACGATTTCTTTGTGGCGCTCATGCACTCTGCACCTCGCCGCTTTCTCTCTCTGCCGCCCTTTCGACCCTTTGCAATTTGTGCATAAATTTATTCGTGTGTTATATCCCGGCCAGAGCAGCGTGTTTGGGATGATTTGATTTAAGCAAGTGGAAAATTGAATTTGAAAATTAGGTTACAGCGCAATTTAGTTACGCACCTGGGTGCGGAGAGGCTACAGCGTAAGGCATTTTTTGCTATTATTGTTCGCCCAGTCAAGAGGGGTCAATTGAGTGGGCTGCTAATCAGTTTTGAGTGCATGTGTGTGTGAGAGGGTGTGTATAAAAGGGTGCGTGTGAGGTTAAGTAAGCACAATACCATACACATATCCGAGCATCGATTTGCATTTGTATTAGACTTGTGTCTACATGTGTGGTTCACAGTTGTGTTGTCGTTTGTTTGTTTGCTTGTTGACTCATGCGATAATGAGCATGCAGATGAGAATATGATTATGAAAATGTTTGCACACATATATTTTTGCAGCAGTACTTTTTACTCTATTCGCACTTACTTCAACAAATTTCTAATAATTTTCCTCTCTTCTCATTTCAGGGTCATCCTGGCGTACACGGCCCCAATGGCCAGAAAGGTGAACCAGGCCAACCAGGTGTGCCAGGCATGGCAGGTGCACCTGGTGCTCCCGGCCTTAAAGGTGATCGCGGTCTACCTGGTGAATTGGGACCCATCGGACCACAGGGTCCACCTGGTGAAGTCATATATGCGGATAATTCTCTTAATGGCACAGCGGGCACAGCGGCAGGACAGTGTCAATGTCCAGCGGGACCACCTGGCCCACCAGGAATGCGCGGCCCCCAAGGCTATGAGGGTCCACCCGGTTTGAACGGCGAGCCTGGTCCAGCTGGGTCGAACGGTTTGACCGGCCTGCCTGGCTCCAAAGGGGAGAAGGGCGAAAAAGGTGTGCGGGGCCTGAGCGGCCCAAAAGGCGATCGCGGCCCTGAAGGACCGCCAGGGCAGGCCTTTTTCGCTGGCGGTTACGAAGGCATGGCTATGAATGGCACCAAGGGTGATAAGGGCGAGAAGGGTATGCGCGGACGACGCGGCAAACCGGGCCAAGCTGGACCGATCGGACCGCCGGGCAAACCAGGTCCGATGGGCGATATTGGGCATTCGGTAAGTGGAAATTTATGGTTTAGATTATTTTGTAAAGTATGGAATATTGCATTTTTAAAAAGATAAATTTTTTCTTATAGTTTGAGCGAGTTCATAGCAGTTGAATCTTATTTTTTTCTTGTTGCTAAAATAAAACTTGAGGCTGCTTAAGCTTCTGAGCATCCACTGATCGAAATCGTACTTGTGTGCGGATGTATTTTTTGTTGAATTTAATAAAAAAAAGTATAGCTTAAAGCTAGATTTGCTTAAATGGCTTTAGTTAGGACAAAAATGGGGCGTTTTTTTATTCTTTCACTGGAATGCCGTGGTAAACAACGTCCTAGTGGACCAAGAAAGGAGAGGCTGCAATATTATCACCTACGCTGACGGCGTGACACTCATCGTCAGAGAAGAGTTTCTGGGTAGTCTCTATGATTTTATGCTGGATACTTAGGCTTATTCACTTTATTACGGAATAACGTAGTTAGCCTTGGTAACTAGAAGAAGTTAAGTGCCAGTTACCAAGCTTCCCTCAATCAACAAAATTTCACTTGTGCTCCCTGAATATGCCAAGCACTTGGGCATTATCCTAGGGAGCAAGCTTTACTAGTTGCCATTTATTGAAAAGCCCATCATTTAATTCATGATCCATGCGGAAGATGCATGTCCCATCTTAAAAGGAAATCTATTCACTTCATGAAATGCATATCAGTACGATTATATTTTAGGTGGTCATTGTTTAGAAAACGCTTCTCAGGCAAAGTTGCTGAAGGCCTTCTTGGCCGGTAATCGACCGCGGCTGGTCAGTGCAGCTTTCTTAGCTTGGTAAATGCCATCTCTTGATTCCTGCAAAATTAGTAAACAAGCACGGTCCAAAGGAAGCCATTCGGTACGATCCAGTATCGCTTCGGACCTATATTGCCGTAGGTATTTAGAGTATGACGAAGTGGATTCATCTCAGCATTTTCTTCTCAGTGAAATTGCCTCGATACGAAAGACTCTCATGGACGGACATCATATTTTCCTGACACAACTTTGTATGGTTTACCTGCAGTTAACGGTCCACGAAAATACTATATTAAATACTAACACAATCAATAGTTATAGGAGCCTTGAGTCAGCTGCTCGCGGAACTGCCTTGCATAGCCTAAACGAGCAAATCTCACGAGTAGTTTTTTTTAGTGTCACTTCCTTCTCTTGCAAGAAAAATAAATGCTAAAGCATTATTTTTACATATATTTCAATCAATGGAGTTCCAGAAAAAAGTACAATAAAACATAAATCAAGTATTTGAACAATTTTGACCTTAAAATGTTTATTTAGGCGAAAAAATACCGAAATTACCTTGTTTTGTCACTCGAAAAAATCATAATTGTTTTTTCTTTTTTTAATAACTTTGGGAAGTTTTCAAACAGATTATTAAAATTAAAGGCAATGGACGTTGGCATCAAATACAACATATCTGTGAAGTTTCAAGAGTGTGCCACCAAACTAAAATAAAATGGCGGTATGCGGTATATCTGTCGTAGCTATTTTTTTGCAATGTTATGATTTTGTTTTTAATTATAGTAATTTAGAATACTTGAAAATGCTAAAACTAAACGTTGAAAATGTTCTTCTTTCAAAACTACCGGATGTAGGGTAATAAAACAAGCGTGCCGCCGAACGAAAATAATTGCATTGAGTGAATGATGACTAGTATTAGTTGAGAAACTAAAATTCCATTTTTACAATTTTTATTGGCACACTAGAAATTCATTCATTGTTATATACATGACGAAAGTAATAAATATACGCATAGAGAATACTGTGTAAAAATCTTCCACGCTAATATTACATTTATTTTTTTTAAATAATGTGATTTTTACGTTAAAGCGTGCGAGTAAACCTGTTAAAGGGGTGCGTATGGTGTTACGGGGCGTATACGTTACATACACAACTACGGGTATAAGAGTAAGGGCCGGTTTCTCCATCTCTGGTTAACACTAACTCCCCGGTTAAACATTGTTATGAACGTTCTAACTCCATGCATATAACAGGGAGTCGATAAGGTCGGTAACGATGTTTACCGGGGGATTAGTGTTAACCGGAGATAGAGAAACCGGCCCTAAGAGTGGTCGTTTTTATTTTTTTTCTAGTATAGATTTTTTATATTTTCATTTAAATACAATTTCGCGATAAAATCTAGATATTTACACAAAAATTAAGACAATGCCTTTTTAAGAAAAATGTACCACCATTTTCGACCAAAAACAAGTTGTAGTCGAAAAACGTAACAACTCATTAGAGCCTTCACCATGAGTCTATTTTTCATCTACCCTTTAAACATACAGAGGAACTACTTTCATATTGATCCATAACTTTTCAGAATAACAGCAGATATTTTATGGCATACCCACTTATGTATGCTTTCTTGAACGGCTTTAAATGCTTACTCATTCGCCCTGTTAACGCTGAACAACTTGCTGAAACTTTCCTACTTTATATTTAAGTAAAGTACCCTGAATCCCAAAGAAATGTGGCTGCATTGGCAAAATAGAGTCGCAAGCTGGCGAAATATTCGTATTAAGTAAAACAAGTATACTCCACTTTGAAACAATTGTAACCACCAATGCCGCCAGAGTATTTTTGTGCTACCCATTGCACAATTCCACGCTACTCGATTGCGAAATATTCTTGCAGCCAAGCGGTTATGTGGAAATTTGTTGTTCCATTTTCCTCTGCTCTGCGGCTTTGATTCATTTTGACCTTACCTACTACGTTCGTACTTTCAGCAACAAATTCGTGTATTTCGTTTCTTTTAAGCTTCGCTCCTCTTTGGTTTTGTTGAAAACTTTCCATTGCTGTTGGCTACAAAGTCGTTGGCGCTGCTTTTGAGTGGTTTGGTAAAATTTTGTTTTATTTTATTTTTTTGCAAATATTTTGCATTTATTTTGTAGCAAAACTAGGCCATTTGCGACAGTGTGTATGGCAACTTTCAGAACAATTTGTTTTCTTTGTTGATAATTGAATGTTGTTAGTAACAGAATGAAGGAAAGCAAAGTCTTCCTGAGACATTTTATAGCTAATTTTATACTAAAGTTATAGTTTAAATACTGTTTACGTTTAAGAAGTTGTCAGTCACCTAACAAAGGCAAATTTTTTCGTTTCAGGGTCGACCTGGACTTACAGGACCTAAAGGTGACATGGGCAGCAAAGGACAAAAAGGTGAAAATGGCGGACGAGAAGGGGTGAGTAACATTTTGCAGCAACTAACATGTCTATTTTTCATTACTAGTTCATTCACTAGTTTCAGTAAATATGTATTTTTAGTTGCGATAGAAAGTTTCATACTTTCACTCGGTGATATACTATGTAGCTGTCCCTGCGTGCGCCCTTCGTAAGTGGCAAGTCAGCACATTCCTCTTATTGCGCATCCCAGCGTTAACCTGCTGAACCACTTGCCATTATAAATGAAGTTGTAGAGGTCCTAAAAATCTAACTGCAATAGGCTGTTAAAGAAGTTTGAAGCCAGTCAAGACCTCAAATCTCTTAGCAGAGTTTTTAAATATTTTGGTCTTTTCTTAAATAATGTTTTCTTTCTACGACACTTTCTTTCTAAAAGATAAACTAAAAAATATGAAACAACTGTAAGAGTATATAATAGACCTGCAATAAGCAATATGTTAAGTTATTGTAAACTAAGTATAAGGACTAAACTTCTTTAAAGTACCTTAGCTGATAGAGATCAAGAAAGCAGTCATATATAGTAGGGTTAAGTGGCAGCCGCAAGTGAGTGAATAGTAGTTAACTAGTGAACTCGTATTGCGTCAAAACGCCCAAAATTTTATTACAAAAATGTAAAAAATATCCGAGTGCCATATTTCATCTAAATTCGGGGCAGCCATTTATGAGTAAAGAGAGGTATCACTCAGGTCTTAATATCTCCGAAATTTCACATCACCCAGTACCGATAAACAAGTTCCAACATCAAAAAATAAAATCTTAACCCATATATAAAGCCCAAGATATTTATTCCACCTCTCATACTTGAAATTGGAAATAACGGTGCAAATCTAATGACCTTCACAAAAAATTTTCTCTCGTATAATATATGTATATACCTAGTTAGATCACTATGACTTTTCGAAAAGGTGGCAAGCCTAATAAGAGATATTTATTTATTCATTCGAGATTTAGTTTTAATTTTTCATAAAATTTGCATATGTCAAACTTGTGTATCAAACAGGTGGAAATCCCTTTTCAAACGTATTTTCAAACACGTGGCAGCCCTCCTAAATAAAGGCAGATATAAAGCCTTTTCAAACCCATTACGATTGATATCCATCTCTTGATAATTCATCTAATTTACAAAATAGTTTGAATGTAACTTTTTTAACAGGTGGCAGCGCTCTTACAACATTATAATTGTTCCTACTAAGATTTTTTAACCCTCTATCCTTTGACATGTGTACACCCTCTAAATATAGTTGAGAAATAGAGCCTTTTCAAAGCCACTTCGACTGCTATTAGTATTTTAATAATTTATATAGCTTATTAAATAATTTGAATTTAACTTTTTTAAAAGGTGGCATCCCTCTTTAAACACCTTAAGAATATTGTTAGTATTCAAACTAAGCCTCTTCAAAATATTTACAAACTATCACCTTCTTAAAAACTTTTCCTCTCGCGCCCACTTGGTGATACATATGGGTCAATCCATACAATATTTACACCCCAATATTTTTTTGGGGTGAAATATATTTTTTTACATTCTTTATCAAAAAAGGAAGGTACCTGTTATTTTATTTCGTCATGATATTCGAAAATCTCGAAGAAAATTACCGAAATTTTGAACTCACGGAGAAGTATCTTTTTTCAATTGATTGCAGTTAATAAACTATTTGTCGGCGAAAATCAGTTAAGGTATCAAAATGTGCGTAATTACCTAGGCATTCCATGAGTGTGTGAAACGAATACGTATTGCAATGAACGCCCGAAGAGTATTCGGTCACATTATACATTCCGATTACAAATAGAACGAGTATGCAAAAGGACGCCAACCACAAAGCGGACATGCTTATAGAAAAGTAATCCGGGTTGTAATCCATTCATTCTGTTATATCGACTTCGAAGTGTTGAACGATTATTCGATTACGTAATGTGTATTTGTGCCGCTGGGAAGTCCCTATTTGCTTGTTGTTGATTGTGTTTCGTCTGAGAAGAAATTTTGCAACTGTCCTATCTGGTCTTCTCAGGAAATGGTTACTTGCTTTGAATCTTTTTCAATAGAGCCTTGATGTACCTGACAGTTTCACGCAACATTTGGCTCTGTAACGTACTCTGGTCCGATTAAACGCTCGCCAATTTATCAGCTAGTTTTTTGGACTTTATCATTATAGTGTTCCAGTACCTATGAACATAAGTTCAATGCACATGGTTCAGCCTCAACTTACATTACTTTACAATCTTTGAATATAATGGTGCTACACTACCATAAATACAACAAAAGAGTTGCACTAGAAGGTAGTCCTCTATGAAAGATTTTGCTGATGCTTCTCGATCGAATTGTAAAGCGGAATGTGCCGGACTTGCCTAAAATACATACTATCTATAACCTCAATGTTCAGTAAAGTTCAAGAAAGAATCCCAAACTATACAACTGGATTAACTTAGCTTTCAAAAAGGTAATAGGTTTCTTCAGCTTGGCAACTTAGTAGAGAAACCAAGCATTATTTTACTGCTATTTCATATCTTTTTTAGGAGTATTGCACAACTTCAAATTCGAGCCGCAAGTATTTTTCTCGAACGATGAGGATTTATCTGCTTTAACCTATACCGGATGGAGGCTTAGCTCAGTTCATACTTATCTTTGATTTGAATTCTTGTCCCAAGAGAAAGATAGGTCCTGCTTATGAACCCAATTTCACATAAACTCGTATTTGTAATGTTATAAATATTCTTGCTAATATTTCCATTTACTGTTTTCAATGCGAATAAATACCACCACCGCTAATAAAACTTTAATTTGAATATTTACGTTTATATGTATACCTACATACACCAATCTTTTATCCTTTTATAAGATCAAATTAGCATTTTCTCGAAAAAGAGAAAAGAAAAACCCAAACCAAAACTTCCCGTTACTACAGTGCCAACAACTTCGCTTAGCCTCCTGCCAATGTACATAATCGCCAACTACTTTGTGACTTAATTTAAGCAATTAGGGTTATCACTTAGAGCACAAAAGCTTGCACACAAAATAAAATTCTCACTTATTAAGTATTTCGTAAGCAAAACTTTAGCCGTAAACAAAAATTTTGTTGTATAAACAAACCGCCAAAGGTAAGCAACGGCCATTAGAAGAAGGGAAGAGTTGCAGTGCAAACAAGCCGGCAGCTGACTCAGCGCATAACGAACACATCAACAAAGTGAACGAGCGAAGCGAACTTAATAAATGATTTTAGCGCTAATGTTGACCCCAATGAATGCAGCCAAACCCATTTTACTTGTAATGCATTCCTAAAATGCTATGAATATCTATCTTCCACATCCTGCAACGTGCAAAATGAAACAACCGTCCGCAGTCATCGTTTTAAAAAGCAAGCGCCAGCAGCAAGGCGCCAAGTAACGCTGCTGGCCAATACGGGCGAGTACGTTTATGTTTTGGATGCATTTGTGAGCTAAAGTGATGGAGACTGCCAACTCTCTTGCTGAAAAGCAAGAAATTTTTATAACAAATTTTAAAAATTTCCATTTTTTAGAATTGTTTGGCCAGAATGTATTGAAACAATTAATATCTTGGACTCTGTAAGTCATAGAGTTTTTTAGAAATACATTAATTATAGAAATTTGTCTGCTTCCAATTTCTGGTCACTTATAAAAATTATGCAGCAGCGAACTAGGGCCCAATTCTGTTAGTTCTGCCTTTTCTGTCTGTCTGCTCACTAACATTTTCGCGATTAAGCTGGGGACGGACAGCATAACCAAGCGCAACTATGAAGAATTCATTGACCGGCAAAGCGTTGAGCAGCACTTAAGCCAAAACAAAAACAAAACAAATTTTTGGTTGCAAATAAAACTTGTTGGCACACATACATAATCACAAGTACAGCTGTGTGTGTATACATGCATATATACATATAAACCTAAAAAATTTATTTTGAGGTAGAATTCGGCAAATTCCAGTCTTCATAAAACAGTGAAAGTTTACGCGAAGCATCAGTTATATATGTACGGCTGGCAGGTGTATTTTTAGCGTGGGAATTCTTTCAAAAGTTTGGTTGAATACCATCTGGGCTGTGTTTGTTTCAATTCAATTTAATTTATAACTTGTATTATATAATTTCGATGATTACATATACATACATATGTATAATTTTTTCATCTAAAAAATTTGTATGGTTACACGTAGCTTATGACTTATATCAAAAAAGCGCTTTGAAGAATTCTTCAACTGTAAAATATTGTTAATTACTGTAATTATGATCTCAGATACGAATTGACCTAACAGTCCAGGCCACGGAGGTTTTTTGGTGGAAAAAAAATTTATTGATCCGAATTGGTACGACTATCAACTGATTTTTACCCTGGGATTCAGTAGTTCAGTCTCATCTCAAGTCACTCAATTGGAGATTAGCAATTAGTGACTATTTTTGTGACTTGAGATGATTTGGCTATACAGTAAGAGAGAGTCACAAAAAGTTCACCAAAAACACACACAGACAGTCAACTGATAGCGTTTACGTATGCCGTTTGCCGCGCCGCCCGAAGAGTCCCAATGGCCGAGTGGTCAAAGCATTACGCTTCCGGTCGAGAGGGTCCGGGTTCAAGTCCTCCTCGGGCGTAGAGGATTTTTTATTTTTTTTTAGTACTTTTTTAATAGTTTTATTTTTTTAACAATCTTTAGATTTTAATGTTTTAAAAACAAAGAAATATTTTTTTTTTTCAATACATTTGTATGATATTAGAGCATTTTGGTTTATTTCCTAATAAAATTCTTGTTGAACAAGATTCCTCGCTTCTTTTTCGCGTTTTTTTTAATAAAGTGGAAAGAAATAAGCTTTTCCTCCATACTTCTATTTTTGTGACCTGCTCCAAGCCAGCTGACAAATTAGTGACTTATTTTTGAGACTAGAGACGTGAGACAGCGTACTGAATACCAAATAGTCTCAAAATCCAAGTTCACCACCAAAAGTCACTATTAGTGACTTGAGACCGCTTACTGAATGCCAGGGTTAGTCTTCGTCGCCTGGACCATATCAGCGATAGTCCGACGCGATCACGTTTTTTTTTTACGGATCACGGGGGTACATAGCTCAGTGGTTAACGCTTCTGACTTTGCACATCGATTACGCAGGTTCGATCCCTGCTGAAGTCTAGAAAAAAGAAGTCTGATGAGGAGATGTGGTGATCTCCGAAATAGCTGCTATAACTTCTACTGCTTAGACTTTGTTGCTTTTTAAATTTTTCCTAATAAACAATCGTGGTACAAAGCTTAATAAAAATAAAAAATTTTTTCTTTTTATTTTTAGATATATTTGGTGTTAAGAGTAATTATTTTTTTTTTTTTTAATTTTTAATTGCATTTATGTAATTTTAAGGAACTTATTTTCGATTTTAAATTTAATTTTTACTTAATTTTATTGATTTAAAAATATTTTTTTTTAAATTTCCCTTAATTTTTTAGCTTTATATTAAAAAAAGGAGCAATATCTTATATGAATTTTTTATATTTTCGAAATTTTGTATCTATTTTTATTTCTTAGGTTTACCTTTTTCCGTCTTTTTCGAAAAAATGCCGACGCTCATTTATTTATTTATTTAAAGTAGTCTAGCACAACAACCACAGGTTATATTTCAGTGTTAGATACTGAGAATATTACAATATAATACGATATTAAAATGTATAAAACTTGAACTTAACATCTAAAACTTATAAAATTATTCATAAAGTGTAAGATTGAAGAGAATAAAGAAAAAATACTATCTATGCTATGCTATGCTATTTTAAAGTGCAATGTGTCCTTAATAGCCCTGAGTTTAAGGGGTAATTTGTTCCATAGGCGAATAGTATAGACGAAAAACTGACGCTCAGATATGACAGAATTGAATTTCAGGTGCAAAAGCTGTTGTAATCGTGACGATTGAGTAATTTGAAGACGATTTTTGAGATGCGGATGCTCCTCTGAGAATAAGATTTTCTGAAGCATTGTAAGGCACTTGAGCTTCAGCATATCGTCGAGTGATACTGAAGTTATCTTGCGAGCCCATTGAGAAATGTGGTCATACCGTTTTTTGCAATATATATACCTGGCGATGATATTAGTTATAAAGCACGTTGAGTTTTTTATTGCATTGACTATCGCTGTTAGCATAGAGTTCGCAACCGTACAACAGCGTTGGTAGCAAGTAAGATTTCGCGATTAACATTCTAGTGGGCATCGGCGTTAGGTGTTGTGTTGACCATAAATACCTTAGCATAGCATATACTCAACCAATTGTGCTATAGACATGATTATCCCACGTTAGTGTTCTGTTAAATAGTACGCCCAGGTTCTTAGCTACATCAACATATGGTATCACAGTTCTGTTCAATGAAACTGTATCATAAACGTTGAGGTCAAAATGTTTTTTAAAAATAGCAATACATTGGGATTTGTTTGGATTTAAGACCAAACCATTGTTACTTGCCCACTCGTGAACGAGGTCTAAATCACTATTGAGGTTCTGTATGCATAGGTTCAATGAGTGAAGTGGGCAGCTCAAATACAATTGCACATCATCAGCGTACATTTGAATTTTATTGTGCTTTAATACCTTCGGCAGATCGTTGATGTACAAAACAAACAGTAAGGGGCCGAGAATCGACCCTTGAGGAACTCCTTTAGATATGGAAAGAGAACTTGACATTGCATTGCCTATGTTGACTGCTTGCGATCGGCCGAAAAGATATGAGCTAATTAAGTTTACAGCCGAAGATGAGAACTGAAATAAATTCTTTAATTTGAGAC
>NW_023458565.1:26900721-26965089 GCF_013731165.1 Rhagoletis pomonella
GTTGTATGTTTGTAGCACTTTTACTTGTGTTTGCTACACAAGTAGTTGCTGTTTTTGTTTTCCTTTTCGCAAGCAGAGTAAAATTGTGCAGCTTGCGATAGCGCAAAGAGGTGGCGCTGCAACCTTATTACCTTAGTAACTTTTGTCTAGTGTGTATTTAACTGCAGCTTTCTAAGTTTACTATTCATCAGCTTAATGTTGGTATAAACTTGAAATGAGTGCTTAAAAGCAGGTCAAAAACTTAACTAAAACTGCATAGCTATAATTAAGGAATATGCTTGTACAGTTACTCAAACAAGTGGCAACGTGATAAGCCACGTGACCATATAAATAAAAGTTGGAATTTATAGAGAACTTCGGACTTTTTTATCTGAACTTTAATAAAATTTTTGGCCATGGAGCTTTATAGCACGAACAGTTTTAGTGCAACTCTCGACCAAGTAAAAATTAGCGTTGACTCTTTTAACTTTTTTTACTGGCGGATTTGGCACTTTTTTCCATATAATCAAGAATTTCTTATGAAATAATTCGCGGAAGACCGTTCGCAACAGTTTTTATAAAGTACACTTATTATATAAAAAAAAAACTCAAACGCCGTCTCCAAAGAAAAATTTTCAAAAAATCAACGCCATATTTTATATCCAAAAATGTCACTGTACATATTATATCACCTAAGTGGGCAAAAATCGAAAAATTCATTGTCTGCAATGTGAACGTGTTTGCTATTTTTGTAAAGGTAAATTATCCACTAAAAAGAATTAAATATAGATTTCTCTATAAAATAAATTATATGCCGCCAGGAAGCCACTAAATTTGACAAATTTTATACTAAGAATTTTAATACAATCACAGCCATGCGTAAGCTCTTCACCGAAGTAAATGTCAAAAATACATTCTTTAAAATAAAATGTTGGTTTGAAGCTTTTTATTTCCATATAGATAGTAGAAAGCTACAGGATTAAAAATTTTGGAATAAAATTAAACACAGGGGGTGTCCCTGTGGTATTCCAAAAAAAAAACAATTTTTTGAATCAAAATTTCAAAAAAATAGAAAACTTTAATGGAATGAGTAAAAAATATATAATTTTTTATTGCCTGCTCATTATTTTCACTTTTTGAAGTAATGCGTTTTTTCCTAATGCACAAAATTGTTTTTTCATTTTTTGCCAGGGCCAACAGATCACCACGATTCGTTATATTTTCAAAAATGAACTGTCAGAAGAAAGAGGTTTAAGAAGGTTTTAGCCAGCAAATTTTGCGAAGAGGGTTGCCATCTGTTTGTAAAGTCAAATTTAGTTAAACTAAAATAATAATTGTGTGAAACCAAAAGTTTACGACATTGTCAATCAGTAATTTGTTCTGACTACGTTCCTTTTAAATTTCTGGTTTATTAAATTAAGTCAGGCATGTTTTTACTCTCCACTTATATCTACCTAAATATGTCCAATTTTTTCTTTTGTCTGATACCCATATATCTCGATTACCTTATTCCCTTAATTAAAATGAATTTGAATTTGAATTTGAATTTTAAACATGTGGCAACCCTTTTACGTGTCGTTTAGAAGTAAAGCATTTTCAAAACCATTTCAATTGATGCCGATATTGTAATATCTAGTTCATTTAACTTATGAAATTAAATAGTTTTAATAAAGTTTGTAACAGATGGCAACCCATTTCAAAAAAAATCAAAACCTTATTGCACATCTATAGGTCAAGCCCAGTCATTTGACACTTTACTTTTGAAAATAGAACGAACTATATGTACATGCAAGGCCGTATTTATAAGCGGGTTGGGTTGTAGGTGTTCTGAGATTTTATTCGAAACCTATTTTCGCAATTTGGCAAACTCCAAGTTGATTTTAGACCCAGGGTTTCCTCGGAAAATTTGTCTAAAATTACAGGTAGAAAAAACAGCGACGCGCCCTAACGTAAGTCATATTTACGCAGGTGCTTAAGTACGAATATACATACATACATACCTATTCGGAAGTATCAAGATTTTATTCATTGATAACGTACTTTAAAACTATTGAATGGCATATCTTCTATACAAGCTAACCCGGCCGGAAATAAATATCGATTTTTAACAAACGCTATTCAGATTTGCTTTCTTCTGTTTGACAGGGAAAACTATCGAGGTGCTAGACACAAAGGTAACACTCGTTCTAAGCAGCCACTGTTCAGTGATTCTGGACCGCTTCCGTTTGATGAATTGTCGAATTGCCAATCAGAACTCAAATACAGTCGAATAAAATGTACGACTGGGCCTTTTCTATAATTCTAGAGATGATTTAGGTTTGGAAAACATACCTAGCGCCCTGATTATTTAACATTGCATCGAAGACGCTTGCCGTGCAAGGGCAAGTGTGGGAACTAACAGAGAAAAAAATCGTTAATAGGGTAATTCGTATTAGATTCTTGCATATTTTCTCATTGGCATTTGGCCAGATTTGCTTAGTAACGGCACATGGTTCATTGGCCAATTTAAAGAAAACAGATTTTAGTCGGTGTTTACACGAAGACAGGGGAACGCCTGCAACATTCGTAGAGTTAGCTGACCGTAGATCGATTCCCCCCTTGCAAATTCTTCTGCCACGTAGTTTTCATGTATTTCAGTGTATCCAGTTACCCATAAAAATTCAGAATTCTACGAAATATCCCAAAAACTTAAACCCAAAAAATTCTGAAAAGAAACCCAAAAGTTCAAAAAAAAAAAAACGAACAAACTGCAAATAATCAGAAAATTGCCTCAGCATCAAACAAATTACAACATGAAGAGTCCTGAATAGCCCACAAGCAACAAAATATGTTGTACGTACATACATGGCGTATGAGTAACATTATCATCACAACTGAGTAGTAGCTCATACGCCATGCACAGACGTTAGATTCCTAGCTTTTTCGTGATAAATGCTAGATCCCTAATAGATCCGCCCATTTTTGAATCTATAAAATCTTGATTTCAAATTTTTTTGCCACCATATTGTATAAGCCATTTTGAATTTTTCAAATCAGACCCTAGACTCGTAACCAGCAACCTTAAAAACATAAAAACTTGCTGTTAATTTTTCCTTTGAGCGTTGGGTTCTAAAGAGCCACACAAATTCTAAAGCAAAGTGAAATTCACCGTTATTTTGGTTGCCTCATTTAAACCGCCATTCTTTCAAAAAAACCTGCAATGCCATTTGTTTTCTATCTATCATTCACTTGTTAGTTCATTCACACCTATGTACATAAATACAATTGGTAAATTTAAATCCAAAAACCTCCAAATAATTTTCGGAAACAAGCTGAGCTTTCCCAGTTTTTGCTGTTTATTTCAATTTTCCATTACTTGAGTTGCGAAGCCTGCAAATTGGCATGCCGGCGTGTGTGTAAAATGCGGCACATATTCTTTCCTAATTGGAATAAGCTTAGACGCACAAGCAATTTGTTTGTGTAAATACTGGAAACTCTATGCGCAAATGCACTTAAATCAACTACTATTTCCCTGCTGGCCGGCAACTTGCCACGGGCATATGCATTTATGGCCCATGGAAACACTTAATAACTCGCCACAAAACAAAACAATGTAAGAGTATGTAGCAATTATTATGCACAGACAATAATAGAGCAAAAACAAGCGACAAACATGAAACTTTTGTATGAGCGTGTATGTACATACGTATGTACATTAGGGTGGTCCTCAAAAAAAAATTAATGGTACGACTTTTTTCAGTCTCACCATCTCAATCGGTAATAGCACGTTCACATATATCACATATAATTTTTGGTCCCGATTGGAGTCCATTAAGGACCCCCGCGTTGCAAAGGAGTCAACGGCCAGATGCCTCTGTGGACTAAAAAAATTAAAAATATTTTTTTTTTTCATTTAATACTCATAATCGATGCTACTAAAGTCGCGGATATCACATATAAATTTTGGTCCCGATACGAGTCGGTTAAGACATCTTAATAGGGTAATCTGAATTTTGACCCCCTGTTCGCCACGCCTTAACCATCTCCAATCAGGATCAAAATTTATATGTGATATCTTCGACTGTAGTAGCTTCGACGCAGGAGCTGAGGTTCAGGAAATCTGATGTAAAAATTTACTTCCTATATTTAAGGCCCACCCTAATGTACATACATATGTGTGTATGTGCCAACATGAAGCAGCGGCAACAGTAAATCGCACAACTTCATCAAAGAATAATAACCGCAACGAATCGCTTGGCAATTCACAGGCAATTCGCAGCAAAGTTTCAAATTACTCAACAGCAACAGCGATGTCAGAGACAATGTGGCGGGAAAAGAGCGACTACTGCGACTTTGGTTCTCTACCGCTGTTTCGTTGGTTGGTTGTTTAGTGTTGCCAACGCACTCGAATACTCAAATTGCAACATTGTGTATAGGATGTTTATGTTGTCTGTGATGAGACTGAGACTGATGATGAAATTCTTGGTGATAATAGCCAATGTTGTACACGTCCAATAGGCAACAACTACATACATACATACATACATACTTATACTCTACTTTGAAACATACTCGTAGATACATTCTTACATTCATAGGTCACAGTAGAGCCACTAACTTGGCCCATTATTATTGTCAATTAGTTTGTAACAGACAATGTTGATGGCAATTGTGTGTGTGTGAGTGTTTAAATATGTGTATATGTGCGTAACCAATTCTACACAAATATGGGCCATTTAAACGGCTGTGTATTTGTAGCAGTGAGTGCTTAAGTTTGTCTAACTGACAACCAACAATGCAGAGTCCAACTCATACTGTAAACGGAAGTATATTAAAGCAGCCAGCAAAACATTGTTCGCAACATCAACAGCAATGATTTGGTGCAAATGACATTAACATTGCGTCACTCCATAAAATAATCTTCATAAAAGTGTTTTAAGCGGACATACCAAAAAGCAGGAAAACGGCATAGACAGCCTCTCATACAAAACATGTATTTTCTTGTTTGGTCTTCACAATCAAGTATACATATCTAGTTTAGCATTAAAAAAGTGGACGTTGGCAAAAGCGCTTGGCTGAGTGTTAGCATAAAATCCAAATTTATGCTGCATAAAATTAAGCGTTACAGCTTCTTTAAGCTCGATTGTGAAGTTTAGTTTTATGATACTTAAATTAAGTTGTATTTCACTCTCGACTCACTGGCCATCATTTAAATCGTTATACTAAATAACAATAAATAAAGGATGCCAGATCGAAGGGAAATGAACTTTCTAAAGATAATTTTAGGAGTTAAAAAGTCTATATTACTTATGATCAGGGAACGGATTTTTAAGACCTAAAACCTATAAAAAATGCAAAATAAAATAAAGAAATAGGCTTGAAAAGCAGGGCCCGAGACAGTTACAACTTTTATTACAAAATCTCTCTTTAACAGTAATTTTTTGACTTTTATTTAATTACCTCTTAAATAACAGTTATTTCTGATTTTTATTTAATAAATCCAAAATATCAAATAATCTACAAATAACAGTTATTTTTGATTTTTAAATTAAATATCTTAGAAAACAGTTATTGAGGACTTTTATTTATAAAAGACATCAATCTAAATCAGTCACTGACTTTTATTTTTTGATTCATACTTATAAAAGTCATTTCTTTGGTTTGTAGTTTTCATTACATTTCATTTCAGTTACTCACTTCCCAATTAAGACAGTTCTCAAAATGGTCGTAAATGACGCCAATGCGACTAATTCGGGTTGCGGTATCATTTGATTGTGTATTCGAATATGTACCTATATTCACTAATTAAGAATAGGTGCGGGTAAATTCATTTAACTAATTCCTTTAATTCTTCCGATTCAATCTAACATACTAATCTATGCAAAATTACTTAGCTATTCACCAAATTAGCACAACACGGAGACCAGAATTTTTAGAAATTGTTTGGGTATGCAGTTAGTAAGCTTATAAAATTCTGGTAACATAAATGCAAGTTTTGAATGGCTAAAAAATCGCAGTGATGTTTAATATTTTTTTTTTTTTTTGCTGACAGCTTTTACGGTTTTTTTTTATACAAATAGCGAAATTTTGGAAAACTGGCTTTTTTTTTTTTGCAAACCGTCTTGCGCATATTCTTCCATAAGAAATTCATGTTTATATGGAAAAGAGTGCAACACAAAAAATATTAAAACTCAATGCGATTTTTTAGCTACTCAAAACTTGCACTTACTCGCACTTGGTAAAAAAGCCCGAAATTTAGATAAAAATTTTGTTAAGTTCTGTATAAAGTTTGAAAGTGTGAGTTATATGGTTTTTGTTAAGGTAAGAACCATATTTTTATAAAAAAATATCAAACAAATTTTGGCTTGAAAAATATTATAAATATTAAAAACGAATCACCATTCATCCATTTTTGACCGCCACTGTAAGTGGCCTATCACTATGTTAAATATCCTCACAGTTAAAAATGAGAGATAAGTTTCTACCCCGGTTGTAAGCCTATATTAAAAATTTGAAATTCTGGAGCAGTTTTAGATAACGAAATATGTAGTTTTAGTATAAAAGAAAAAATGTTTATGATATAACTATGTGTACAAATTAGTCTTTAAGCTTTTGAAAGAACTCATTTCAATCAGCCACATTTTATAAATTCGCTTATTTCTTCTTTCACACTTTTTTGCTCTCAACAGCCCAAAGGTGATAAAGGTGATCGTGGACAAGATGGACGTGATGGTATTCCCGGTCCACCTGGACTACCAGCAGCAGCCGGTGAAGGTGTACAATATATACCAATGCCTGGCCCACCAGGACCGCCTGGCCCTCCAGGTCAACCAGGCATGCCCGGTTTGTCGATAACCGGGCCGAAAGGTGAGCCTGGCATGGATTCGCGTAGTTTCTATGGCGATGCGTCTTACTATGGACGTCAGGGTATGTTATGATTTTTCGCGTTTTTTATTTCATTATTTGAATTATTAAAACTTTGATTGTATTCAAAACCTGTAACCAGTACTAAATCCAATGTAAAGCTTTAAATAAGTAAATTAACTTATTGCGCCTAACCAACAAGATGTAAAAATTGAAAAAGAAATATTTAGTTGGTTCAATTTAATATTAGATGCTAACTCTGTAAACTTACTTTGCTTGGAAAAATTTGTTTTCTGTTTTACTGCGTCCAATCCAATGCCAATCCAATGTCTGATTTTTGTTATACCTAACCATGTACAAATATAATCGTAATTATTTATTTCTACCTTCAATCCCATAAAAACCTAACAAATATTTTTTGAAAATGTAAACGCTTGGAATACCTTAATGGCAATACGCAGCAAGTGGACGCTCCTCTCTCGATGAAATCAAAGCTTTGCGTGAACTACAAGATTTGAGAGATCGTCCAGACAGCACTTCCGGTAAAATATTTTTAGCAGCTAAAATTTGAAACGAGCACATACGCACATACATACATACATATTTTTGAATGTATTTCAAACTTATTTATTTGGATTTTTCTTAGTTTTTTTTTCTATTTTGTATGCCTGCTTGCAATAGTTGTGTATGTACAATAAGTACTAGTACTAAATACTAACTAGGCAATGATACCAAAAATTATGTCACTACTTATGATTTGATTGAAAAAGCATCATTATTCTTTATTTATATTTAATTTAGTTAGTTATAAATTTAAGCCAACTTAGCGAATTCTCTTCCTCTGATTTTTAATTTTGCTACCACGACGTATGAGCGATATTTTATGCGTAGACTTAAAAAGCCAAAAGTTCAAGTTACATCAGTTCAAGTCATTCCTTATTTATAATTTGCTTAACATAGATATATCTACATACGTACATATGTCCTTCAAGCAATACAAAATGCGTTAATATAAAAATATCGGATGTCTTCATGAGATAAATAATAAGACGCATAAAAATAAAAGTCTTCTACACAACCACAACCAGCAGAAGCAGAAGCACGTGGGAGTTCACCTTCACTGTACAAGCAATAAGGGCAATAAAATTCAGCTAAAATTAATACAACCAATTCAAAAATGAAGAAAATAATGAAAAAACTCTTCCAATTAAATGTATGTAACACGAGATTTTTCTGATTTACGGTAATTTCAATAAAAAACTCGCTTCGAAAATTTTTCTTGCCTGCTGGGGCTCTCAGTCATTGCTGAGAGAAGCACTCAACTATATTACGCGAGTGGCTTCAATGGCCAATGATGGAAATGATGGTGGCCTTCTCTAGCCAAATTCTTAGTTGTCTCATTTCCAGGTATTTCCGAATAAAATGCTAGTCAGAGTGAGATAAATTCATTATCAGGGAACGGATTTTGAGGACCTAAAAACCTACAAAAAAAGGCAAAATAAAATAGCGAAATAGGCAGGAAAAGGCACTTGAAATAGCAACAAAGGCAAAATAAGGCACTAAAAAAGACAAAAACTGAAAAATAGCACTGGTTTATAGGACAAATATTCAACAGATGCCACTACATATCCAATTCCTATATAGAATTGCTCACTGATTCCGAAAATCGAGTTAATATTTTATTCTATGGATAAGTTTTCGAGCTATATCAGGTGTACATGGCGTATGAGTAACATTCTTTCTTGGTCATTTTTCATACTAAAAATCTCTGCGCATTTTCATATGACCACTTCTTACTTCTTTATTTATCCATCGATTTTCTTCATTATCAACTTGATTTTTTTCGAAACAGAACAGGCTTTAACACAGCCTTGAATGTACTAAACGTACGCTCGACGTGAGTTTATACAAGTGGCGCCCAATTTAAATATGGATCGTTTGAAACTTTTATATCGTCAGGTATAAGGGCTTTGTCCTCGCTATAATCATTTTTTTTTTTAAGGTACAATAGGCAAAAAAGACAACATCAAATGTGTATATATGGAATCAGGGAAAGCTAAAGTTTTAAGTAGTTAGAGTACTGGCCAATCGCTTGATTACTCTGGGTTGTCACAACAGACACGTAAACTCCTGCATCTCTACCTATTTGCCACCTCATGATACATGGCCTTGAGGATTGCAAGTAGCTCGACTTGGAATGCCAAGCCATATTCTCGAAGAGAAAAGCGTAGCTCATCCCCATTGTCTACGTTATAGACACCAGAACCTGATGCAGTGTCTATTTTGGAGCAATCTGTAAATATTCCACAATGAATAAGCCCGAACACAGTATTGGGGTTAAGCCAGCACTCACTTAGGGAACCCAATTCATACTATCTTGGGACATTGAAAACAACGTTGTGTCTATAAAAGTTTAACATCGCGCTCATCAAGCGATGGCCAAAGCGATCAAAATATTGTCCATGCAACCACATGCTCTTAGTAGCTACTATGGACTTTTTGAGGAAGGCGGGATCCTTGGGGAAGATCGGGCTATGTGGAAACGTTGTTATAAGGCTGCAGACAGAGTAGAAGCGGAAATGAAGACAAAAAACAGTGCAACCATAAAAAAGCAGTTGTACAACACACACAGTTTGAATAAACCAAAAAAATAATAATAATTAAAAAAGAAAACAATTAAAAAAGTATATAAAATTATTGTCTGCTCGTCGGTATCTTCGTTCCTTTTGACCCGCTCAGTATAGTTAATACTCGCACATAAAGTATCCTCCGCGTAATCTGCTCATTGATTCATATAAATATTTGCATAAATAAGCCTTCATTCACACATTTTTTACTCCTTCACTTACACCGTTTATAAGCTGTATATTTTACCATAGCATACCCAGCCAAAAACACGATTACCACAGAAACGAAAGTGGAAACGAGCTAGGCGATGGGAATCGCTTACCCTTTCGCTTCAGGAAGGCATTATTTTAACATGGGCATGTCATTGGCGGTAATCCCTTACCCACAGCATTACCTTCAAACGAAGGGGAACGCATGGATAAACAGAATCCAGAGAAGCGAACAAAGAATGCCTTACAGAGAAACTAGTGTAGAATGCCCAGATGAGTACACACTTATTTATATTAAATCAGAAAATGTCTTAAAAGATTAAAATTAATTAAAATTTTTATAAATAAGTTTTTATACAAACATATGTATGTATTTGGGTATTTAGATTTTACTTAAAAATCGGTATGTACATACATACATATTTAATTAAGCTTAAAATTGTACTTCCTCACTCATGTACTTCACTTCATTGACTGACTTCAACTTCGCTGCAAATTGAACAAAGCAAAACATGATTTTTATGCGAGACAAATTTCCACAGAAACTAACGGTAGAAAAAGATTTTTTGGATATTCATTCTATTTTTCAGCTGACTACGATGCAGCATTCTACTTTGCATTCCCTGAAATGAAGCAAAGAAGCGAAATAAAAAAAAAATATTGTAGGACATTCTACTTTGCATGCCCTGAAATGAAGCAAAGAAGCGAAAAAAATAAAATATTGTAGGACATTCTACTTTGCATTCCCTGAAATGAAGCAAAGAAGCGAATTAAGAAAGAAATATTATAGGACATTCTACTTTGCATTCCCCAAAATGAAACAAAGAAGCGAAATAAATAAAATATTCTACTTTGCATTACCGACAATGCCGAAAAGAAGCGAAAAAATTCCAAGGCATTACAACGCTATGCCTTCCAGAACACGTTACCACTAAAAGCGATTACCGATTTTTTGCTGAGTATGATCTCTTTTAATTCAATTAAAAAATCACAATTGATTTCCACTGAATATACACCAAACAGTTCTTTAATGCAACAATTAAAGGCATAAATAATTATCAGTGATTTCACAAACCAAAAAAAGTGGAGGAAAGTGAGAGCATCTGTATGTTTTGTTTTGCATAATTACCTACCAACGTATTTATTTATGCAAAAGTTTCCGCTCCCGCATACTCACACAGCACATAATAAATATTATAAGCGAAAATGGCCCAGTGATTTCATATATCTCCTTTGATTCTGTTCAAGACTTTTCAAATGCATAACTGCCGTCTACAAAATGCACTGCACTGCAATCGAAGAGAAGCAAAAAATATGCATTTGCTCAAGAACTAAATGCAAAAAAAAGCGAAAATTTATTGCAAGTAAATGTACAAAGTTTATTTGAATTATCCTCTTTGATTAAACTTTGCTTTTGTTATTGCCAACAACATTAGCAACATCATTATCAACATCCTTACCAGTGTTTCAGTGTACCCGCAGCGTCATCAGAATTGCAAACAGTCATCGTAAAGTCATTACATTAATGAGTAAATTACATTTGCCATATTTGCAAGCGGAACCGCTTTTCTGGCGGCAGTGGGAGCGGCGGCACAACTTTAATGCACAGCCTTGCCACGCCATCGTTGCTTCTGTGCGCCGCAGTCTTTTGCATTGCGCTCTGTTTTTGTTTTTGCCGTACGCCTTCTTCTTTCCGCATTTACTTGTTTTTCTTTTTTTTTTGCATTCAATAATAATGTTATTGTTGTTGCTGCATTTCCGCGACGTTGCACTATTACAATCACTAGAGCTACCAGCTGCTTTATGCTACTGTTTTTCGCAGCGTATTCTTTTTTCTTGGCAGCGAAAAGGAAAGGAAAGCATAGATAGGTTTTAAAGCAGATGAAAATATTTCACAAATGAGGGAACGAAAACAAATTATCATAAACTTAATTATAAATAGGTAAATATAAAAATCTTATAATCAAATTAAATTAAATATAAGTTAAACAACTACGTGACCTTCTCGCCCAGTTTCAGACTATTTTATAGTACAAAACCAATCTATACGCTTGCACCAATTAATATTAAAAGTCATTTAATTCGACGAAAATTTTTTACAAATCTAAATACGATTATAAATACGAATTCAGCACCAGTTTTCAGAAAAGCTAGCACAACCATAACGCGAGAATATTAAAATCTCTTCACAATTTTTTTTTTAATACTTTCTTTACGGTTACTTTTTTTTTGAGAACAACGATTTCAATCCCAATCCCAAAATATCAATAAAAGAATGAGTCTTGAGAATGAATCTTGAGAAATAAAACATCGAAATAAAGGCTTTTGAAATTTTCCAGGGACCGAACATAACAGTTATTGATCAAAACTGTCATTGCAAAATTCACTATGAAGGAGATGTTCTACAACTAAATGATACGTACGGAACGATTTCTTTTTTCACCGAGAATCAAATTTAAAAATAAATTTTTATTTGCAATTTTTATGCAAAATTAAAAAAATAACGATTATTTTTGACTTTTATTTTATAAATGCAAAATAACAATTATATTTGATTTTTATCTTAATAATCTGCAAATAACAGTTATTTTTGATTTTTAACTTATATGTCTTAAATAAAAGTTATCGAGGACTTTTATTTATAAAAGTCATAAATAAAAATCAGTCACTGACTTTTATTTTTTAAGTCATGCGTATAAAAGTCACGTATTATTTTTCGTTGTTAAAAGGTGTTAGAACAAAAGTTTACTACGACTTATACAAATGAATTTTAAAAGTATGATGTAAAAAATAAATAAGACATATAATTTAAAAATCAAAAATAACTGTTATTTTCAGATTACTTAGATAAAAGTCAAAAATAATTGTTATTTTGGATTTATAAAATAAAAATCAGAAATAACTGGTATTTGAGGAGTAAGTAAATAAAAGTCAAAAAATAGCTATTAAAGAGCGATTTTTTTAATAAAACTTGTAATTGTTACGTTCCCTGAAATTTTCATTCGGTGAAGTGGTTTTGCCATGCAGTCCCAAAATACCGAAAATTTTGTAGGTTTTCCTTGGAAAAACCCTATCCGGTGAAAACCGCCTCCGAATGCTGAATAGTTTTAATTAGAAGATTTTCAAGGCAGCCGCTGTGGTGTGGTGGTGAGCTATGCGCACTAGCATTCTGCAGGGCATGGGTTCAAGCTCGGTTAAACCCAACATCAAAAAATAGAAAATAAAAAATTTGTTTAATAACGGTCACCCCTCGGCAGGCAATGGCGAAACTCCGGGAGTATTTCTGCCATGAAAAAGAGTTTTAAAAAAGTTGGAGTTTATTTCGTTTAAATAATTAGGGATTTTTACTTATTTCGTAAGCGCACACTTACTCACTTCGTTTTTGTGTTTGTGAGCTGGAATTTGATATGCACTCGTTTACAATATTTTTGCTTCGCTATGCGCCGTGCTTAGCTTGCACATCGCTGTATTTTTCCAAAACTTAAATCCAAATATTAAAAAAATAAGCATGCCAGTATATTTGTCGTACAAATGCATCAATGAAAAAAGGATTATTATTTATTAACCTGGGTTTTGTATTTTTTGAGCCAAATCGTTACAAAAATGTTCCATATAATTAGTATAGATACATATATATTATACCAAGAGTAAACAAATCGTAAGCTTAAATTCTGTGTCTAAGGCTACTTTAGATACATTCATTTGTGTTGTTTTTGTCCTCCACTAGTATCGTAGATCTATGTTTCTTCTTGCTTTCTGCTTAACCAATATAATTGTGTAATTTAAAGTAATATGTCTTTCGCTTATTAAATGTTTTTATTAGTTTCTCTCTTCAACACAAAGTCATAATACAAAATTTGTATTATAAATTACTTAATTTCGTTTTAAATTTTTAATCTCTTCCATTCATTTGCCTCTCAACCTGCTGCCACTTACCGCAATTGGATATTTTGGACGCCT
The DNA here is from genome assembly GCF_013731165.1 of Rhagoletis pomonella. Taxonomy (NCBI): domain Eukaryota; kingdom Metazoa; phylum Arthropoda; class Insecta; order Diptera; family Tephritidae; genus Rhagoletis; species Rhagoletis pomonella. The sequence continues at coordinate 26,914,341 of NW_023458565.1, forward strand.
GCATATCGTTGATATTTAACATTCGTGTGCTTTAAAATAAAAACCATCAATAGGTCCACCCGGCCCACCCGGTCCGCCAGGACCACCCAGCCATTCACGTCATGATGATGAGGAAACGCCATATTTTTCAGCATCCTCCTGGAATATGAGAATTGTACCTGGCGCGGTGACTTTTCCGAATATCGACGAAATGACAAAGGTAAGATATGAATATAACACAATTCTGTATAATCCGGGGTTTTTTTCTACCAAAAAATCTTGTCTTCTCAGTGGGCTCTAAGAACAAATACTAACAGCCGGTTTCACCAGCAATTTAAATGTAAAATAATTATTTTATTTTCTGTAAACTACCATAAAAAATTCAAAAAATTAAAATCTTTTTTCACTTTTCACATTGATTCCGTTCAATTGGCTGCAAGAAAAGTCCAATGAGAAGGCAACATTTTTTTGTAAAAAAAAGACGCCATAAAAAGCTGTGCTCCATTAGTAGGCCATAAAATTTGTTTCTAGTTAGCGGCTCAAACTCATAAAAAATTTATTTTTCATTTTTTTTTAATTTTTCATGTTTTATTTGACCAAGTTCCTACTACTTAATTGACTATTTTTGGTTTAAGAAACTCCATCACTAATACAGTGATAGATTAATTTAGTCCCCAACCGCCTACCTACCATAGGCCATGTATGTCATCAAAGTTGATTAGGGTTAGGTTAGATAAACAGGCAGCCTCCTTATATGGAGTCACACTTGGACTCGACTAAGCTGTCCATTGTGATGCCCTTAGAGAGTAGGGGGAAAAAGGACGCAGGGAGACGGGAAAAAGAGTGGGTGGGTAGGGGAAAGTGGGGGAGTTTAGGGAGAATGACGACTTTTTGTAGGAAAAACGCTTCGTGCTCGCGACGAAGCTCTGCAGTCGACTAATCGTCATTCCCGATAGCTCATAGGGAGTATAAAAAAGTGCTTACCAAGGTGCCTAAACCTTAGGCTTGCAAAGGCACGGCACCGAACAGCATGTATTGAGATGATTCCACCTCATCGTCCTTTATTCAGCTGGTGCAGTAAGGGTTATCAGTGACATTCAGCCTTACGGCATGATTTCGAATCACACAGTGACCAGTAAGAGCTCCCCAGACCGGCTCCGGTTTACCCGTGGCCAGAAGGATTTTGTCACCTTGCATGCCAGGGTCTTCGCCCAGCGCTCGCTGAGCTGGCTAAACGCCCATCTGCCCAGAAGCTAACCACACGAGGTCAGGGGAGCCCCAGACCTTCCCTATCTGGAAGTAATTCCTTGAGGGTCCCCTCATCCCCCTAGAGAGTGTACGTCATTCTCTACTGTTCATTAGCAGTAGAGAACAAGGCGGCGAATTCATATATGAATTCACTTTGGTAGAGAATTGTTACTGAAACGAGCTACAAGAGCCTATTCTGTGGCCGCTTTCAATTCTTCTCCAGAATCGGAAACGGACCATATTCATCCAAAGGAAGTTCTACGAAAAGCAGCGCACTGTTAACGACCCACCAGTGTCGGCGAAGGTCCGCCTTTATCAGCTCAGAAAAAACGGAGAATGATGTGAAATCTGCAAAGTAACTCAAGGTGGTACAGACCTCATGCATAATCGATAGAAACGCTCTTGTCAATGTGCCTTGCTGTCTCAATGGCTCATTGGGCAAGAATTGTGGCTCTTGCAAAAACTAGAACTCCCGCCGAGGGTCATAGCGTAGTTGTCATCGTTTGGGCAAAATAAAATTCCAATCGTGTATTAAATACTCAAACTCAGTGGCGGAGGAACGCGGCTGGAGTAAGGATGCCCCATGGTGCCACGACTTCCTTTTCAAGAATCGATCATGGTAACACTTCCCTACTATGACATCGCTCATTCCTGCAAGTCAAACAATACATCTTTAGTGGTACTTAATCAACACCTTGGCGCACCTCCGAATATAAAATGCATATATCGGTAGCTTAGAGTGAAAAGTGGCTAAGACCCCATTTAAAAATTTTGCAGGAGAGGAAAAAAACTCTTATAGCCATTTTCTTCGAGTATTTCGCAAAACTCTGAAAACAATATTTTGCCTGTTTAAAGCAAAGCAAAACACCAAACGTATCAGAAGGATTCGATCTTTATTAAAATATTTCGTGCAATTTTGGTCTTATCGGATTTTTGGTGCTTCTTTTGAACTGAGCAAATCTTTCTTTCACTGAATATTGAAAATTTGAATTTAATATTGAAATTCAGAAACCATGTATTTTTAATTTTTTTAGCATCCTGTATCAAAATATGAGTTTTTATAAAAAGTGGACTTAGCCACTTTTCTCTCTAAGCCAACGAAATGACAATTTCTCAATACCTAAATAGAATATTTTTTTAATAAAAATTTTAGTTGCTTGTGATATCACTACTATAACAAGAAGTGTTGTGTTCCAGTCCTAGTCTTGCAGCATGGATTCACATGGCCCAGTGGCCTGTGTAAACGTCAGTTAGTCGAGATAGATGCCTCCTGTTTAGTTTGATAAGAAAAGCAGTGCGTTTTGCGCAGTAGGTGGGCCACAGACTCCTCCAGACCCTACAGGATTGTAGGTTTTTCCACCGACTGTTAGCCACATTTTTCCAGTGCTAAGAGATGCGGCTCTTGATATAGCTCAGAGGCACAAGTACCTCATCTGCCTCTGAGATATGCAGAGCCGACCCATTCCTGGCCAGCTTGTCAACCATCTCGTTTCCGTGAATTCTGCTATGCCCCGACGGTTAGTGCTACGACGTGCCTGTCGGCTAAAACCATAACGTTGTCCCTGTACTGCTCTATTATGCTGGAGATGAGGCTTACAGAGTCAAGTGCCTTGATCGCCGCCTGACTATCTGAGAAAATAGTAATGCTGGTTCTCGCTAGCTTTGAGGCTAAAGATATTTTGCACGCCTCGTTTATGGCAAAGACCTCTGCCGGAAAAACACTGGCCGCATTTGGTAATCGAATTGGTAATTCGATTTGGAGCTCGGATGGAAAAATTCCCGCCCCTTTGCCACAGTGCATTTTTGAACCGTCTGTAAAAATTGATATTTCGAACCGTTCAGTAAAAATTGGATCTTTCCACTCCTTTCTTGATAGAAAAATCGTGCCAAAGTTTTTCCTGAAGAGAAGCGAAGGACAAATGTAGTCAGTTTTTTCGCGAATGCTTGGGTCGTTGAAATAATATAGGACACGTCCATGCCCGTACGTACTTTTTTTCCACAATCCAAGTTCCCTCAACTTTCCTTTCCTTTCTATGTTACGCTGTTCTACGCTGGCGCCCAACTTAGCGTTTACAATCCTTGTACGAAGCATGGTAGAGATCCAGTTTTTACCAGGACGTTCTCAGTCTCCAGGTTTCTGAGTGACTACTCTATCGCGTCCAGGCTAAAGTTTTTGAATGCCACTTCTATGTCCAGAAAGGCCACCAACGTCCGGACCCGGAGATTTGTGTGGAGAGAAGCTGTTAATTGCCCATGCAATCTTCGTAATAATTTCGTTAACGACATTAATGGATGGTTCCGCTAGGTTGCTATATAACCCTGAGACCTGAATTGGGTCACAGCCTGGAAAATGGGTACGAAAAAGGAGCTCTAATGTCTCCTTAGAACTATTGGTCCATCCTCCATCTTTTTTTGGCAGATTCTTTCGTTGATTCTATAGAGGAGCAGAAATCCCTCCAAGATTCCTGTTTTGCCTTGTGAATTGCCTTTTTGCAAATTCTCAAGCTATCTTTATAGGTCTGCCAGTTGCTCGTGGAATAGCTTAAGTTGAAAGCTTTCCTAAGGTCCGAGGATGATATTTTTTCCGCTCGAAGCTTACAGGGCAGGAGACTTTAAAGGCCGATTCCATAGCATTTACGAATTTGTTGCACTTGATTTCTATATCTTCCAAGGTTATTGATTTACTATAGTAATGTTCCCCAATCTCATTCCCTTATAGGATAATATTTTACGAAACGAAAAATGACACAACGCCAAAACCTGTTTGTCTCTAAACTAAAGTCGACTGCTTTGGATATCTATAGGTTTTCTCCAAGCATATTGAGAAATTAAATTTAAATCAAGGATAATAATCAAAATTCCTCGATTTTGAAAGAAAATAGCAATTAGCAAAGTTTTTTCTACTACTAAAGATATATGTATTTATGTACTTACATTCATATTCGCAAATTAAAAATCACCATATACGACATACATTTCTACTGGCTTTGAGTCTTATATTTTTCATCTACAATCGAAAATTAAAGAATTTCGCAATTGTGCCAGTTTGTCTCATTTTTGACTGCGAAAGTACAAAAGGCATCAAATATATATTAGCTCTTTAAAAGCGCACAAGAAAAAACATGCACTCATTAGAGCGAACTAGTTTTTTATTAACTAACAGTTTCCATTTACATATTTTTGGAACTATCAGTCTGTGTAATTAAAACGTGCCTATGATTGTAAATTATTTTTATGCTTGCCTGCGTGTTCATTACTTATCCGAGCGACAGATGTACCGAGTACCTACTTCCATATGTAGAAAAAATCAACAAACGCATATGTATGCTCTATATTTAACATATGCACCTACATACATATATGCCCACAAATAAAATATTTTATTCTTCTTTTTTCGTCACTTTAGAAATCAGCCATGAATCCACCAGGCACATTGGCTTACATCACGGAAGAGGAAGCGCTGCTGGTGCGCGTCAACAAGGGTTGGCAATATATTGCGGTAAGTGTGCGTGTTGGCATATTACATACATACCTTTCAGCATTTGTGTATATTTTTTTTTTTTTTTTGTTTTTTTTTGCCAAAGTGGCGGTACCTTAATAGCTAGCTACAAATAAACCAGTGGGAAAAAAGTATTTTACCAGAAATTGTAGACAAAAACTTTTACGTAGAAATAAGAGAAGTGTGCCACAAAAAAAAATAAAATAAAACAACAATACATATGTATGTGACACAGTTACACATTTATGCCATTTCGGCGTCTATGTTATGAAATAATTTTTTTGTTTGCCGTTTTTTTAGTACAAAAAGTTTGGTTATTATGAGTTTTTTTTTGCTGACATTTATGCTGGAAACACCTGCTTGAATTTTTTCTTTCTCCCCATTAATAGAGTACTACACGCAATTAAATGTAATACAATTTTTTGCTAAAGAAAAACATTGACAATTTACCAAAATTAGCTTTATATGCATTTCAGCATATTTTATTGTAAGCGCATGGACCTAAATGTGCTTTAGTGAGTGATTTTTTTTTCATTCGAGAATTTTTAATTTGATAGAAATTCTTGCTCATGCAAATGAGACAATATTAAAATTTATTTAAAGTAATAATACATAACCCTATAACGCCCGTTTCTAATATAGCATGCAAATATTTTGTGAATACGCGTTTTCAAACAAATTTTAACCTCCGAGTCAGTACAATCGATCATTTATCTGTAACGTGAGAAAACTTAAATGAGTAGCCTATTAAGAAATAACTGCTCCAAAGTTCACCTTACTTTTATTTAAACAAATCTAACTTCAACCCAAAAATAAGTAAAGACATCTGTTAGAAAACAAGAAAACTTGATAATGCAGCTTTTGCCAAAAAAAGTTTTTTCTTTTAAGTTCTGTTTTCAGCTCTCAACAAAACAAATAAAAAAATACATACAAAATGACGCACAAGAAATGGAAAAGAAATTTTCTTCTTAAATCAGTTTGCAGCTTTCAAGCAAAAAATGCTCGTACATACATTTATTTCTTCAAGAAATTTTACAGCCAAAGCAAAGTGCCTTTTCAAGCTACAGAAATAATGAAAAATATTTCTTGTGATTTTTCTGGAGAGCTGGATTATAAGCTTTAAAATGTACTTCTTTATCACAACGTGAAACGAAAGTGATAAAAAAAAGTAAGTGCGCCGGAGAAGTGAAACTTACGTTACATATCTAATTTTTCTCATAACTAATATGCACACATACATACATGTGTACATCTGCTTTTGCTTACGTTATATTTTTTGTCTTTTTTTTATCTAGATCCCTACCTCTACCCCTGTTCGTTCTAATAACATTTATGTTACTTTGTTTTCCTTTATCTTCATTTTTATCTTTATGCTCTATCGATAACAAAATCGATTGTAACATCCAACAAAATATCGATAACAAAACCGACAAAAATATTGATAACAAAATCGATGAAAAATTCTATAAAAATTTCGATAGCAAAACCGATAATAACATAGGTAGCAAAATCGATTAGAAAACCGATAAGAATATCGATAACAAAATCGACAAATAATCGATAATAAAAATCGCTAAAATTATCAATAACAAAATCAATAACAAAATCGATAACAAAATCGATTAAAATATTGATAAATAAACCAATAAAAATACCGATAACAAAATCGATAAAAAATTCATAATAATCGATAACAATATCGATAACAAACCCAATAACAATATCGATAAAACATATCGTTAAAAATATCGATTACAAAACCGGTAACAAAATCGACAAAAGTATCGATAACAAAATCTATAAAAATATCGATTATTAAATCGATATTTTCCGAAAACACGAAACCAAAATCGATAACAAAACGATAAAAATACCGATAATAAAATCAATAAAAATATCGATAACAAAACCGATAAAAATATCGTTTATTATATCGGTAAGTCCTAAGAAACCCGAAAGTCTCAAAAATCCCAAAATAGTACCTAGATTGAGTCTTTGTGTCTCCATCTATATCCTTTTTTCTATAATTACCTTTATTTTAATCTTTCTTCCTCTATATTTATGCTTCGGCGTGGTCTTTCTGGTCGAGGGTGAACCGGGGTCACTTACAACACTTTGATGGTCGCAAGATGTAAAATACTATAAAACAAAGCAAAAATTGCCGGTAGAGAGATAAAGACAGAAGTATATTTAATAATGGTCAAAAAACAAAGAGTCAGTCAGGGTCAGAACTCTTTAATCTACAACTCGTTTTAGCACTTATTTATAACATTACTGAAGGCATCATTAGTATTATTTCAGTTGATATCAGGTGAGTGGCAGATGGAGAACTGAAGGTGGTCTCAGCTTATGAGTTGAAGTTTAGATAATTAAGTGAGTTATTAGCGCAAAAGTACGCGAAATGGAATGCTCGGTGAAGAAGAAATTTATTTTGGTTAATTGAAACCCTTAATATAACACTTGATTCTTGCGCAATGGAGATATATTATGGGCCATGGGTGTACTAGGTTAGGTTAGAATCAAGTGACAATTGGTGTTCCTACCAGCTGCATTTAGATCGTTTAAAAATACAGTACCCATACATATGGAGGTAGTTCTCCCATTTAATAAAAATCCAAGATTTACTCCTTAAAGGTAACGGAATGAATCTGCCACTGCAGCACTATGTTTTACGCATATCTGTTGTACCTCGTCCTCCACTCTTTTGGGAGTGCTGGCGCATTTAGCGTGAAAAGGACTACATCCTGTTAAATGCGCCGGGCCAGGATGGTTGCTCTTCTTGTCACTAATCCGGGGCTCATATTTTATAAAGTTTTCTTTTGTCCACCAGTTTATAGATCATATAAATCCCTGTTATCGCATAAACCATAACAAAATCTAAACAGAATTTAGTCAGCGTCCCTTTTCAAATTTTTTTTCGACACTTTTGCACTTTCTTTAAACCATCGGTACTACCGATTCGGTAGTCAATACGATAGTCTGAAACCATCGATAGTGTGCCGACAATGCTATCGATTGTTTCCGACCTCTAGATAGGAATCTAGGAAAATATACCTTCAAGTGAGCGATTCAAGAATTTGCTTGCTTTTTGGTTTCAAAAACTAAAAATAGTTTTAATTGCGTATAGAAATCATTAAAATTTCAACTAAAATGCCGAAATCAATAACAGGAAATATTTGTGTTAAAAAATAACATCCGAAAAATCAAAAACCTTAAAAAACACCAATAAGCATCTCAGCGCATCCTTATACCTAAACACATATACACACACGCACACACACACACACGTACTTGAAACTAATGGCAGAGGAAATGACAACAATTTAACGAAAGCATATTAAATAAAAATTGCTCCCGAAGGCAGCATTACTTTATTGACAATTCAGATGATTTCGACAAGACAAGAACGGCAAAGGCAGCAACATACATACATACACACACTAAAAACAAACATACAAGCAAATAGAAAGCAGCGTTCAAATGACTGTAAAACGGAAATTCACAACGGAAAAAAAACGTTTTTAGGCCCCCGAACACACACACACACACACACAAGTTGCTTCGCCCCCATCTTGATATAACCCGGCAATCGATTGAATTTTCTAGTAACACACGCTTGTTGAGTTGCTGTATCGATAAAATGAACAACATAGCGCTGCTGGCGACAATAATAAGAACAACAGCAACAACAACAACACTCAAAGGCTACATAGTACAATAAGCAAAGATTGCCTCGACATAACGACTGCTGTGATTGCTTGAAGATTTTTATTTGCTTATCGACTACACTTGACGAAGTCAACAACACAGGCGACTACTACGACTTGAATGCTCCTTTACAGTTTATACGTATGTACGTGCCTACAGCTTAACGCGCTGCAAAGGAAAAAAACAAACAACAAAAAACAAATTCAATAAAAAATAACTAAGGGAAAAATTGCTAAGAACCTTTTACGCTTCATTCGTGTTTGCGAGAATTTAAATTGATAAACATTGTAGTTTGTTTGCCGGCACATTTTGGGCAACAAACAAATTTGACTGCGCAAAGCAGTGAAATAAAATTTGAAAAACTACATACACAAAAATAAAGCGCTTGACTTAAAAGTGATGGGAAATTCGAAATTTTATTTAGTAGCAGTGCATACAATTTCTTTTATTTGTAGCAAATGAAAATAGCAAATCTTACGAAAAAAAAAATGGTGCCTTAATCGCTAAGCCTGCTGCGTCCTTCGCTTTACTTATGTGAGCATGAAAACTTTGTATTTTCAATCATCTCGCCTTTTTATCCTTGACAGCAATCACTTGAAATCTCAGCAATCGGCCCGTTTGACGGGTATTTGCTCGTTTCAGCTTAACTTGACTATTGCCGATTGCACACTAAAATTGACATTTGTTACTTAAGTGTCAATGTTGCTGATGTCCTTGTATTCGACAAATACCACTTCGACACAGTTTTCAAATTTCCTTCTTTTTTCTTTTAGTTTTGGATTTTGTCGCCTTTTCAATGAGTTCGCAAATATGTGGTGTACATAGCTAGCAATGCTAGCAACACTTTGTGTGTACTTACTTGCAATGCCTTGAATGGAAAGCGTTTGCGTGTTAGTTTAAGTAATCTTCCTATCAAGGTTCGTAAATTTTGATACAAACAAAAAACTACAGCAACTACATAAATAAAAATCAATCAATTTCAGTTCAAGCCTTGCAGTTGTAAAAGCAATAATATTTACCTTACAGCGATAAATTATCAATTGTTAAAAATAACTAACTTATAATTAGCTTTTTCGCAGGATTTCGATAAATACCTCACTTTTAATTAGCTATGACAAAACTAACTTAGCAGTTTGTTTTCTTTACAAGTTTCTTTTACAACTTTTATTAAAAAAATCGCTCTTTAACAATTATTGTTTGACTTTTATTTAATTACTCCTTAAATGACCGTTATTTCTGACATTTATTTTATAATTCCATAATAACAATTATTTTTTAGTTTAATTTAAATAATCTGCAACTAATAGTTATTTTTGATTTTAAAATTATATGTCTTAGGCAACAGTTATCGAAGACTTTTATTTATAAAAGTCATAAATATAAATCAGTCACTGACCTTTATTTCTTAAATCATACTTATAAAAGTAATTTGTATTGGTCGTAGTAAATTATTGTTTCCCAGCAACTGCGAAAAATGCTAATGACTTTTATATGAATAATTTAAAAAATAAAAGTCAGTGATAGATTTATGTTGATTATTTTTAAAAGCAAAAGTCACTGAATGATTTTTGGTGAATGATCTGATGAGGAAATTTGGTGATTTCCGAAATAGCCATCACTTCTACCATTTTTTTTTTCAATAAATAAAAATTATTGTTGCTTGTCCACAATAGTTTTTCATGTAAAAACGGCCTCGAGCACAATAAAAATTGTTGAATAGATATAATTGTTATAAAGGCCATAAAATAATGAAAACAGGTATTGAAGTCAGCGGGGTTAGATGGTACCTTTCCAGCGCCCTCGAAAAATGGAGGACTATTTTGATACTAAGGCTTATAAATGGAGAATGGCAAGGGTTATGTTTGTTCTAAAACTGGGTAAAGGCAATTACTTTCACTTCAAAGTTTACCGGCATATTAGCTCCACGTTCGGAAGGCTACTTGGTGCACATAATCCTATTAAGGTAGGCGCTTCATTGGGCCTAATATCAATAAATCACAGGCTTATACGAATAATAAGTGCACAGCGACAGCTCTTCGTAGTATAGTGTATGCATTACAGGGTGAATACCATCGGTATCTCTTTTATATATTGGGAGTCTCCAATATTGTAGTATCTATGGATGCCTTGTTGTAGGGTCTTGACTTCAATAAGTCGGTTCTGCTATACATAACCACTTCGAAAAACTTTCAAATTATCGGCCAGTGTTGGCGGAGTGGGGTAGTGTTATCTACCTAGAAGATAAGCTCGTTGGTAACCTCAAAATTATTGGAATATAGCGGGGCAAAGGATCAAAAATTAACTTAGACTTGCAAAGCAGAGTAAGTACCAGGGTTAGGATTTGAAATCTATGCCTCTATACTCACTTTTGACAAAAATAAGGACCTGTTGTTGATTACGTGAGGAATCTACTAAAATCTCAGTAAAACACGAAACAAATTTTACACTATTGAAACCGAAGAATTTTTTGTCTTTTTTATTAAAAAAATGTATCTAACTGGCAAATAATTCCATAATAGAACTGTATTCTGCCAACTCAATCTTTCTTATCTTCATCCCACGCACGCCACGTCGTATGAGTAACATTCGCACTACTAAACAAAATTCTGCGCTTAGTAGCCTAAAAACAAAAATCGAAACATCAAAATCCCACCCACGCTAACCAACTGTTAGATTGTTTTTTTTCGTGACTTTCTGAATGGCAGTGTGACGCACAGCCTTAGCGCATTTCTGGTTGGTTCGCTGACTCCATGAATGGCTGAATGACTGACTGGCGGAGCTGCTGCTGTCCCAGGCTTTTGAGTGACAACCCGCAAGTATCCGTGCATAAGAATCACACAATGCAGATTTTTGTTTACTATTTTTTGACTAGCATTCTATGTACATATGTATGTATTTCCATGTCACATGCTTTTTAGCCTTTCGTAAGAGTACATTTTTTTTTTCTTTTCGTCACTGCTGTCTACGTTCTGTTTCACATGGCTTACGATTCCGCATTCGATTTCCGGTTTGCTGATTTATCAAATCGTTGAGTCGTCAACGCATCGTCAGTTGCGGTAGAGCTACGCAGTAAGACGCAAACGCATTGGTTTTAACTTGTTACTCTTTGCTACACGATATTCCTTATTTGTCACAGATACAGATACAAACGTTCTAGTCATAAAATCCTTGGCTATAGGGCTTTCATATCTATAAACTCATTCGGTACGCTCCCTTTTACAAATCTACCCTCATTCGCTTATTGAAAGCAATGCTTCCTGTTCAACATACATACAAACATACATGCACTACATTAGTTCCAGTTTTGCTTCTGTAGTGGGAAATAAGAAGAGCAAACTGTTTACTTGATCTCCTTATGGCTATGCCAAAATAAAGTTCACATCGATTTTCTTGCTAAATTTGTACGCTCGTGCGTGTCTTTTTTTGTGTTTTTTTTTTTTTTTGAAGGCACCTTATGTGTGTGGTTGAGTATCCATACTTGTGCTCATATCAAGGAAACTACAGCGGAAATTATTTTAAACGCTGCAATTTTATACTTCATTTGTTTCATATTTGTCAGATCTTTCTAAATTCCTTTTTGCCTCGCTGTTGCTTTTTCTTTTCAAGTAAGTAACAACACTGGTGTCTTCCTCAGGGCGATAGTAATTGAAAATGATAAAGATTTTCATTTTCCGAAGAATAAATGTAGAGGGAAAATTCCTGGCAAACGCACTTTCATCTTATTTAACAAATTTTCATTCTATAGGTTTTTAATTCGAATTAGTTCCTTCAAGCGTTGCATAGTATCTTATCTGCTAAGCTGCAACACAGAGGTTTAATCTATATATGTGCATGTGTATGTGCGTTGGTAAAATTTTTAAATTAGAAAAATCTTGTAGTAAGATGGATTTTTAAAATAAATTTGAATTCAGCTTGTGTGCAAACGTTTAAATATTTTATGATACGCTGGGTTACATAGGTCATATTTATATATATACATATATATTCTAATGAATATTATAACTGTTCTCCAGACAAACAATCGACATCCTAACGTGCGATTCAAGAATCCTTAAACAAATTTTGATAAAAAAAGAATACGTGCCTTTGCCCCCTACATTTTAGGATAATACTACTCTGACTCGTTTTCACGGCAGTGGGGCGTAGATAAAGGATATGTACCCTTTTTTACCTTGTTAAAAGCAAATTGAGTGAATTCTCCACAGAGTATACAGAATAGAATTAGTCCTTGGTCGACAACTTACACAACCTGGTTGTATACTTGATACTTTCCACGGGCTCTCTAGTGCTGTGTTTTTTTCTTATTTGAACATAGTTACAGTGGGGAGCAGGGTTGAGTACATGATGATTTTTGTTAAATTTTTGCAACGTTTTTTAAGTTAAATTTTTTTTTTTTTCAAATAAAAATGGCTTTAACCGAAACCATATAAATTAAACGTTCAAACTTTATACAGAGCTTTCAGACCAAACAAATTTTCATTAAAATTTTGAGCTTTTTAATCTGATTTTTTAGAATTTTCTTGAATATGAAGTTTTGTCAGTTGAATAATTTTAGTACAATAAAGAGCAAGTTTTGAGCAGCTGCGAAATCGCGTTGGTTTTTGAGAATTTCTTTTGTTGGCGGCGTTTTACACTTTTTTGAATACAAACATGAATTTTTTATAGAAAAAAATGCACAATACCGTTTGCTAAGAAAATTAAAACCAATCAACGATTTTATAAATTGCACTTGCAAAAGCCATCAGCAAAAAAAAAAATATTTAAAATTAGCGCGATTTGCAGCTGCTTAAAATTTGCACTTCGTTATACTTAAATAACACGATTTAAACAACTGCGTACTCGAAATAATTCTAAGAAAAAAGATTAAAAAGCTCAAAATTTAAAAAAGACTTTGTTAAATTTTTCTTAGCTCTGCAAAAAGTTTGAAAGTTTGACTTTTATGGTTTTAGTTAAAGCATGAACAATACTTTTATAGGAATATAACATAAAAATTTTAGCTTTAAAAATCTTGCGAATATTTAACAAAAATCACCGTGTACTCATCACTGCTCCCTTCTTTACATACATACATCTATATTAAGCAGCTAAGCAATTCAAAAATGGCAATAAATATTACATGTTGCCATATTTCATGACTGATCTTTTTCGACTCTTATTAACGAAGACAAAACTAAGAAATTATTTAAAAGCTGTGTTATTGGGCGTTGGTAAATACTGGAGAAACACGAAATAATTACGCACTAAAGGAAAACGAAAGCTCATTTATAAAAGCACACCTTAAATGAAAGCTCCATTTTCTTAAACAAAAATTTATAAAAAAACAAGTATGAAAGTCTAAGTTCGGGCGGAGCCGAACATTAAATACCCGGCGCAAGTATTAAATATATGTTTTTTCACCTTTCCGAAACCTTGCGCTAGATGGTAAGCCGGGGTGTATCAATTTTGAGTAAAATAGCGTCCTTCAATTTCGAAATATTGAAGTTTCAAGCATTTCTGAAATTTACCGTTCAATATTTACTGATTTATCGAAGATTTTGTATTTCTCTCCGTTATATGGGATGTGGGCGTGGTTATTGTCCGATTTTAAAAAGTTTCTGCGATTTTTTATGCTGTACCAAGGCCAACAACTGTGCCAAGTTTGGAAGAAATTGCTGCAGCGGTTACCAAGATATACACATGTAACCATAAGTGGGCGTGGCTACGCCCATTTTCCAAAAATTTATAATATTCTTATTTTTCATCTAAAACTTATTATAAATATCAATTTTGAGTGAATAATCTCCAGTAGTTACTAAAATATCGCAGTTTTCGTATTTCTGAAAATTACCGTTATATGGGAAGTAGGCGTGGTTATTGAGCGATTTTGAAAATTTTCGGCCATTTGATATGTTGTGCGAAGGCCAACAGCTGTGCCAAGTTTGGAAGGAATTGGTGCAGCGGTTACCAAGATATACACATGTAACCATAAGTGGGCGTGGCTACGCCCATTTTCCAAAAATTTATAATATTCTTATTTTTCATCTAAAAGTTATTGTAAATATCAATTTTGAGTAAATTATCTTCAGTAGTTACTAAAATATCGCAGTTTTCGTATTTCTGGAAATTACCGTTATATGGGAAGTGGGCGTGGTTAAAGTCCGATTTCGCCCATTTTCAATACCAACCTACCTTGGATTAAGGGAAACCTACATACCAAATTTCGTTGAGATATCTCAATTTTTGCTCGAGTTATCGTGTACACGGACAGACGGACAGACGGACAGACGGACAGACGGACAGACGGACAGACGGACGGACAGACAGACATGGCTTAATCGATTTATTTTTTCATCCTGATCATTTATGTATACATTTGTCTATATCTATCTCGATTCGTTTTGGCTGTTACAAACAACCGTTATGTGAACAAAATTAATATACCCTTGTGCACAAGTGCGCTCGGGTATAAAAACTACGTATTCGTTTGTTTGTCAAATGCGTACGGCAGCTGAAATTGTTTAGCTACTCAAATAAATTGGATGACAACTTGTAAAAATGCAAATTGCTTCTTAGTTTTGAACGCCCATCACAAAAATGTGCGTCGACTACCGAACACAAACTTTTTGCCTCAACTTAGAAAATAGAGAGCAGGAAATTATAGAAAAACGTTTTGCGGCCCACGATAATCGTCTAAATGCTATTGTGGGCGTTGGCAGAACAAAAACGAATGAGCAAACAAATAAACGAGTAAATAGACACACAGACAAAAGTAAACTTTCATTTCCGTGACATTTGTTATTCAAATCACATTTGCCATTTAAGCTATGCCATTTGTCTATTCAAATAAAATGTCTGTCCTTTGTTAGCCACAAAGGTCATAGGCGAGTGGTATAAATTTTTGCGAAAACAAGAAATCATTTGTTTTCTTGGTAAAATTTATTAACTTTTCTCTGCATTTATTTATTTAAAAAATTAATGATAAATTCAACAGTGTTTTCACCGGAATTATTTGATGAGTTTAAAGCAAATAAAGTGCCTTAATTTTAAATAAATATCGTTTTGTTTTCGTAATTTAATATATTGCTGTTAGTAAAAGCAATTTATATTTGTGTGGCATATTTTTAGGAGTTTAGGCAGATTTCGAAGAGTAACTGTGATATATTACAAGCGAATTAATACAGGGTGGTAGCAATATTATAAAAACAAAACGCACTTTGTTTCAACTTGTCTAGTAGCAAAACTTTTGATATATCTTTGCACAGATAGATATTAAAAAGAGATACACATAGCAACCTATAGCGGTTTTTTGGGCACTCCATTCTCCACAACACTTCGTAAATTCCTATATTCCTTAGAAAGTGGAGAAGAGCTTTGGGAGTAGAGGCTATGAATATTTTCGCATTTTTTTTTTCCTCATTTAATCAAAACCCCACCATTGTCTTCTTGAAGGATTCTCACACTCAAGCTATATGTATATGGGTCATTTCCAAGTGTAAAGTGTACATGGCAGGTGTTTTTTATATTATTTCAAAATTGATAAATTTATCCTATGAAATAGTTTACTGACGTGTACATTTATGCAAAATACGAAATTGCTTTCAGGCTCTTCAAAAATTATTATTTTTTGTTCTTATTTTTGCATTTTTGTAAAATATTTTCCAGAGTGTCTCCAAAAAGGAAAAAAAAACTAAATAAAAAATTCAAAATCCCCTGCGCCCGAGAAGGAGTCGAACCCGGATCTCTCGAGCGTCAGTCTAAAGTGCTGAACACATTGAAAACGACGAGCTACGGACCACAGCTTCCAATTTTATATCTTCCTTATCTAAACGCTTTGTCAATGGCGGTATGATTTTTTTGAGTGCGGCAGCGACATCATAAGTTTGTAAGAGTTTGACATAAAATAAGAGGAAGAACCTTATCTGTCGCTGGAAAAAAAGAAATAGATCTAATCTAGCCACAACCACAGTCGTCGTGTAGCCCTGTCGTCGCCAAAATAATTTTATACATAAGAATACGTGGAAAAAAAATTTGAAGAGAAATTTTAATAATATAAAATTGGACAATTTTCGCGCAGAATTTGCATAGCAAAAGTCCTACTCGAAAAAAAAAACAACCAACACAGGCAAGCCTCCAATAGCCATCGCGAGGGCGAGGGAGACACAGAATTTCAACAAAAAGTTGACAAACACAAATTTGCACAGTGACAACCGCGAGCAATGGCGGGGTGTGGGCGAAAATGTCATTTTGACTGACGCTTCAACTTTTCCACAGCCAAGTAGCCTAATTAAATGCACTGCACGGCTTAGATGCTTTAACTTATTTTTCGCATTTTTTTTTTGTCTATCGCGTACACTCGCCGCTCCTGCTTTATTTGCCGCTTTGTTTTGCTGTTTAATTTTGAATAGTAATTAAAACTTTTGTCATCATTTCTGTGGTACCGAAAACTTAAACTCACACATATATGTATGTATGTACACACATTCAGTTACAACAAAATTTAATATTCGTCCTAAAACTATACATATAAAACTACCGTTATACATACTCACCTAGATAGCTGTGAACGTATTTTTAGCCGCTTAGCGCCATCAATGCTGTTTCGGCAATTCATTGGTGCTTACTTTTTGCTGCTGCTTACAATTCGCTTCACTCTGCACCGTAAAATTATGCTACACGTAGTGCAAATATTTGTACAAAGTTTACTGAGCCCTTCATGGTTTCAAATGCTGTTTACTTAGTACCATTGCCATAAAGTTTCAACGCAAACGCAGCTTTTTCTTGCTGCATGAAAAACTTAGCAGAGTCTGTATGTGTGTGTGTGTTCTTGCTCACATGACAACCTGTCCAGGCAGTTAGTTGGCTTAAGTTTCGTTGTTTGGTTTTTTGCTTCATTTAAATCCTGGCATTGTTTTATGCTTTGTGCTGTTAGTTTTTTGTCTTTCCATTTCTAAATGCCTAAGATCTCACAAGTTTGGCCAATCTATCTCAGCTCAATCAATGGTATTTATGTATGTGGAATGTACAGCAAGCAAACAAAGAACGTAGGAAAGACGTTCAAAAATTAAGAAGCAAAGAAGTTCTGAGAAAAATATGCTTTATTCGAATTAAGCAAAAATAAAGGTGGAAGTTCTTCCATTGGATTGAAGAGTATACCCAAACAAATTTTAATTAATTTTTGACGATTCCTCAGAATCTTATGGCTTTGCATCGATTACCAGTATCTCAAAGAAACAAAATTTATGTATTAATTTTTACTACCTATACAATGTATATTATACAATTCAGCCATAAAAATTTAGTTATCGAAAGTTATCGAAATTTATCGCGCCATCCATCTATTGCGCTATCGAGCTATTATTCAAATTGATCAATGTTTATTGAGTTGACGAATTCGATAGAAACAGAAATTTAGTTCCCGAAATTTACGGATAGTTGTTGGGCTATAAAAATTTGTGGGCGATCTATCTAAATTTGTCGAGTTAATGAAATTTATCAACTTACCGATATATATAGAATTATCATCATTTATAGAGTTATCAATACTGTCGAGTTATCGATATTTATTGATTTAGTGAAATTTGTCAGTTATTCGGCGAGTTATCTAAATTTCAATGTTATATAAATTTATCGAATTATTACTGCTTATCGAATTTTATCGCGTTACCAGAGTGTAAGGAGTTATCGAAATTTGTCAATAGTTTTCGAAAAATGTGGAGCTATCAGAATTAACTGAGTTATCGAAATTTGTAGAGGCAATCAAAGTTTATCGACACACATCTATCGAAATATATACATTTTTTAGTTGTCGAAATTTATTGATCTTTTTAAGCGCACAGTCATCAAATTTTTTCAAAAATTATTGAAATCTCTCACTCGAATTTTGTTGAGTTATCGGATTTTAGTGTCTTTGAAATCGTTGAGTTGTCTATATGCATCAAATTATCGAAATTTATCAACAAACTGGAATGCCAAAGTCCTCCAAATACCTTCAAAGAAATAAAAAAAAATTTGTAGTCACGCTTTAGTTTCAAAGCAGGAGATTTTCCGGTAAGCAATTTTGTACATTATAAATTAAACGACGTAGAATGTTAAGAAAATCTCTCCTATAGTCTTAAGAAACTAGAAAAGCGGTCGAATTTCGACAGCAACTGGCACTCCTAGTGTAAATTAAAAAATTTAAAGCAGATTTTCTCGAGGTTGTTTTTTAGATAGAGGTATTTTTTTAGATTGTGACAATTTTGCAGCAATTGTGCGATATGTATGCATATTAGGCATACTTTTCTAAAATTAAATATGCCTATGACGAGAATATGCGTACTGATGAAAAACCATCAAAAATTATTTTTTTGGAATCAAAAATTTTACGCATATTTTTTTTTATTCGGTTGACTAGAAATCTCCTTAAACATGTGTACATACTTATATCGTCGCTTGGCGTGCAATACCGCATATATGATAGTAAGAAAATTTCACAAAAGTGCAAATAAACTTATTTTCTTCTAAGCTTTTGAATGGTTTTCTAACTGGTCTTATAAGAGCTGAGCTTCTACTAAAATTATTGACCATTAAATTTGTAAAGTAGGCCAACATTGGGACAGCGTACCGAAAATAATTCTATTCCTCAGCCACCTCATACGCGGTATTGCACGCCAAGCAACGATATGCTTTTTAAGTACCACATATAAAGATTCCACTAAAAAGCATAAGTATATATCGTCACCTAAAGTGAAAAGGTGCCTAGTCCATTTTTTTTTTTCAAATTGTTCAAGAGAGACGAAAAAGCGATGTCGTTTCCTATTACCTGCCATTCTGCATCAAAAACTAAATTTGGAAAAAATAATAAAAAATACTTGGCACCTTTTCACCTTTAGGTAGCGATATGAAAAAATGTAAAGCCAACGAATAAAAAAAAATATATTTTGAAATAAATTTTTTATCGCAGTCATAAATCGGTTGACATGTCGTTGCCCTTATGCCAGAAGCATAAATGTATTTTAGTGTTGGAAACTCTTTTTAGATTCGCCAAAAATCTTTCGACAAATCGAGCAAAATAATAAACACAAAATGGTTGAACCTGATAAGAATTAGCGTCGGAAGCAGCTGACAGCTATAGTGAATACCAATAAATGGAATGGTTAACTTTTCTGTAGAATTGACGACATGTATGTTTTTTTAAGTAAAATTTTTTATCCCGGATTGCCCTGCGGGAACCTTTCCTACAAAATTAAAAAAAAAATCGTAGGTTTTTGGTTTTTCATCAAACCTCAATCTCTCCGCATAGATATATTTAATTTTGGTAAAACGACCTATGCCTATACATACATACATAGGTGCATATTGAGGCTTTTTATTCAATGCCCTATATCCGCAATATTCACAAAATTTATTTGCTGATATAAAAATCTGATTGTAATGTTACTTTCATAGAAGCTACAAATGCTTTCTATTTGATGCCAGAATTAGAATTAACAACAGAGCTGACAACTAATTTACAGATGGGTACAAATATAAAAATCCGAATATCAGAGAGGAACATTTTTTTTCAAAATTAGTAAATGGAAAAGTATCTATTAAAGCATACACATCTTCTACCACTCTTTTCTGCAATTACATATTTTAGGTTTAAGCTCTGCATGCCATAATGTATTATGAAAAAAGTAATTTAATTTTACGCCTAACTTCAAGACACCTACCAATGATCGATGAACTTTTTCATGTTGGTGGTAAAAGCAGATTTAGTCATCATAGAAATTCAGGTCTTTGCGAACGAAAAAAGTGAAATCTAAGCTTATCTTTAGCTCAGCTTATTTTTATTTCAAAAGAAGGAAAACAAACACACGAGCCCAAAAGAATCAGTTGGAAACAAACCTTATCAAACGCATGAGCAACCATTTTTTTTTTATATATTGGACTAGAGAAATTATTACCTCAGCAGCTTATGTTCCCCTTCAACGCATTGCTTATGAAACTTCACAAAAGGAAATTGTACAAAAAAATATATAAAATACTTTAACACTTAGCAAATAGCCATGTCTTCTTTGGCCTTTAAAATCTGCTTGCAACTGATGGCTTAACCGCTTTGCTAGCTCAGCTTCGTTCAGTCGTGAGACACAAATCGCATTAGAATCCAAGCTAGCAAAAAAAAAACGGTGGCTTAACAATGAAGCGAAGGCAACTTGTTGGCTTGCTCTAACAAAAAAAAAAAAAGAAAAAAAACACACAGAAAATACTGACAAAAACTGAAAACTTTAAAGTGCTAAAAAGATGATGGACGCGCAGATGATATACTTACATATCCACATATATGTACATATGTTACATACGTGTGCGGGCAACTGACCCAAATTGAGTTGTTGCACAGCTGAATGCTTGCATTTTTAGTTTAAATACACACACGAGCGCTAACGTACTTGGGTATACATACATATGTACATGTATACATATGTATATGCATTTACTCATATGTATGCATAAATTTGCATGTCACTTGGTCACAAGAAGGATCTTACCATCGCAATTAAGTACTTTCGCATACTGTTTGCTTAAAAACGAGGAAAACAAAACAACAAAAACGGCAAAAGAGCAGTGACCTCAATTTTATGATGATTATGATGATGACTGCATTTAACAAACAAAAGAGTATTCGCATATATATTTTTTTTCGTATACTTACATAGCAATGAAACTTTTTAAATAAAATTTAACTGACCGCTACTATGGCAAATTTTTATTGGGCCGACCTGCAAGGCGTATAACACAAACATAGTTTAGTGTCAATGAAAATTTTTGGAATTTTGTGAAGTGTAAAAATCGAAGGTTAATTTATACGAATTAAATGAATTTCTGGCAGAATTTCTGGCTGTAGGTTAGTTCAACGTAAATTTCTATGAAGCATATTTGATTTTAATAATGTAAAATTTCATTTTGTTTTCAAAACTTGTGACAGCTTTATAAATTTTTCTACATACATATCTATGTGTGTATGCATGTACAAATCAAAGGACACAAAGCTATAGGACTGTGTTTTTATATTGAACGAACGTGCACTAAAAAGTCAAATCGGCAACGATAACGATACGCATATTTATACAAAATAAAGAAAAATACATATCGCTAAATATATCGTGAAAAGATTAACAAACATAATCGAAAAGGTCAAAGCAAAAACTGGTACATATTCATATTAACAAACATATTTATCGATAAGTACGTCAGTAAACTAAATAGATCAACAATATCGATAACAACAGCGATAATAAATATAAACTTATTTATTTATCAATAAGTACATCGATATGCTTAAACACTCCATGGAATATCTATATCTATATATATATATCACTTTGCGTGCTACACAATATCAATGGCGTGCTATAGATATGACCGATACTGTATATATAAAATACGCGAAGGGATTTTTTGTCCAGGTCGTCAGATCTGCACCATTCGTTCGATTTTTAAAGGTGAGGTGTCAAATTAATGAGCTTGTGCTGTAGATGTGCAGTAAGGTTTTAGTTTTACGAAAAGAGTTGCCACCTGTTGAACAATTAAACTCAAATTATTTAATTATAAATGCCACCACAGTGCACCGTTGGTTGGATTTTCAAAAATGAGGTGGGAAAGAAAATGGTTTGGGCGAAAAGAGTTGCCACCTTTTAAGTAAATTAAGTTTAATTTATTTATAAAGTCAAACCGGTTATTACAAAACGAGTATTAATCTAAATGGTTTGAAAAGCTTTGTTTCTCAACTTAGCTGCAGGAAGGTTGCCACCTGTTTAAAAAACTCAAATCGGTTTAAATTAAGAAAATTGGGAAAAAATATGTATCGCTATGTGGGCACCAGACGAGAAGAGTTTAAGAAGGCAGTAGTTTAGAAATATTTTGATCAGGGTTGCCATCTGTTTGAGAAGGCGAATATGGTTAACTTACACACAAGTTATTTGAAATATAAAAGTGGAGTCAAGTAAAAGAGCGTTAAGAAATATTTAGTTTGAAGACTTAGAATGTTTGAACAGGGCTGCCACGTGTTTAAAAATTGATATTCAAATTATCTAACAAGTTGGATGAATTATTCAAATATGGGTATCAGTCGTAATGGGTTTGTAAAGGCTTTGTTTCTAAAATATATTTAGGAGAGTTGCCACCAATTTAAAAAATCAAGCCCAACTTAAATTAAGGCAATTAGATAATTGGAATGTGTAACAAAATTTTAGTACCAGGCGAATGAGATTGAAAAAGGTTTTAGTTTGAAAGTATTTTAAAGAGACTTCCCACCTGTTGGAAATTTTGAATTTAGTTATGTTATACACAAACTATTTGAAATATTAAAATATGGGTGTCCAACGAAAGAGTGCTAAAAAATCTTTAGTTTTAAAACTACGAATATTTTTTAGGTGTTTGAAGAAGGTTGCCACCTTTTTAAAAATTAATTTAATTATTAAGATATGGGGTTCAATTGAAATGGGGATTTATATCTGGACTATATTTAGCTGGTTGCCACATGTTTAAAAGCGCAAATTTAACTTAATTCGTCAGTTAATTAAAATATGTATCAGTCGACAGAGACTTATAAAAGCTTTAGTTTGAAAATATTTTTGATTAGGTATACGAGAAGGAAGTTTTTGTTAAGGTTATTAGATTTCCAACGTTCCTTCGATAAATGTCGATATCGATAAAGAAATAAAAAAAAACGTTCGATACATTTTTGCGATATCTAAAAACATACAGTGAGTATATCGAATGTTTATATTTCAAATATGCAAGTAAAGATTAATTTATGATATTTAAAAAAAAACGTAGGTTTTTGTTTCGCAGCCAATTCTTGTGGGTACTAATTAATAATTCTCTGACAATATGCGTATTGAGTAACAACCCCCATTTCCCCGCCCCCACCGCTGACTTCAATTAATTTTTAAAACTAAAATGCCTAGTAACATTAAAGTACTTATAACTTTTAACCAACAACCGTTAACAATCAAGGAAATCGGCAATCTGCCAGTGGCAAACTACCACCTATAATGCGTCTTCAATGGCATAGATACTAAATTGAAGTATTAAAATTTAAGTTTTATACTTTACAAAATAAAAATATAAAACCTGCACCGCATCGAGTTTACCACAGCTACTAAGTATCTATGCGTCAAACACTTCCTACATACATAACTACATACTCAAAATTGTACCTTCGTTAGGTTCGTAAGCATTTGGTGAACGTGGCGTATACGCAACGTATCATCCGGGCTAATGGCTGACTAGTAGTGTGCTTACTGCCATTGTTATCTACAAACATATAACAAGTAAACAGAGTGGCAAACGTGCGAATCTCAAGTGCTCTCGTTGTGCTTGCCACACGTAATTGGGTCAAATTGTAAACTTAGATAAGCACTGAGGAAGAACTAAGTCAACAATAAAGGCAAAATTTGAAGTGCAGTGCAGTGGGAGGAGAGCAAGGCTAAGAATGAGATTGAGTGAAACCAATCAGGCGCATGTTGGCTCATCACTTTAGCAACATAAATGGCATGTACTCAAGTTTTAAATTGAAAACGTTGCTAAGTGAAAAACAATATTGTAGGGAAATAGAAAAATTGCTTACGCTGTGGCGGTGAAAAAGTATAAAAGATGCTAAGAAAAAAAGTAGAGTAATAATCTTAAGTATACCAAAAATAATAAATACCTATTTAAATTTTTTTCTAAAAATGGGCCTTATAAACATATTCATTATATATTTATGTACTCCGAAATACAAATAAGTTGTCGGTTAGGTTAGCGATATTTATTGATTTACGATCATTTATAGAGTTAACGAATTTTATCGAGTTATCGTAATCAATCGAGTTCTTTGAACTTATCGAGTTATCAATATTTTTTGATTTACTGAAATTTGTCGTTATATCGAAACGAAGTTTTTGGAATTTTCCAAATATATCGAGTTAACGAAATATCAAGGTTATGTAAGCTTATCGAGTTATCACTGCTTATCGAATTTTATCATGTGACCAAAATGTAACAGGTTACCGAAATTCGTCAATAGTTTTCGTAAAATATGAAGCTATAAAAACTAATCGATTTATCGAAATTTTAAGAGATATCCAAAGTTTATCTAGTTATCGATTTATATCAAGATATATACATACATTTTTGAGTTATTTAAATTTATCGAGCCCTCGAAATGCACAGTTATAGCAAATTATCGAAATAAGTCGAGTTATCAAATTTTCTTAAGTCATCGGACTTTATTGTTTTTAAATTCATCGATTTATCAATATGTATCAAACCATCGAAATTTGTCGACAAACTGGAATGTATCGGCTCAATTCCAAGTCCTGCCAAAGTCCGCCAAAGACCTTCAAACGACGTGCTAAGTTAGGAAACCTTTTCAGGGCTCTTAAGAAAGTAGAAAAATGGTCGAATTTCGACAGTAAATGGCACTGGTAGTATCAAAAAACCCTCTGCACTACATCTGACATAGAAACGCACCTTTATTCTGGTATTGTAAATTGGTAGCACCTAGGCCTGAAGGACGGCGGGCCATTCGCCCATAGCGAGCCCATTAAACCCGCGTTTCTTCAGTAATCCAAAATTGGTTCTTCTCTGTTCGAATGTTCCGTATCTGGAAACATGGTGAGGCCCAAACCTACCGATCTGGAATTTCGAACCCTAATCTTCTATAAAAACACATTTTTTTAGTACCGAGTTGAAAATCTTACGTATTTCTAACCCTTTTTAGTACTTGTTTTTTTGATTTTTCATTGTCAGCTTTCTCGAAGCTACTTCTGCTGGCAAAAAATGCAGTAGAGTCCATCCAAGTGAAAGCATTGGACAGCAGTTCTCAAATTCTCACTGATCCTGCGACCAAGATTAAAGCCAACCTTTGAAAAAAACGTGCCAAAGACGTTTTTCTGCTTCTTCTTGGTTTTGTTGGTTTGGGGCGAGACCAAAAAACTTCGCGAATTTCCTCTTTCCTTAGCAAATTCGCTCCGGTTGTTCACCCCAAACGCAGGCAGGTCCTTCTGCACTTGGTTCTTCTATGTTGCTCGAGGGCGCGCTTGCTTTCGTTGTTCATCCTCGGATACCGAGTCCATGGACTTTTTCACCGCAGCCTCGTCATCCATGTGTACAACATGTCCAAGCCAAAGCAATATTTGTAATTATGTGCCCTTACTCGTCAACTACGCAAATAGTGTCATAGCTCTTGTGTAGATTAGTTACCTCGAAAACTCCCAAAGCCTTTTCATCTTTTTTTCGACATCGTCCATGGTTCTGTGCCACATAAAAGGCTGGCTAGTAGAGAAAGGGCTCTGCTTTCCAATTTCCTGCCGAGCCCAAATAGTTACTCTTCGCTTGATCTCCGGGCTGACCTTGTCGGCTTTGTTTATGCTAGATCCTAGATAGAATAGCACCTCACTACTTCAAAGTAGTTTCTGGTCCTCGTTCACCGCTAGACCAACCTCTTTATGGACACCATATAAATGAGGCGCACACTAATGCACATACCTACAGCAACATTTCGCATTCGGTTTTAGGTAGCAATGAACAAACATAGATACATATGCATTTCGGTCAATTAAAACTTTTATATTTCATACTATTTTAGTTTTTTATTATATAAAACATGGCGTTTCATAGTAGTCACAAGCAAGTTTATCGTTACTAATCGTTTTAGATAAAAATGTACTTAAAATATCATCAAAAACTAATTACTCTTGGGAGCTGAAACAATAAACTGCCGGTGCAAGCTACATCTTTAGTCAATACAAATGATGAACACTTGAAAGGTAGTTAGTTATTCCTTTCGAATACTTCTAGGAAAATGAAAAAGCAAAATTTATGGTGGTTAGCTAAAAACATTTATAAATTTTGTATATATAACTAACACACACTGTTGCTATGAATATTCTATTGAAAACCTTCATTAAAGTTTAATTAATCATAAAGTTTTAAGAAACATTCTTTTGCTGCTTTCGAAGTGTTGGGAATGTTAATGATGCTCTAGCAAGAAAGTAAATTAGTCGATTTGGAGAAGTTGGTTGAAAGAGAACATTGTTTTATATTATAAGCTCTATAAAGGCAATTTCGAAATAAAATATGTAAGTACTTCAGCATACATTTCTTCATTTTGAAATTCTTTGAGCCATCGCAGTCATTACATGTGTAGTTAACTACAATACATATAAGTATTTGTGAATGAAAAAAGTACACAATTGGGAGTAAATAGAAGAATCATTTATTGTGAGTTACTACAAGAATACACACGCATACGTTAGAACGCAAACTAATTTATACTCAGTGAATCTGAATTTATGCCTTCTTGTTCAGATGCCATCTAAAGGTACATTAATTTTTTCTGCTTGCTTGAATTTTGACAAGCTTAATAGCCAGATATATGTTATGGTAATTTCTATTGAGTGCACACGTGTACACAAAATACAACTGGCTGCAAAACGCAATACTTTTGGAATAAAATGGAAGCAGTGGGCAGTTTTATGTAAACGATTTCTTTAAGGAAAAATGTGTGTGGCCACATTAATTCGTGTAGCTTAAACTAAAACAAATTTTCATAAGCCGGCTAGCCAGTGGATGGCTTCGCAGAGACCAGGAAACCTATGACCATATAAACTATGCAATCCCGGGGACAAATTTCAGTTTCCTTTGCAAATTGTAACAACTTTTTGTGCCCCCTGTTGGCGACTACAACCACATTCGGTGGAATACCTACGCCGACAAGGCAGAGCTGAACTTTTACAGTGAATGTTCTTATAATTCATTTCGCATCTGCTGAATACCTTATCATGAGGTCGACCTACCCTGAAAGCACTAAATGCCTACTTATGGCATTTTCTGGAACCTCTTACTAGGAAGACTTACTTAGCCTACTCCTTGGTTCATTTGAACCCATCTATAAAAATGTAAACTAAGTCAGCCATCCTCATTATCTCCCGATGGGCCCCGATCACATTAGTAGATTTGATATTTTTTCCAAATCAAAGGTCTGGGATCACCACGTATTCTGTTCGTTCAGCAATTTTTGGCGCTATGCTACCATGTCAGGTATCAGTTTTAAATGCTACATATATTGATCGTCAGGTTCGGCGGTATAAAATACAACAGTTTATGGATTATGATTCTGAGTGCCTCTCAGAACTCTACCATTACTCCTTTTTGGGTAAGGTTTATTTTATTTCCGTCCCTCAGAGTAGTACTCCATGGAATAATATAAGTCGGACGATTACCGTCATGGTACAATAACATAAAGAAGGCCCCAGTTTGAGCCCAGCATATTTTGCTTAATTAGATCGTAACCAAGACGTTGAATCGACTGGACAGTTTGCTATGGAATATTACTCGAAGGGGCTTAGTGTTTTGCCTGAGCTGGAGACTCGATACCCTCAACTCAGGGCCAGCCTAATCTGGAATCTTATGTTTTCTAATAAAGCTTCTCATCCCAGTTATAACTATTTAGGTAAATTTAATAACCATAAATAACAAAATATTATTACCAAACAAAAATTTTTATAATTTTCTTAAATCTAAATGCTTTTAAGAATATCCTTATATATATTTTTTTTGCGATTTAGGAATGCCTTCATTTTAAGTCTAACAAAGAGTGCATAATTAGGTAATTTATCATTTTCCAGTGGAATCTGCTGCGCAAAAAAAAATATATGTTAAAGTCCGAAAATAGATGCATTAAAAAAAAAGTAGTACAAACATACAAACATATGTATGTGAAGATATGAAACGAACCCATGAAATAAGTATACGAGTAAAACAGAAGTTGTTAGTGAACAGAGCACACAAAATTTAGCGTATGTGTGCTTGATGCTTGTGAACGTATTAAAACAATTAATCATTCGCACAATTACGAACTGGAGTTCAAAACTAATGGGCATTTACGAAATACACATAGCTCATTTGCATGCCCCCTCTCAGCGTTGTGCACATTTGTTGGGCCCAAAACACTCGAAAACGCGACACACTAAATTGATGTTGTCTGATGATTATTTTGATAGCAATAAAGCTTCTTCACATAAATACATGCATATACATATTTAAATATGTGCTTAAATAGTCTACATATACTATATAGTATTGAAAGTATACCCTGCAGAAAAAAATGATCAATTGATAAAAAAAAACATAAAGCTAACTTTAAACTAGTTGAGAAGTAGTGCAGAAGTAATGCAGACGTAAATGGGCTTATTGTTTTCTTTAAACAAGTTTCTATTAAAAATCCTCATACAAATTTTACTATGAATACACTTTCTTATTGCACTTCACAACAAAAAAAAAATACTTTGTATCTCTTATTGATATTTTATGTCCAATGTAGTTAGTTACAAGTTAGTTGACATCTCATGCAGAGCTAACCACCCTTGAATATTTCGCGGCCATCGCCATAGAAATATAGTTGTCTTTCCTCGAAGAAAATATACAGATAATAGTGATCTTTATTTCGCTCCTAATCAACTTCAAGTTAACTTATAGTGAGATACATTTCCCGCAAGGTACTTTTATGTACATATGTATGTACGTATACCAAATTAAAACAATTTATAAATTATAATAGCTTTTGCTTGTCCACGGAGTTTAGAATAATACTTAACAAAAAAAATCGAGCCCTAACCGCCAAAATAACGTAAGCGACATTTTTTTCAAAATTTTCTTTTTGATGCAGAAATATTCCTGGAGCATCGAGGTACATTCCTGCATCAAAAAGAAAATTTTGAAAAAAATGTCGCTTACGTTATTTTGGCGGTTAGGGCTCGAAATGTTAAAAGAAGAAAGCATGTACATATGTATGTAGTATGTACATCACAAAAATTGCAACAACACAGACTGAAATATAAAATACATGCATATGTTTAAGCATACATACATACATATTTGTTTTATCTCGCGCAGTCAAATTAAGCGCTTTAGTGATAATAAAATTTTTTTCCTACATCGTTTTCGGCGAATTGAGGCTGTGATAAGTTTCACTGCTGCAAATGTGTTCGGCCCCGCTTGCAAATTAAGTAATAAAAGTGACAAAATTTTTTTTCAGAAATCTTTCTAAAGATTAGTACCTATAGTGTAAAGTTTATAATGAAGCTTATTTTCATTCATTGTCGGCTATTGTTTTTTTCTTTTTTCAACTGCTTGTTGTGCTACCCTTTCGACAGTCATTCAGTTTCATTCTTAGGCTTGGGGTATTTATAGAATTAAATCTTGCTCTGCTTTATTGTTGCATTCTAATATATTCTTAGGACGTTCAGCAGCCTTACACCTCTATCAAAGTGCAGCGAAAATCTGCAGAATAATGCTAATTCGAGCGAGCATTGATCGATTATATCAATATATAGATTAAATAAACAATAAGTGATGAAACTGCCATAAATTAATATATTGTTATCGCTTAAGATTTTGCTAGTATTGCACTGATGCGCTTGAAGTTTAGTAATGCATATTTAAAAACTATAATCGCATTTTCTTGGAATAAATGAGAAATAGGATTCGCTGATTTTTACATAGAAATCACTTTCCAATTTTTTTTATAAATTCTTCTTTATTATGAAATACTAGAATATGTGCTAAAAATTTCTAAAGAAGTGGTCTACCTTTAGCTGAAATGACGACCTGTATTTGCTCAGGATTTTATAGAAACAGGATTTCGACCGTAATTTAGGTATGGTTCATAAAATGAAAGTTTCGGGAGTTTTCAAAAATTTCTGCAGTTTTTTTCGCAATGATTCAGAATTTTATGCTTTTTTAATAATTTTTTTTTTTGGGAAATTGTTGGATTTTTATCGGGATTTTTCAGGATTCTGCGCGTATGGTGAATTTTCGCTTTCTTTTATGTTTTTCGAGAAACTTTCAATCTTACGCCAACTCGTTATGGCTGATGGTTTTAATAAACCGCTTTTTACAACGCTTTTATCAACTTGCAATGTTGTGGATCCAGAAACTTTCAATGTTGTGTGTCCGACACCATAAAACATCTGTAGTGAATAGAGCGAGGTAGATGACATCTAGATGTCGCCCTATGTACTACGTTTGCTACAGCGGAAATAGACGACACGCCATTTCTTTAAATAAAATTAATTGGTGCTCGTTTGTATGTACATACATATGTAAATGCATGTGTGTGCACCTTTCTATTAATATCGTTGAATTATTTTAATATCTACTGCAAAATTTTATTCAGACAGGACTAAAAAGTAGAAAATAATATTTCTCAGTCCCATAGAATTTGTTTTGATAACTTTTGATTTTGAAATTTTAGCAAAAGTCATTATAAGCAATCTATGAAATTGAAAATGAAAAGCGTGGGGCGCATGTAATACACTTGAATTGATATGAAAAGTAATATATGTATGTATGTATGTGGGTATATGAATAACGACCGCTTAAAATCGATTTCAAAGTTCTACTTTCGCTGTAGAAATTTTAGGTCTACGTTATGTAGTTTGACTATTGTCAATTAAATCGAATGCTTTGTATTGCATGCGCTCCACGTTTTTCATTTTCAATTTCATATATTGTTTATAATGACTTTTGCTAAAATTTCAAAATCAAAAGTTATCAAAACAAATTCTATGGGACTGAGTATTATTTTCTACTTTTTAGTCCATTTATAAAAGCGTTGTATATTAAAAAGTTTTTTTTTGTATTATTTATTCAGTTTGGTTTTCTATTGTCTGCCGAGGAGCGACCGCTTAAGAATTTTGTTTTTTTTTTTCTTCCTTTCTTTCGTTGGATCGGACCAGGAATCAAACGCGGTTCATGTAGGGTTCGGAAGCCGCTTTTATGATTGCCTGAAGATTAAAAACCAAAATTCGCATACGGTGAGCTAGAGTGGCGGACTTTTATCACAGAGTGACGGACAACTTATCGGAAAATGCATCTAGAATTAAGTTCCCACGACTAATACTATGTTCACGTTGAAATATTAACTCGAGTTTAACGTTTTGAGTTAACGAACAGCTGTCAGGTGTTCTCGTTGGGGTGTTTAATAAACTCCGAGTTTAGTTTGACGTTTGTTTATTTACTTTCGCTTATTCGCATTCTGCTAACATATTTTTACGAAAATGCCTTCGAATATAAAGATTGTTTTTTTTTTTGTAGTGAAAATATATTTCCAAACTATTCAAAAATATGTGGAATTGGATAGTACATGTGCAAATATTGTGCATTGAAGAACCAAAATTTCAACTACTCGAATAGCGAATGTTTATCGCTATACCATCTTAAGTGCCTTTCACCTCCCTCCCCTACTCAAGTTGCAGCTCAAAAAAACAGGAAATTTGAAAGCTGTAAACATTTCTAACGGTACGTTCACACAGAAAGCGGGGCCGAGCTGAGGGAAGCTTTCAAATTGCTGTAGCTATATGATAGTGTTCATACAGCAAGTCTTTTCAGAAGCGTTATGGAGCTGAAATCCAAACAGTTTTTGATTTTGAATTTTCTATATAAATTTTCTTGACGCTGCTAAAACAAGATATTAAAATATTCAAATAAATACGAATATTACAACAAATCCTTTGAATAAAATTGAGCAAATATTTTTGCCGCTTTTCATTGGCGGTAAGTTTTTTGATATTTTTGCAGCCGAATCCAAGAGAAAAGCTCCACTTCGCTTCGTTCAGTGTGAACACCGGCAGCTTCGCTTTGTTCCGCCTTGCTGCGCTCGGTGCCGCTCTGCTCTCTGTTTGAACGTACCCTAAGGCATTTTCAGAGGCCAAAATAAGGAACTTTTTTTTTAATAATATTCAACACTAAAAACAATGTATACTAATCGCATATGTATATACATACATATACATTTTTTTCATGGTATGGTCGGTGGAAAAATATGTAAACCTGGTCATTATTTCTATTGACGGTTGTCTTAAGCTTTCATTACTAGGAATTTTTGTCGGACTAAAATCTTCTTTCACCGTAAATAAAAAAATCTAAAATTTTTTATTTCAATTTAAGCTTTTGCTAAGTTGAAGATGCAGACATCAAACAATTCCCATATGAATAGCATACGCTAAGAAATAGTTTTCTCATCTTCTGACGAACGTATAACTTTGAGTTGTGTCACTTTGAAGACAGAAAGTGTGCGATACCCTATTGCTGTCAGTATAAGTGCAGACACACACATTTTGAGAACCTCATGCATCTACACCTTACAGCGTGTATTTTATTTTAAATTTTAACTCTACAGATTGCAACTATACAATGTATTATGCTTACGTATCTATGTATATAAATTTGGTTCCAAAAACCAAATTTATTTACAAAATCTTTATCTCCCTTAAAATCACACTAGTAATTCTATCTTGTGCCAGTATTTTTGTTTGTACATAAATATATGCTAAGCGTTGAATTATTAAAACGTATGCACAATTTGATAACAAATTTATTGTTGCATAATTTTGAAATGTGAGCACGCGCTCATCCCAAATGCACAATCATAAGTACTACAATCAAGTAAGCGTATAAACATAATTTAGCATTAGTCATGCGGTTTGTGTCGCGCAAATGCGCACAACCGTACATACAAAAATATGTGGGTACATTTATCTGAGCGATTTAACGAATTTATGTACATGCGGCAAATATAAATTCCTGTTTACGATACGCATTTTCCAACAAAATACAAAAATTTAGATAAGTAAATATCTGTTCTCTCTTTTGCAGCTTGGTACATTGGTACCCATTGCCACACCCGCCCCACCGACTACTGTCGCACCGCCAGTACGCGTCGATATACAATCATCTAATCTGCTCAATAACCTGCCGCCACTACTAAATACGCCAACGGTAAGTGAAGTGAAGAGAAGGAGGGTTTTCCTTTTTTTGTTCAAATATTTTTTTATGTATATGTTTTTGCGTGTTTGTGTATATGTTTTTTGGGCTACTTTTTTTTATTTTTCGCGATGTTAAAATAATGTTTATTAGTTGTAGAAGAGTTTGTCCTTTTCAATCGATTTTTGTTGGCTGAGTCTCTGTCATTTGAATTCAGTCACGCAGCCGTACGTAAATTTTGGTAAATTATCTGCGAAAACAAATAATTTTTTTCTAACTAGTAACGTTGGAGCTAAAATTTTCAAATCTATTGAAAGTGACAAATTTCTTCTCAGTGATATAGTTATGTATACCGCTCGGTTTAATAGCTTTTTCAGACTCATAAGCCATATGTTAACAAAGTGTACAATATTACAAATATAATGTGCATACCCTAATCACCACAACTGACACAAATAATTGAAAAAAAAGAGCACACAACGCAACACTCGAAATACACCAACTAAAACTCCATTTTACTATTTATTTGTGCTACGAACACTCCAAAAGTAGCGACAGATGGCAGCGTTCGTTCGGATGAACTTGCCAATACGGAATTATCTCCGACGACAGTTGATCCACATTAACCCCAATGTGAGCTATTTGCAAAAATTAATTTTTTTAATTTTTTAGATTTACATTTGTTATACACACATAAGTATATTAATACATAAGGGTGGTCCTAAAAAGTATCAATATATAGATTTTATATTGGCCACCCCTTAATTTTTTTCCTACGTACAAAAAATAAATACCTGCAGGAACACATAAAAATTTTTAAAAAAATTTTGGGATTCTAAAAAATTTTATTTTTTTCATCGCAAAGATTCGACAAAAAATTTACCTAAATCTGATAAATAAGACATACTGTCGAAACTTATTAATTTTAAGTTAATATTTTGTCGAATTTCTGCGATTTTTTTTTAATTTAAAAATTTTCATGGATATCAAATTTTGATTGCAGAACAAAATAAGTGGTTGTCCCATAATATCGATATTTTAAGCAACACCACATTTAGAATTTTGTTTTATTTTATTTTATATCACATAGATATTTGAAGCTAATAAGATTTTAATTTTATTATACAGTGACACAAACAAATGTCCACGTGTTGATTTTCTATAAATACTCGTAATGTTTTTCTAGCTAAATTTTTTTTTGTTATTTTTATATAAAAATATCGTCTAAGCCTTAACCAAAACCGTGTAAATCACAGTTTCAAAATTTATACAAAATTTAGGGAAATTCAACAAATTTTCATCAAAATTTCAACTTTTTATTCTGAATTTCTAAAAAATTTTTGGATAAGCAGTTCTATAGCCCATAAAATTAAGTATAACGAATTGCAAGTTTCAAAGGGCTAAATATTTTAAAAAACCCGAAAAAGTAGCTTACAAAAAAAAATCTCAAAAAATAACGCGCTTTTTTAGCCTTTTGAAACTTGCACTTCATTACACTAAAACTGAATGGACTAAGAAACTGCATACCCAAAAATGTCCTAGAAATTCAGAGTTTAAATTTTGATGAAAATTTGGTGAATTTTCCTAAATTTTGTATAAAGTTTGAAACTGCAATTTACACGGTTTTCGTTAAAGCTTAGATGATATTTTAATATTAAAAAAAAAAATCACGTGATCATTTGTTTGAGTCACTGTGTATTATAAAAAATTTTATTCTAATTTATCGAAAAAGTCAACTATTACAAATTTCGAAATTGAAATGTATGTTTGCTAACCGAACCCACGACTTCGCGGCTCGCTTAATACGCAAAATTGCCATATGTCATTTTACAATTTTGATTCACATCAACAGCTCAGTTAATCCGCATTAACGTTGCCGTCTGTCTATGCTATAAAGCATTCAACTTTCACCTGAACTAAGTAGTTACAATTACACCGCACTCATCCACATTTTCTCAAGACCACTGGCCATTTGCAAGTTTTTTCAAGCACTCAACATAATTTCTTTTACAAAAAACTTTTTTAGTTTTTGCTAACATTTCTTCTAAATGAATTTTTATCAATAAGTACTTTTCCTTACACTCCAGTTAGTTGCATTCACTCTCCCTAAAAATATATTTTTGTTTTCTCATTGCAAACTACTTTACTTTTTTGCGTTTTCTCTTGTTTACCTCGTGTTCGTTGCATTCATTTACCACATTCTCCTGCAAGCGCAAATAAATTTTCGACTTTTTCGTTACAGTCGAAGTTCGCGTAGTCGATTTAAATTCTTTCCTTTTCGTATTTTATTTGAATTTTTTTTCTTTATTTGGAATTATTTCTATCTTCGCGCTTTATGATCTAAACTAAAAAATATTTTTGGAAAGAAATACATATTACATCAATTTGATATTTTTTTTCTTATACTTATCTAGTTTCTTCTCTGGGTCTTCCTTTGCTTACATGTTTTTCTTTTTAAATAGTTTAAGACTTGGTTTCACTAGAAAATGGCAATGAGCTGTTATTTATTTCAACCGCATTCATTTCAGAAGCTCTTAGCATTCAAAAGACATGAAATCTTAAACTTTAAGTTGAATAGACCAAGAATGGGAAGATAATCACTTTTATTCGTCGGAATAATTTTCTGTTTGTTACCGCATAATTTTGGACCACGTTAACCGATTCCTATAAATCTTTTATTATAATATAGTTACCCTAAGTATCGCTAAGTTAATAGTTGCGGCACAAATAAAATTCATCTGGAAAATAATATGGTTTTAGACAGGCGATTTCTTTTATATGTAGTGGATCTGATCGATAAACCTGCTGAAATGTAAGGCTTGCTGTTTTTGTCTTTTTAATTAATTGTTACATATAGGTGAAGTTGTTTTGGTACTGCCAAGAAAACCTTGTTTGAGGATATTTAGCTAGGCTGTAGACGATTTAGGGCATTTCATAGAGAATTTCCAATCGGTTAAAATTTGACCAATCGGCTGAGACCGAATCACTGATCAAAAAAGGGTTGGCTTGTGAATAAATACAATTTACAATTTGTTATTCTTAGTAGCGAAATGGAGTATTTTTCATACTATTTCTCCTTTTAGTAGCAGTATGGTACATTTTGCTGCAAATGCATACAAAGTAGTACATATGTAGAATAAAATTAATGCGAAACCCTTGTTTTGTTTGATTTTAACGTGTTTTTATACACATACATATACCGTTTCTTATAACACACATGTAAAAAGTAGTAAAAAACTCGACCGAAGAAACACAACTGGTAAGAGGGTAAGAATGGAAAAAATTAGAGAAAAATTGCCATGACCAGGGATGACATGATCGTCTGTGCAACAGCGCCCTAAGCGATTTTGGCCGGGTTCAACAAAGCACGCCAGTCGTTTCCCTTCTAAGCCGGCTGGAAATTATATTACTATCTGTGAACGGTGGTTGTATTACAGGTTAAGTGGACAGCAGATGGTAAATTGTTTAGCCCATCATACCCAATAAAGCAGCTGTACAAGCAGCAACATGAGTGATGCGTTTTTTTTCTAGCGTATTAAAGTTGTTGTATCTAACTAAATCTTGATTCCAAATATTACACTTCGACCGATACTCAATCAAAGATATATAGGGTTTTGGCCCAGAAACGGCATACTGTAGACCGGTTGGGATAAGTTCTATAATATGAAATTCTATAGTAAAATAAAGCTGCCTTATTTTATTTACGCTTTTCTTAATATTAAGCTTCTACCTACAGGGTTGTACTAGACTCTTTGCTTATTCGCGATACGACTATGACTTCAATCGGAGCTTTATAATAAAATTTTTGGCTCTCAGGGAAGGCAGCCGTCTTGAAGTCTTTGTATACAAAATAATCTCCTTTTACCAAACTAGGAAAGCAAATGCGAAACGTAATCCACTAACTTGATTTTGAAGAAGAAAAGATTTTCACTTTTTGAAGAGTTTAAAATGTTAAAAAACAAAAGACTTATTTCCCAACTATGTAATCGTCTTTGTCAATAATAAGTACCACTCGAAAATGTTGTAATTGAATTATAAACTGTTACTTACTCTAAAACTTACAAACTAACCGGGTATACTATGAATATCAAGCACTTATTTTAATGTTTTTGAAATGCTGATATGTGAACACTGTCATGAACATATAAATAACTGAAGTCATTGCAAATTTTTTACGATGCCTTACATTGTATTATCATATATTTGGGATTCCACTTTTCACTTACCTCACGCCCGAAACTCACATAAAACTCTTCGAACATTAAAGTTCATATGCACTTAACTATTTTTATGTACGACACAGTCATAAATTTTTAGAGCTACAAGCGTTTTCCTAACTAATTAAATGTTCCTCGCTTTTCTATGAACGCACCTCATTCGCGGCATACTTCGCACAAAATTGCAATCAAATCCATATTAGTTTATTTTAATGGGTCAAAAGGTTGACATACAAATGAGAGAATAGTAAGCAGCGTAGCGTGAAAAAACGCAATAATGAATGAAATGAAAAATTTAGATATATCTTTGGCAGGCTAATAGAAAAAAGCAGCGGT
Organism: Rhagoletis pomonella; assembly: GCF_013731165.1. NCBI lineage: Eukaryota > Metazoa > Arthropoda > Insecta > Diptera > Tephritidae > Rhagoletis > Rhagoletis pomonella. Next base: position 26,952,078 of record NW_023458565.1, read on the forward strand.
GAAAAATATTAACAAGTATGCTTGCTTTAGTTAAAAATTATGAAACAGCAAGCTCTCGTAAAGGGGATTTTTCTTACAATCGAATGAAGAGAGAATAATATTGAAGATTGTAATTTTTTTCAAAAGAAGTAGTTCAAAATTTTTGTAGAAAGTACATAAGGCTGAAGGTGATCGGCCTGTAAGAATTAATGTGGAATCTTTGCCTGACTTTGGTATCATAAATAAGTATTTCTGAATTAATTAGACGTCAATGATTATTGTTAAAATTTCTAAAAGAAATTTAGCTTTTTAAACGTGTCTTTCAACGCATTTCACATTGAGTATTCTTTGAAGCAAAGCATATGGAACTGGCAGCAGTAGAACAGCCATTACCGGTGCAATGTGCAATGGTATGGAAGCAATTTCAAACTTTTTGAAGAGAAAAGATATTCATTAGGCAACACTGAACCAAAAAATTATTGCTGATTGTATGCGGGATTGTATCTGCAACATGAGAAACTCCCAAAAAAAGAAGGCTACCAGGAGAATGTTTTAAAAAAGTAAAGAAGTTCTCAATTATGGAAGGGAAGTGGAACCTATCAAAGGTACGCTTTGGAATTCATCTCGTTCTGGATGTTATATATTGGCTTAAATCCAAGTGGAAAATAAATAATGCGTTAAATAAAACACGTGCATCCAAAGTAGTTGGATATTTTCATCATGTATACCTGCCTTTTGTTTTCACGTAAGATCGAAAAATATATGACAAATAAAGATGCTGTTTCGAAGAAAATAAATCTTGAATCATTGAAAAGGATTTTAAAATCTCTTATCCTTTGCGGGAAAAATTGGTAAAACTATTTTTTGTACCGTATTCGGCGGCCATAAATATATGCCACCGTAATTATACTACTGGCGCGATCCTTCTTTTGATTTTTGATTTGCAAAAGTGGTAACATATGTCATCGAAATTGAAGTCAATCCCTATCTAAATTGAGAATAACCAGACGAACAAGTCGATCTTCTTTTATTCTAGCACGAAGTCGATTTTTGTTCAATTTAAGGTTTCAAAATGGACCATTTAACTAAAAAGAATGCCGATTTTTTTCTTTCATAACGCGAACATTTTCGATTTTTTTTAATACATATACTAATGATATTCCCTCACCAGGCTTTGAATTTCGAAACATTGCATATTAAGCAAATCAACCATTAAATTAAATCGTTAATTATTCCATACGATATTTTTCGAGAATACCTTGCTAGAAGGCAATTTTCCTTGTCCAGCTCCCATTTAGTAATCGAAGAGGTGATTCGCGTGGAATTCTTCTCTTTATTCACTTGAAGGTCCACCAAAGTGAACAGTCAGTCGCCATGAAGTAGACATAGAATGAAAAATTGATTGCTTGCTTTCTTTTCTTCTGCTTTGTATAAGTCAGGCAACTCTTTTGTACAAGTATTTAGTTCCAGATAAAAGTAACACGTAAAATCACGCTTCGTTCAGCTGTAGTCTCAACATCATTTTAGTTTATAAAACTAAAAGGAAAAGCAAAGAAATAAATAAATAACTAAAATTCTTCGCTAATAAAACTTTAACGCGTCTCCAGCCAATCAAGTAAGATTTTTTTTCACAGCATTCCCAAAAACTAGTGGCATGTGTTTTCTTTATATATTCAGTACCTTCATATGTGAGCCACAATTCGCAGCAAAATGACTGAATTGGAAGTAATTGTAGTATGCCCATATACATATGTATGTGTGTGCCTATGAACAGAGAGCAATGTAAAAGCAATAACATAATAAGAACCAAAGGAGAATGTTAAACCTACGAATAACGTTTTGTACATTTTGATACACAATAGTTTGTGGGGAATTCCAGCCCAAACCGGGCAAAATTTGGCTTTTGCATCTTCGATTTTTTTTCATAATTTTCTATGTTATAGTATCAATTGAGGCCACTATGATTGTTTTAGTCTAGCCATTTTCGAAATATCACTTTTTTTAAATGCTCATAACCTTGCACCGCTTGGAAGCATTTTAGTTTTAATTTTTCATTTTTGCAAACTCGAATTGAAAAAAACATATTTCTATAATATTTGCATGGCGTATTAGCAACAATATTTCCTGCTCAAATAGCATTTCTTCCTTCGCACTAAAATATTTGTTTTGACGCAGCCAGAGTTCTTGGCGTTGAGTTGGACAAAATTTTCTAGTTTTTCATTAATATAAGGATTCGAAAAAATAGCACTCATTGTTATCGAATTTTATATTAGATAAACATTTTAAAATTTTAATGAAAATTTTTTAGAAATACGCTACTGAAAATGTTTTCGATTTCATTTTCCCAACGGGTTTTGGAAATAAAAAATTTCAAAAGAAATGGCCGAAATAGGTAAATTTTTCGCAACCATTTAAAAAAAAAATAATTAAATTTTTTTCTAAAATCGATATTTTGACAATGATATGGTTGGACATAAAAATTAAAAGACAATCATGCTGGTCTTTCTTCACTGGTACTATAGCGTAAAAAGTAAAAAAAAGTAATAATAATTGGAAATGTCAAAGTCAAATTGTGCTGGAATGCCCCATGTACACAGGTATGTAAATCTTCACCTACGCACGCAGTCCTGTATGAGGTAAGAAAATCTGTCCAATTGAGGTCACAGGTGAAATAACAGTAGCGGCACACAGGCGATAACGCATGAATTAAGTGGCAAAAAGAACTGATTGCCCTTACTTATACAAATGTCTGTAAAATAGGGTGGTCCAAAAACGGCAAAGTCGGAATTGTAATGCTCTCAACCCCTAGGATTATTCTATATCAAAAAAAGTATACCCCAATTTTTTTATTTTGAATTCAAAAAATATTTAAAAGTCGCTCCAAGCGCTCAAAATTTAACCTATATTTAATATGGAAAAAAAACAACTTTTCGTAGAAATTTTACAGAATTCTTCAAAATCGATATTTTCGAATGAATGAAAAAATAGAGGTATATACTTTTTTCGCTGTTGAACAATCGCCGGGGGTGAGAGTATAAAAATTCTAACTTTACTTTTTCACATGCATTTCAGGATCACCCTAATGGACATACATAAACACATTTGAACCGAACATACGAAAAACGCATGAACCCAAGTTAGGTATACAGATGCTGCTAGGTTTACTTAGCCGATGGCAAAGGTTAGCCGAATTGCAGCAGCGTTGTTAGGTGAATAAATGGCGTTGAATCCAAATTGAAACTTGTTTGCGCTCAATTTGAGTTTAGGCAATTTAACTCAATGCAAAATTTATTTACCTCAAATGTTTGGCTGGAGACAATACGCAGGTGTGTTGGTATATGTATACGTCTATACATATGTACATATACTTGTACATACATAGGTGTATACGCGTACAAACGAGTAGACGCAAGTACGCACTTACATATATATGTATGCGTGTGAGATTTTATTCAAACGCAATCACGTCCATTGTGGGTGAACGTAAATATGTATGTATGTGTACATTCATAGGTATGTAGGTATATGTTTAAGCAAAATCTACATCGCGTCACTATGCTAACCAAGCCATTATCCTTTGCTGTAGTTACTTTTTTCTTTGCCCATTGGTGGCGGCAGCAGGATTATTTCACTTAGTTTTCTTTGGCAGCTGCGGCTCGAGTTTCGTATTTTCTTGTTTACCCTCTGTGTACTTCTTTATTTTTCTGCAAAATTGCCCATCACTTTTCATTGCCGTAGACCAGCATTAAAATTTCACGAGCATTGTGGAAATTTTGCTGTCTAAATTTTTCTTTCTGCCATAATGTAGCCTGCGTGCCATTAACCCTTTTCCAACAACTATCCCCGCTCACAATTTTATTTCGTTTTTTTTTCAATTTGATGGCCTTGAATTGCTAGTTACTTTGATTTCTGCTGCTTCGGCCTTGGCAATAAATTGAGATATCTAATGTTGTGATTTTTTTAACCTCGCATTTTTGTTAGTTGCACTACCAAGAAGGATACTTCGAGTGCCAAGAGAACGCGTAAGTGCTTGAAAAACTCATTATAGAAAGGACGAGTATAATAAAGTTTGTAGTTTGAGGTATCAGTAATGAGATTTATTTTTTTTGTGTTATTACAACTTATATGGAAATGACTAAATAATGGAGTATTGGATTGAGCAGTGTTATTAATAAGTAAGAATGTAAATATCAACGTGATGGTTATGCAACGTTAACTACTTTACAATGTTAAGCTACGGTTATCTTCACAGACTTAAATCTTCTAGCTATTTATAAGTTTTAGCTACAAAATAGGCTCTGTATCTTCTTTTATTTAAAGTAAAGTTGCAAAATTGGTGTAGCAATTTTACTCAAAAACTTCTATTTAAATTTTGATGAACTTTTTATAGTTTTTTAAGAAATAAGTGGAGTCAATGCAGTCAAAATGTAAATCAGTTCTCAAGGTAAAGGGGGTGTAACAAATACATTAAAAGCATCATATATATTAGTAATGATAATCGGAGTACAAGAAATTTTAATACGCTCTTCTTCTCCCTTCATGCTGGCTCTTGATGTTACCTTACTTTATCTAGAACCTAAATGTGCCAAGCCGGTTTCTAAGTGCAGAAGGCTCCAGGGAGCCACTTTGCTCATCTCTAACTTAATTCATCATAACTCTGTATGTATCAAAATGTCAGACGATAGAGATTTATGGTTTCAGTTTGAAAGTTATCTTGAAGAGGGTTGCCACTTCTTTAACAAGTCGAATTTAGTTAAATTACGGATATTGCAGATACGCAAGTTATATGAAATCCTAAAACGAAGATCTGCACCGCTTGTGGAGAAACGGAGAGGCCAAAGGGGTCCTGTTTTTTGCAAGATAATGCACCCGTGCACATACGCGAGTTGCAAGGCGTGCCCTGGCAGCCACCATACAATTCAAACTAGGCCCCCAGCGATTACTTTCTGTTCTCCAATTTGAATAAAAACCTCAGAGGATGAAGATTTTCGTGTGAAGAAGAAATAAAGATGGCTGCAGACGAGCAATTCGAAGACAACGGCGGCGAATATTTTTTCACTAGGTTAAATGTAAGAAGTACCTCGAAGTAGAGCAAACAAAAATTGTATACATTTCTATCAGCTATTTGAACACCTTTGGCTCAAAACTCCCTAGCCTCCCCTCGTAGACTTTCTTGAATCGGCACAGTGCGATTTGAAATTTGATGAAATGAAAAACCAACACCATGCGCGATATCTCTTCACTCAGATACGGCTAGAGGGGTTATGATACAATTTGCCACAAGAATCGCCTACAACTCCGGCTAATATTTTGAAGTATATTTTTAGAGTTTTGTAGAGGACTTCCACTTGTTTAAAATTCAAATATATCTCATAATGTTTTCCTATGGGTATCAAACAAAAGGGGTTAAGGAAAATTTTAATCTGAATATATTTTTAAGAGTGCTGCCACCTGTTTCAAAAATAAAGTTCAAATTAATTATATCCACACAAGTTCTGCGAAATATTTCCATATTATTTTGCCAAGAGAAAGAGTTTTAAGAAAGCTTTGTTTTTTTTTGATAAGGGTTGCCACCCATTTATAAAGGTTCGAGTTATTTTAATAAAACATGGGGCACCATGCTATGTACATAAATTAAGCCTTACAGGTGTGCCATGCATGGAAGAGGTGTACAAAATCTTTGTTTCGAAAATATTTTTTGGAAAGGCTTGCCAACTGTTGAAAAATTCAAGCAGAATTTAATGAATTTTTTAGGTAAAAATATAATATAAATAATTTTCCAAGTTTTATAAATTCTTAATTTTTTGCAAAGTCTTGGCCAATGGTTTTGGCATTTAACGTCATACGGATTCACTGGCTTTGTTACTATTAGTTATGCGCATAATTTTCACTTTTCACATTGTGGCCAAACTTCTTTAAGACAGCAATAGATCCATTGTGAAATTACAATAAAAATTGGTAATATTCGGAGTTGCCACGAAACATAAAATGTTAGCAGTCTTACCAAAAGGGTTACATTTTAAAGCAGTGCTGCGTATTACAAAACTTGGAAAATATTGTAGTGGATTGTTTTATTTATACGAAACGAAAAATATTTTTTCGATTCGGTTTTGGCATTTCAAAAAAAAAAATAATAATAATTCTTTCATAGTTATGTTCGAAGCCCAAGAAAGCGGGGGTTTGGTTCAAGAACCAGTTCGTTTCGAAAGCGGCTTGCAGGCCTGCTAAACATAACTTTTTAACGCGCAAACTTGTTGAACGTTTTATTCTCTTTTACTAGGCTTATATTTTGTATTATTTTTATTCAAATTCGTCTTCTTCCGACATCGTATTTTGATTCTTGGATTCCCAGTTTTTTTCTAATTTTTATTTAAAAAACTATGTTTCGACATACTTAATACAATAATAAAGAAAACAACTAAACAAAAACAATAACAAAACAACAACAACAAAAATAGCAAAACCAATGGCATCAGCACAACACTTAAAGAAGACATTAACAAAAAATAAAATAAAACAACAGAAATATTAAACTTCACATGGAAATTTGTACACTAAACTCGAACACTTTGCATTCATTTGAAAATACAACTCTCTAAGTACATACTTAATAAATATAAATAATAAAAAAAACTTAGGTACTAAAGTTTGTCAATAATGAATGAATGAATAAGTGCTAAATGAAAATATAATAACAAACCCCCTTTTTCTTTTATCCCACGTCGAATGTAGTTTACAACAGCGCCAGAGTATGAAACGGTAAATATTACGGAACATTTTTAAATATTTACTAAAGCTAAAGTAATTGTTGTTGTCGGTTTATTTGTTGTTGTTTTTGTTTGTTAACATAGATTACCAACTGACTTATGCATGTCATGTTTGCATTCTAAACTTATATTAAGAAATTTATAAAAATTCTTAAATGTTTTATTTAATGCATTTTCACTTTCATTCACCACATTAAGCAAATTTCAACATTAGCCAGCGATGTTCATGGCGTACGCTTAACATTTTTATATCCACTATATTCGTATTGGAATTCAGATTCAGCAAATTTAACCCACCTCTTTTTTTATGTTACACACGGCTGCATGACTTCCTGCATACGCCCCCAAACAGGCATTCGGTATCCACCACGTCGTATGAGTAACACGTAATTTTTAAACGTATTTCTTGCGTTGTCATTTCCGCATTCCAATATGCGCGAGCTCACGAATAAATGCCAAAATGCTATTACGCGTTTTCAATACATCCGATGCATAGTGACGAAGCGCTGTTTACTGCGAACAATTGCTGTGGGTGGGGTGGGGGTTATGCACCCAATATATATATATATATGGGACGTTCTATACCAAAATGGACGGGGTTCTCCTTTATGTGTATGATTTGTCTCAAATTTTTACATCGAAATTCTCTATGAAAAGAGAGATTTGTTTAATTTTTGTTCTAGAAAAATTTTTCACATACAGATTTAAAAAAAAATAAAAATTGTGATTTTATACAAAACATTTGTATGTGAAAAATTTTTAAAGAAAAAAAATTAAAAATATTTCCTTTCATAGAGAACTTTGATTTGTGCATGTGATTTTTTTTTCAAATTTTTTCCTCGCCCCGTTCTCGACATATTTGGAAAACTATTAAATCGATTTTTTTTGTTTTTGTGCTGTAAATTTTTAAAAATGTATCTAATAAACAAGCTCAAATTTCATATTTACGTATTTATTATTTATGTTTATGCATCAGCCCTAAAAATTTGAAACAAATGAAACACATGAAGTGTGAACCGCGTCCATTTTGGTATGGAACGCCCATATTTTTTTTCTTTTGCTTTTTTTTGTGGAAATACTCACACTCCAAATGGCGACACTTACCGGTGCGACATGCGTTTGCTCAATTTTTATATCGTTTTTGATTTTCGAATGCATCGCTCGTTTTGTTTTTATTTCTTTTTGCCCGTTTCATATAATTTCATTTCCTGGAAACTTTATTTAATTCTTTATTCGTATTTTTTTATGCATTTGCCGTAAATGTACTTGTAGCTGTTGCCTTTGTTTTGTGCCGTTGTGCGCTTTCACGTTTTTTTACAGGTGCGCCCGCTCACATATGTATATGGATTGGTTCAATCCCACTTGACACTCTTCAGTTAAATGATCGTGTCGATTGTCACTCAACGTTATTAAGCAATAAATGCTACGCGATAAAATTTAAATATATTTTCTCAATATGTACTTGCATATGGTGCGCTGCACTGAGCGGCAGTGGGGTAACGCAAATGGTGGCGATACGATAAAAAGTGCGTTTAATGTTGCTTTTGTTTGATGTGCCTCATAAAAATATATATACCTATAGTACCTGAGACTATATATATGTAAATAGATATTTAGCATACAAGTACTTCAATGAGGCAGAGGCAATGGATTGCGGGCAAAAATAATCCGTTTTTTTGTTTTTGTTTTTGTTTTTAAAGGACATTTCATAATTGATGAAGGTAGACTGCTTAATTCAAACTTTTTCTTTATTTGTGTAAGCAATCAACAATCGGTTTTCAAACTGATTCTGTACTCAACCTTGGTGCTAATAAAATTTTCGGCTGAGCTATGCCAAATTTGCGTGGAAATAAAAAAAGCCCTTATAAAAAATAACATTGACTAAGTTGAGTTAGCTTTGGGCATAATATTCTTCCCTTCGTTAAAGGAGATATAAATTTTTATCAAATGTTATGATTTTTTCAATTTTAATAATTTAAGATACTTCATAACGCTGCTGATCTGTCGACTAGCAGACCCCAAGAGTTGGTAGTATTTAGTTGGAGATCTGTATGAGTTCGAGAATTTCCTGCAGACTTGATGGTTCATCCAAGGCAATTATTCTGGCATGAGGCTTGCATGGAATCTCATTCCAATTCACTGCTGCTAAGTTAGCGCTTATGAACAACTAAAATGGCTGATAGAATCTACGGATATTTCCACGTTTAGCTTTTCCGTAAGCATTACCTACCAACCTCTGTCTTTTGGAGGTCAGCTTTTCGAAGCTCACCTCCATTTTCGAGGCAGCCCTCTTTTGAGTTTGAACATGGTCTGTGAACTGTTATCGCCCTGTCAGCGAGACGGATTTCCTTTTTAGTCTCTATACCATCATATCGTGAGTGCGTTATACTAACGACAGACTTGGTACTTGTGAATGGTTTACGGTGGGTTGCGATTTAGCCTGCGTAGCGCTTCCTGGTGCCTATGTCCTCTAAGGATTACTTTGATTAGCATCAGCAAACAAAATTTTAATTTAGAAATGCTAATACTTAAAACTCTTTCGAAACTTAATTTTTTTGCTAAGTTCTTTTTAAGTTTTGAAAATCTAAAAAAAATTTTAAATCAACATATTAGGCGAATAATTGGAGACTTTCTTTGAATTCAAGATATAATTCTACTCAATAAAGAATTGGCTTCAATGCATTCTTTCGACATAAAAAAATATAACTACTACACATACAAAGGTCAATGTTTCTCAATGTTCAATGTAACACAAAGTATGCCCGAAATTCGTAAGATCCTCCTGCGAACAACGCTTTTATAGCATAAAAAAAATGCAAACGAATAAAGTGAAAAAGTCAAATGGCATCTACATAGATATATAACACTTGCACTTAAACACTTACAATAAACCACAGAGTACAGTGTATGACTTTACTTGAATTTGAATGCGTTGAAAATTGCGTGAGCCACTTAAGTAGTACATTTCACACTTTGGGTAACTAAACGCCATAATTTCCAAACACACCCAGTACTTTTACAATATTTATGCCTCGCCTTCACTTTTTACTCAGCATTTTTTTTTAATTTTTCTGCAGATTTACGCATTATGAATTCTTTAATAAAATTTTATTTCATGCGTATGCCTCCTCCAAAGTGTTGCGTATACGCCGCGTCGGACGCGTTTTCAAATGTCATCGTAAATAAAATGCGTAGACATTTAAATTTTATTTCTTTCATACGTTCACATGCACTGAAGCATTTTTCCATGCATATATGTATTTACTTAGCCATACCATATTCACATATTCACTGGCCTGATGCACAAGCCCGCCATTACTTTTAGACTCACTTAAAATGTTCTCGTCATTCGTCATGTGTTTTTCATGCTATTGTAATGCAAAATATTACTACTTTAAATAATGCGTATTTTTCACGCATTTCACTGTCATAATGGCGTCATGTACAGACACACACACACCCAATGTCACTAACGTTTCATCTTGATGTTGAGCTGCGCATAAAAACTGACAGATAAATGCGTGTCATTCACTGACATACACATTTTAAAACATTTGAAGAATACGTTTTTTAAGGGCTTCTCATTGTAAGGTCACAATGTCATGGCGTTTGTGTGGCAAAAATAAGAATAACAATGTCTTTAAATAAATACGTATGTATATGTTTATGAATGAGTGCAATCTTCGGCAAGAAAAACTTTACATAAAATCCCTATGAATGAATAACTTCGGTAACTGCAAAGGTTTCACACATTTTACTAGTACCTCGGAATGGTGGCTGTGCAAAGCAGCTTTCAAATTCAAGTTTTTAGTAACTAGCGCATAACTGACTTGCTAAAAAATTGTTTGTAGATAAATTGCTAAATAAGCCAAAGCTATGGCAGATCAGATCATTGACGAGCGAATAGCTTTTCTATGCACAAAAATTTAATTTAAAATGTGATACAGCCCTAGTCACTGTACACAATTTCATTTTTCGATAGCCCACTATCACTCCATTGAATTTTCTTACGATTTTTTGCATCGCTGGCCTTTCTAGGTAACCCCAGCGCTAGACTTGGCTTAACCTGGTATTTCCAGTTGGCACCAGTTGACACAGAGGAGAAACGACTGGCGAGCTTCGTTGAAATATAGTAAAACTGCCTCTTTAGTTTTTCTCTTTGACGTCAGGATCTTTTTTTAATGGACTTTGAAATTTCTATAATATGATTGAATAAAAAGATTATTCAAAAGATTCAGTGTATTGCAGAATAACAATATGGGTACCAATAAAAGGAAAAATAAGAGTAGAGTAGAAAAAAAATATTAATTTTTGGGTGCACCAGGACGAATAACTATTAAAAAAGTCCTTTTAAAACTTTTTCCTTGAATATCCTTTGAAATTTCCAATATTTACTTTTGAAAAAAAAAAAATAAAGAGAAAGTTTTGGGTTTAAGAAAGTATAAGTTTTCTGGCATCCTTTACAACGATAACAATTTTTTAAAAATCGGTTTGTAGTTTTTTTGTTTGCAAATATTTTTTTTTAAAGAAAAAGATATTTTTGCTTTTAAGTGTCTTTTCTCAAATTTTTATAAACGAAGTTAACAAATATGTATAACAGAAGAAAGGGGGTTTGATCACCTTTGCAACGATACCAATGTCTTAAAAATCGGTTAGTCATTTTTTGTAACTTTTTTTTATAAAATAAGGTATTGTAAGGTTGTAGGTGTTCCGACACTCCCCGAAATGTAGAAATGTACGATTTTAAGGCACTAAAATCTTAAAAAAAGCCAAAATGAGCTTTGACAAAGGCAAAAAATAAATAAATAATGTAATTTTGTTGTGTACTTCCTTTTTGTACAATGTGCCTGTCCAAGTAAAGATATAAAAAAATACACACAGTGGTCAAAAAATTATAGCCGAACCAATTTTTGCCAAGTTTTAACGTATTTTTTTTTTTTCGTTGGAGAGGGAAATACTTTATGCACTGGCCGGGGCGCTAGTCTCTATACTACCTTCCCCGAGTGTGGGACTCCCACCGAAGCGTGTTGGGCTACCCACAAAAACCCAAACTCCCGCCCGCAAGAATCCCGCATCTGGCACCGTAATTCTGCATGTCTTCAGATGCAGGAGCGCGCTGTTAGAGCCTTGGGGCTGCTCTTTTGTAGGGGCGTTTCATTCGGGTGTCCTCAGTAGACAACCGTCCTCTCGTTTGCCGCGGAGTACGAATTTCACGTATCTCGCAACTGCTTCCCACTTTTCTGCGCTGGAGATCATTACCCCAACTATGTTGTTCGGAGTTATGTCTCCGTGTCTTTCTTCCAGCATTCTGCGCGAAATCAAGAAGTGTTCCCAGGTGAAGAACGGTGAGTCCACCCTTCCCATTCTATGAAGATATTCTCGGAAGTAATCATGACCGGTGAGGAATTGCGTCAGGTAGAAATTGACTTCCCCATGTGGTCTGTTCAGCCATGTTTGAAGATCGGCTATCAGGGAGTGCGTCCATCGACCTTTTGTGCTCGCGTTCCAGTTTTGTTGCCACTGCTGGATCAGTTGCTCGCGCGCCCTTGCCGCGGCAGCTGCTCGACCTATCTCGGCACTGAGATTGTAAACCGCTTTTCGCTCGTAAGCAAGTAGCTCAATTGACATGACGCCAGAAATAACTAGAACCGCGTCCGCGGACACTGTACGGTATGCAGAAGCAATGCGTAGTGCCCCTCTGCGCTGTACCGAAGACATTTGAATCCGGTATTTTTTGACTTTCAATGCGTCAGCCTATATTTCTGCCCCGTACAGGAGCACCGATTGGACCGCTGTCATCATAAGCTTCCTGCGGCATGGCTTCGGGCCGCCCACGTTCGCCATCAGCCGGCTTAGAGCCGCCGTGCTCTGCGCAGCTTTTTCACATACTCCATGGATGTGTTCCCAGAATGTGAGTTTGCTGTCAAGCTTCACCCCTAGGTATTTTGTAGACCTAGAAGTCGTCACGAGTTGAGGTCCGACCATCATATTTATAATTGTTGGGATCCGTTTCCTGGTCAGGAGCACGATCTCCGTTTTGGCTGTAGCCAATTGCAGACCGTGATCGCTCATCCATCCACTGACGTTGCACATGACCTGGTTTAGCTTGAGCTGTGCTAGCTGGACATTTCTTGCTGTTATGACGGCGGCCACGTCGTCCGCGAAGGCGACAAGGAAGGCGCTCTCCGGCATTTCCGTGCGCAACCGCCGGTTATACATCTCTTTCTCTGACCTTGTGTTGTGTCGTACAAAAGCCAACGGTCTCT
>NW_023458565.1:26980089-26995830 GCF_013731165.1 Rhagoletis pomonella
AAAAAAAAATACAAGTTAAAATGGCTTTGCCATCTTCTATGCCTTGCTCTTCCAACAAAAGTACGTACTGCCGGTCATAAAAATTCAGCTGAAAAAGCAATCAAGCGCTAGCTGATGAATAAATTGCATTCTTTCTTTTCGTTGCTTTATTCAATTTATTTTTGTTAGTTCCTACTAAACATGAGTTACACGTGGGGCATACAATTACAAAAATACATCAAAGATACATGAAAGCGAAATGGTATGGCAATTACAACTTAAGCCCAAATACATAAATACATTAAAAAAAGCAACGAGCATGAAGCCGGGGCATTTAGACGCTCAAGTTGCATGGAGTAGCAGCAGCAAGTAGCAGTAGGTCAGGGCAATGGTTACACAAGTCGGATTATGTGGCATCGTAAATCTTAAACACATACATACACAAGTGAATACACAAAAGATGCCAGTGAAAGCTGTTGCCACAATTGTGAATGAATGAATGAATGTGGTTAAATAAAAGTAAGTCGACAATAGAGCACTGCGCGTGAAGAAAGTGCGAGTGCGGCGCGAGGGCATGAAAAGGGAAAGTTCAGTTCAAATGGTTTAAATGGCAATAAGAATGACAAAGACAGTGTGGTATGGTATGGCAAGCCTTAAATTATGGCAAAACAATTTTCATAAGCCACAAACAGAGGTACACATATTTAGTAGAGCAGCGAGCAGGGGAAGTAGTGGTGAAAAGCGCAAAGCAAAAAGTTGCATAAATACGCAGCTGAAGAAGCTGGCAGTGGCAGAGGGGAAGGAGGAAATAATTTAGACTGCGGAGGGGGCGAAATAAGTTTGCGAATACAAAAATTCCTCAAACTTTACATTTGCGCCACCGCGTATGGTTTCAATGACTTGGCGCTAACGCAGCATGTGGCACGTATGTATATATGTATGTATAGCAGTTGCCGAGCGAAAAGCGCATTTGTGAACGTGACATCCCCTGACACGGCATAAAGTGGCGCACAGACTGAGAAAACAAAAGCCTTATCATCGTTTGATCAAATTAAAATAATTGCGCTTAAGCACCTGAAATTATGCTACAGTTGGTTGCTGTTATTGTTGTTGCTGTTGCTGGTATTGTTTTCTTTTTTTTTCGTCTTCTTCTTAACTTCACACATTTGTTTTTCGCATGCGGGTGTGTTTGTCACTTCCGCGGTGCTCATAGTACTACAGGTACTACATACTTACATATCTACATAAAGACATATATATGTACTTATACAGCTTTTCTATGAATACTGTCGCTGCCACTGACAGATGTGCAAATAAATGGAAACAAAGCAAAATAAGCATATTGAATGAGATAAGCGTGATAACAGAAGCCGCAGCATGTGTTTGCCCACTTATCTCGCATGTCATGGTGTTTGCACGCTTCTGGTTTTAAATTAAAATGTAAATATGTGAACATAAATATTTACTTGAAATGTATTTTACGTGAATTTTAAGGAAATATTTCTGCATAATATGTATTAAGAGCGTAGTTATTTTTTAAGTCGCACGAACAATAGTAGAACAAACTTCTACAAAAAACTACGATGATTTTTTTCGGACTTTTTTTTTGGGGAATACACTTTTTCTTTATGTATAGATTTTGAACCACTCGAAGTGGTAAAATGAACTCATAATAATATTTTATGCCTCAATACACTTTTCTGCATATCGCAACGAAGTTTTCACCTTTTGCACGGAATCATTGAGTATGCTGACATCGCGGCCGAAAAACAACTTTTTTCGTGCTGTCGAAAGCGGCTTTGAAATCGACAAATAGATGGTGCGTGTCGCGTATCTTTTCTCAATAATTTACCGTATTGTGAATTCCTGATCTATAGTGGATTTACCAGGTCTAAAGCCACACTGACAAGGCCCAATCAGTTCGTTGACAGTGGGCTTCAGCCTTTCACACAATACACTCTAAAAGACCTTGGAAACTATGCTTAGAAGGCTGATGCCGCGGTAGTTGGCGCGAATGGCGAAGTCGCCTTTCTTGTGGATTGGGCAAAGCACACTTAAATTCCAATCGTCTGGGATGTGTTCATCTGACCATTCACCTTATCAACTCCTCGCCACCGTACATGAATAGCTCGGCTGGCAGGCAGTCAGCTCCAGCAGCTTTGTCGTTTTTCAGTCGCGTAATCGTTATTCGTACCTCGTCCTCGACTGGGGGCTAGGGCTCATCTTCTCCACTACTTTCAGCGCTGCTACCAGTCAGTAGGGTGGAAAAGTGTTCCCTCCATACTTTAAGTACATTCTGGACATCGATCACTAGGTCGCCATTGTTGTTCTTACAGAAGTTCGCCCTGGTCTTGAAACGTTCCCTAAGTCGCCTAACCCTCTGGTAAAATTTTCAGGCGTTCTTCCTGTCGGCCAGCATCTCAAGCTCTATGCATCCACGTATTTCGGCCTCTTTTTCTTCTTAGTGCGGAAAATACGTCTCGCTTCCCTCTTCAGCGACCTATAACGGTCCCACATGGCCCGAGTTGCGCACGGTCGCAGCGTGGCCCTGTAAGCGGCATCTTTTTTTCTCTCCGGCTTCTTGACCCTCCTCATCGTACCAGTTGTTCCTTCGGGCTCGCTGACACCCGACTACTTCTTCGGTGGCGGTACTTAAAGAGCGGGAAATGTGGCTCCACTGCTCGCGCATGTTTATGGAGATTTGTTGAAGAGTTCCCTCAGAGAGTAGGTGTGTAAGTCGAGTGGCGAATAAATTGACCGTCTATTGTGATTGCAGAATTTCAACTTTTAGACGGAGTGTACGTACGTTTGAAACACTGGAAGCATGCCTTCCGTCTAGAACAACGTGATCGATTTGGTTTCTCGTTTTTCGATCTGCAGATAGCCACGTAGCCTGATAGATCTTCTTATGCTGGAACCTTGTACTACATATTACCATGTTTCGGGCCCTGGCTAAGTCGATTAGCCTCAGACCGTTATCGGACGTTTCATTGTGGAGGCAAAATTTTCCGACGGTGACGATCGTGTCGGGGCAATGCTCCTATGCTCTCTCCAAGCGCTCATAGATGAGATCCATGGACACTTCATCGTTCTCTTCCGTGGAGGCATGGGCACAGATGAGCGAGATATTGAAGAATCTCGCTTTGATGCGGATTATGGCTAGACGTTCGTCCAGCGGGGCTAACACCAGTACTCGGTGACGAAGTCTCTCTCACACCACAAATCCAACACCGAATTTTCGCTCCTTTACGCGGCAACTCTAGTAGACGTCGCAAGGCTCCACGCTTACCTTGCCTTGTCTCGTCCAACGCATTTCATGGATGGCGGTGATGTCAGCTTTTTCCCTTACGAGGACATCAACCAGCCGAGCAGAGGCACCTACCCCAATAAGGGTCCCGATACTCCAGGTGCGTACCCTCAAATCATAGTCCTTTCTACGTTTGTCGTGATTGTCATCAAAAAAGGGGATCTCATCCGAGGCTTTTTGTTACTTTTCTTCGGGGGACCCAAACCAAGCGCACGCGAAGTTTTACGCCTTCTCACTTTACGTCGCTCCCAAACGGGTGTTTGGTTGCTACCCAGAAGATAAATATCCGGACATTGCAAGCTGCGATTTGAACCGTACGCATAAGAACCACTTCTGGTCACTCCTAGGTGAAAGGAAGTCAAAAGCTTTTCCCATTTACGTGGACCTCTGCGCACAGAAACCTCCCCCAAATATCTCCACTTGAGTCTAAATACCCCTCCTTTGGACCTTTGTCAGGCAATTAACCGGCGGAATAATCGTACTGCTGTCTATTTTTTCTACAAATTACTGGTTTTAGTTTTTAATCAATTCGTAAAATTGAACTGAAAAATCGATATTTCTGTGACTCAGAAACCCTTCTGTCCCGATGTTGATACTAGGCATACTTATGAAAGCCCTCTTCAAATGAGCCTGGATATATGTGGCTATGTAAGCACATGCCAGTTTTTGTAGCTGTTGTATGCTTCCGTCAACGCAGATGATGGTTCTTTAAGCTCTTACCGTTAGAAAGGCAAAACTCGACGATGTTGTTGTGTATATATCAGGGAACGAACATAACAGTTATTTGATGAAAATTGTCATTGAAAAATTCACTAGAAGGAAACGTTCTACAACTAAGTGATATATACCTATCCATTTCTTTTTTCACCGCGAATTAAATTTGAAAATAAATTTTTATTTGCAATTTGTATGTAAAATTAAAAAAATATAACAATTAGTTTTGACTTTTATTTTATAAATCCAAAATAACAATTATTTTTGATTTTTATCTTAATAATCTGCAAATAACAGTTTTTTAGATTTTTATATTATAAGTATGTTTTAAAAAATAAAAGTCAGTGACTGATTTATATTGATGACTTTTAAAACTAAAAGTCACTGACTGATTTTTATTTATGACTTTTGCAAAATAAAAGTCCTCGATAACTGTTATCTAAGACATATAATTTAAGAATCAAAAATAATTGTTATTTTGGATTTATAAAATAAAAATCAGAAATAACTGGTATTTGAGGAGTAATTAAATAAAAGT
The DNA here is from genome assembly GCF_013731165.1 of Rhagoletis pomonella. NCBI lineage: Eukaryota > Metazoa > Arthropoda > Insecta > Diptera > Tephritidae > Rhagoletis > Rhagoletis pomonella. Next base: position 26,984,628 of record NW_023458565.1, read on the forward strand.
CAAAAAATAACCGTTATAGATCGATTTTTTTAATAAAAGTTGTAACTCTTACGTTCCGGTCCGGTCTGTTTGAATTTAACTTTTTAAACACGTGGCAACCCTCTTTCAACACCTCTAAAATATTCTTAGCGTTCAAACTAAAGATTTCTTAACACTCCTTCGTTTCACATTCATATTTTGATGTTTCATATAAACTAAATTCGGCATTTCAAAAATAATACTTTTTGAAAACCCTTTCGTGTGTCACCCATATGGTGATACAAATATTTTTCTTACCTAATATAATTTTTTAAACAGGTGGCAACTCTCCTATAGTTCAGCTAAGAAACAAAGCTTTTCAAACCCATTTCGGTTGATACCCTGTTTGTCATAATTGATTTTTTTTTAATAATTTGAATATGATTTTTTAAAAGGTGGCAACTCTTTTCGAAAATGTAAAACCTTATTGTACTTACAGTCCAAGCCTTTTAATTTGACACCTCATTTTGGAAAATCGAACGAACGAACATTAATTTGGATTTAATTGTTCAACAGGTGGCAACTCTTTTCCAAAAATAAACATCTTCAGACCAAGCGCTTTAATTTGACATCTCATTTTTGTAAATCGAGCGAACGGTGCAGATCTTTTATGCTGAACAAAAAATGCCTTCGCGTAGTATATATATAGATGTATATATGTAGATAATAAGTTAATAAAGTAAGCTAGTCCAAAGTCCTGTGTCCTTGCTTTGATTTTTTACTTTGGCACAAGAAATTACTCTGAAGAAGAAACATTATTTCAAAGTCAGATAAGAAATTCTAATTTTCCTTTATACTGATATTCTTCACCAAAAACAAGCGCATTCTAAAATCTACTTGAACTTTTTTTAGTCTTTTGTTTGCTTTCTCTACCCTTTCTACACTTTCTGTCATTTCATTTTGTACATACCTTTGCAATTACAAATATTTACACTTATTTAAATTTCCATTTATCTTCACTCCCATTCGCAGAGTGCAAAATCTTGACTCAATTGTACGTGTCGCAGACCGCGATCTACCGGTGGTCAATACCAGAGGCGACGTACTCTTCAACTCGTGGAAGGGCATCTTTAATGGTCAAGGTGGCTTCTTCTCACAAGCGCCGCGCATTTACAGTTTTAGCGGCAAAAATGTCCTAACGGATCCATTGTGGTAAGTATCCTATTACTGCTACGATTATTTATGTATGTACATAGAATGTGCGTGTGTACGCCTGCTAAGCCTACTTCGGCCACGTTTTTTGTTGGTGTTGTTGTTGTTTGTTTTACCTGCTTCTGTACATTGTGTACACTTTAATCTTTCCATTCACGTTTCATTGTGGTCGCACAGAACATCCATACAACAATGGAGTGTAAGCTGCTTGTGGAAAGAAAAAAAGAAAACAACAATAATTATATTATATAAACACAAGGCGTGCTCGACTTTGCATTGAGCAAGTGCGATTACGGTGTTGTGTACGCGCCAGGTTACCGACGACACTATCTCGCCGTTAGCGTGTGCTCAGGTGGCAGATTGCCAGCTTAGCCATATTGAAGTTTGAATGTATGTATGTATGTGTGCGGCGCTCGACGTGCCTTAGCATAAATTTCTCTGCGCGAATGTCAGATTTTCTATTAAAATGCGGTCTAATGCAGAATTATGTGCGCTGTAAGTTTTGCTTAGATATCTAAATGCAGATAGTACGAAGATATAAAAATTTAAATAAAAAACATTTTGAGATTTTATGTACAAAGCAGCATTGCAATATTGTACAAGTTTTAATCTTGCTATAGCGAAAATTTACAGCTTATTAATTTCGAACTAAATTGAAGGTATAAGATTACATTTTTAGTAGGAAAATCTAAATTATTTTGCACTGAAGTAGTTCAGTCATCGATGGAACGTTCAGATGTAGGAGCTCTAAAAGAATTCGACGGTGGTAGCAAAAGATGCGATGCCAATACCAGGTTGAGAGGAACTAAGCTTCACTTGGCATTTCCAATTGGTTTAATTGGTATAGAAGATAAATGCTTGGCATGCTTTATTGAACTTTAGTGGTTACAGAGCCAAAAACAGCAAAGAAGAGATCCCTACGAGCTACTTCTGGTTTGTGGTGAAGTTCTTCTTCTTCTAAGGCAATTGTGCGCCCACCCCTGGTCTCATGGAATGTAAACCAATAAGGTACTGAACTGAAAGGGTCCTTAAAAATAAGCTAACTCATTTTTTTTATCTCAAGTGTAACGATCTGCATTTCCTACTTTATGAAGGTGACGTAATCTTAGAAAAAAAAATTTTTCCAGCGTTCACTAGCTACTAGGTCGTCTCTAAGAAACTGTTTAAAGGTGACCATTAATATACCTATTATATGCTCTATTAGAAGGATTTTGTACATCGTACATTTCCTAGACAATTCGTTGGCTTTGTAGTTGTCCTCAATTTCCCGGTCTTCGACACCCATAGTTCTACTTGAATTCTAGAATTATGTGCCATCTTGTTAAAAGATATACGGCATTTGGTTAGGCACTTGGCAATGTCTGTTAGTGAGTGTAAAGCTTACCGACCTGCTTAAGTATCCGAGAAGATAAATATTTTTTTCTTTCCAGCAAGTCTTTAAGCAAGGCACTGCGCTGCCTCCCGGATTTGTTCCTGATATACAAACACTGCATTGGTTAGGGTACAAAAAGATATCTCTAGCGAGAGTTTTTTTGAGAAGGGTCCTCCTGTCACTATTTTTTCAAGTTTGGAGCCACTTTTGTAAAAAAATTTTACATGAGGTATCGGGTGAGAATTTCTCTATCAATCAACAATAACGGGTACTGTTGGGTAACGAGTTAGTCGCCGATATGCCGGGGCTGCCGAATGGTCCTTGGTTCTCTCGATGCTTGGGGGTGTTAGATAACACATTCGCCATGGTATGCGAGCAACTTAGGCAGGCATGGCTTTTGGCGTTGGGTTCTAAAATACCACACTTGTAATAATATACTCAAATAATATATTAAAGAGACCAAAAGTTACTCGCATGCCGTGGCGTATGAGTTATCAATGGTCATCAAGATACATACATAAATGTACGCTAGGGTACATCCTCCCGCATTCAAAAAAATCGGTACTGGTTTTCCATCGGAAATATAAAATGTATTTATTATATTCCAAAATACTTCGAAGAAATTTTAACACAAAAATTGTCAATTCTGGCAACCATCTTAAACGCTCTTTACTGCCTCTCGAAAGCCTAAAGAATATCTGCTAACGAGGAAGTCTTAGCGTTATGCTTTTGGCCTTCTGGCAGTAAGTTTATTAAAAATACAATAAAATTAAACTTTTTTTCTTTTTAAAACAATAAAAACTTGTATATAAAAGAAATTCGAATTAAAAAAAAATTAAATTAAAAAAGAAAATAAAGCAAAACGATATAAAAATATTTTTTTAAATTAAATGAAATTTAAAAAATATGTTTTTTTTTATCAATAAAGTCTAAAATTAATCGAATGTTAAATTATAAAAATAAAAATATTAAATAAAAATAGAAGAAAATACTAGTACTTAAAAATTTAATTTAATTAAAAAATATGCTTACTTTTAAAACAAATAGAAAAATTATAAAAAATCAAAGTTAAAAAAGAACAAAATTAAATTATAAAAAAAAACAAAAAGATATAAGAATTAAAAGTAAAATTCATATATTTTTCTTTTTAAAACAGTAAAATCTTAAACCGAACAGAAAATTTTATTGAAAAAAAAAATTTATAATTAACACGTTTCTAAAAATTTTATAAAATTAAAAATAATAATAATTTTTCTTCCCGACAATAAAAAAAATAAATTAGTTTCTAATAATTAAATTAAATAAAAAAATATATATATTTTTCTTTATAACACAATGAAATCTAATAGTTAAAAGAAAATTATATTAAAAAAATAAAAAATTATAGTACAAAAAAATATGCGCTGCGCAAGCTTTCGATCCAGCAGCTCTAGATTAACAAAAGCCTTTCGAAATATCTTTTCATTTGTCTTACGAAAGACTTTTCACTATCTTAGCCAGAATGGCCCCGCAAGATTTGTGTGAGCTGGATGTATTTTAAAATACTTCCAAAACTCGAGTTTTTTTAAATAGAATTATATTTTACAAATACTTATCTTTTAAATCACCGCAGATGTTAGAAGAGTTTAGGCTTAAAAGGTCTGCATAAAAACGTTTAAAAAGTTTATCAACGGCATCAAAATATTAACATTTTTGGAAGCATTTTTAAATCGGTTTAGCTTAATATTTTGCCCAAATATTTTGGCGGAAATCACGGAATGTAGTAAATTTTATAATTCCGGCGCAAAAGCAGCAACTTTTTTTTGGTGATGCACCTTAATGTACACATATTGCGATAGTCTTGGGTCAACGAGATATTGGAAGTATTTTTAGGGCTCAAAAATATTTTTTCAACAATGTAATACATTTTGAAATCGGACCATAAATGTTCGCTGTTGAGAAGAAATTGAGATTTTTCCTTTTTTGAAGACTCCCCAAGGGCAAAACCTTTAATGTCCCCAAACTCCTCTCAAATTATACTTTCAAGCAAGAAAGGAATATGTACATACATACATATATTTTTAAAGGTCCTTCCTTGTCGATAGATGCGACCAGCGTGAATCTTAAAATTTTAAGTGATCTATCAGTTATTGATAACAAAACATTAGAAGGCGTTTCCGTGGTCATTCCTTTAGAATAGGGGTATGAAGGCTTTGACTTATGAATGAAATAAAGGAAAAAATAATAGATTGGGCAGGTTGTTATAGAGTAGATATAATGTGGGTAAAATTCTCTGCAGAGTTTTTAATACAATTAATATAAGGCATAATATGAGAGACTCTACCTGGTTTAAATATCCTTTAGCTCCTCCCTAGCATTGCGGTATAAAAATTATTACTATTTTTTTATTTTACCTTTTTTCGTTTCCAGCATTGTTGTCGGTTCTTTTCATTTTGCATAGCAATTAAGTAGAAGATTTAGTATGATTTTTTTCTTACCACTTTAAGCCTATCGTTCAATTCAATCAACCAGGCAAAATATGACTACGTAACAGTCTCAGCCTGTTGAATACACTTCAAAATTGCTTTTTCAAAAATCTAATCTTTATTTTCACTTTCCACAACAGAACAAATATTTAAGCACGTATGTACATAAACTGCAGAATGGAATTATTTTATTAATTTATTTTACAATCACGAAGGAGAAATAAATAACAAGCCTAAAACAGACTCAAATAATTACTCTGCACAACCAATGCAACAAATTGAAGTTAAGTGATTACAAAATGTAATTGTTTTATATCTGCAACAGAAGCCACCAAACCACAAGATGGCACAAGATGTATTTATGTATGTACATAGATATCACATCAGACACGTTACAACTTACAAATTGTGATATGTATTTCGTATATGTTCGTATGTTTGTAGATGTGTGTATGAGTAGATAAATGTAAATACTTGTATAACACCGGCGACAGAGTTAAGCTTATAAAATGTTGTGGTATTCAGTTATTGCCAGGCGACACTTAATCCCTGAGCGGCATGCTGTTATAGCAAATATCTAAGCACTTAGAGATAAACAAAAAAAACATATGTATAGTATTTACATGCATATACGTAGGCACGTTTTAGGCGTCTATGTAATTGAAGCATCAATTTGAAAGCGTGCAGATTTTAAGATTTCTGCACAGAAGTTGCATTGTGCCTTCCACAAGTGCGTTTGTGCTGCTAACTTGCTGTAAATGTACAAGTCTACATATGTCACTATGCATTTGTTCTTAACTGCATACGTATGTACATTCTAGCCAGCCACTACTCTACTCATCTGAATATGTATTTACTTGACTACTGGCAAACAAATATGTCAAGGCTGGAAAACACTCAGGCGCAATTACTTGCAATGGCAAGTGATGAAATTTCATAAATGCTGTGTAAATGCAAATACTCAGCATGTGAAAATAAATTAAAATTTACCACATCGCTTAATAGTAGATGATATGAGTGCATAGGCACTTATATGAATAAATGTATGTATGTATGTACTTAAATGTATATATATTTAATTCATGCAGCACAATTATTATTTTACAAATAACACCAACAAGAATTACAATAGCTGCGCGTACGTGTACGTTTGTGAAGTTAATTTTGCAAAGTCGTCAGCTGGCGGTTATTCAAATAAATTTCATACTCAATATTTATTGCCTGCACGCACTTGTGCACATAGCCATTGCAGTTTGCAGTTACAAGTATTTCACATTTGCATTAAGTAAATTTTATTATTAAGTTATTTTACGATGTGCATAAGTGAATATGATATATGTACATAAACAGAAAAAATCTAAATTCTAACATAAACACGAGAAATCACTTGTGTTTGCATCTAATTAATATTTAAAGTAAATTTAAATTATTTTTCAATTTATATCAAATAGCCAGCGGGCTTCACTGCGCTTGAGGCTAAAAACATATGGAAGCGGCGAGGAAAGAGCATCGCGCAAAGGGTCGATTTCAAACGCATTTGTTTCAATTGGGCGAGCGCATAATGAAGAGCATTGCGTACATACACATTTGTGATTGAAGCTTTGCTCGATGCTAGCTCTTCGCTTTGCTCGCCGCTCCACTATGTTTTGAGCCTTAGTAGGATTTTTGTGTTGTTTTTTACCCGTATTGTATTATTCTATTTATTTTATCAACTTAATTGAATAAAATTTTTCAAAAAGGTGGCAACACTGCTCAAAAATATTTTTGGCAGTAAAATTTCCTAAACCTCTTCAATTTGATACCCATATTGTAATATTTAATCAATTATCAATTAAATTAAATTAAAATTTTTAAAGACGTGGCAACCTACACAAAAATACTTTCGGCTGGCAGCCTTCTAAAACCTCTTTCTTTTGACGGCCGTATGGAAATATTTACTTTATCTTATCAATTTACTTAAACTGAAATTTTCAAACAGGTGGCAACTCTCTAATTTTTTTCTTTCTATATTTTAAGTTAGACCTCTAGCAGTAAATCGGTGAAAACTGCATTCAATTTCATGCATTAGTTTTTGAGTGATGCGCGTACAAACATACGGACAGATAGACAGAAATTTTAAAGATTGTTAATTTGGGCTTGAGGATTTTAAAAAGCTCAGCCTGGAAGACCGAAGCATATCGCCCAAGAAAAAAGTGAAGCTTATCAACATTAACTTCCATAAAGAACCCAGATCCTAACTCAGAGTCAATTTTGGAGCCACCAGTGAAGATTCGACAATGTATTAGTCTGGGCCCAGTGCTTAAACTAAACCAACATTCAGCCACAGGTAGCTCAACATTATAGAATCACTTCAACGAAGGTAATGGTGGCGTACTATTCTGTGGCATTGATAAGATACAAGTGCTCAGGTCTCTGCCGAAAGCAATTTCCGCCTCGTTCCACGTAGTGTAGCAGTAGAGGAATAAATCTTTGACGTGTGGCATCCACATTTTGAAATGTAGTTAAAATTTTGCCTTTTAAGCAGGTAGCAGCTCTCTCCAATAATATTGATTTTGGTCATGGCTTCCACGTTTATACTATTCGTAGGATTTCATTTAAGTTGTAACTTAAATTAATTTTTCTAAGCTGGTGGCAACCCTTGTCATAAATATTTTTGGAATCGATACAGTTATCTTACTACCTCTCTCATTTGAGGCCTATGTGATAATATTTCTTTTAATTAATTAACTGATTTTAACTTTTGGAACTGGTGGCAACTCTCTTAAAGAAAATTTTCGAAATAAATCGTTCTTTAACCGAGCTCGTTTGGCACCTACATTATTGTGCTATTTTATTTAACTCAATAATAATCAAGTTTAAATTTTGCATAGGTGGCAACTCCCTTAAGAAATATTTTCGAAATGAATTATTTTGGAACGCCTTTCGTTTGATAGCTACATCCTAGTAATAAGTTATTTACGGTATTACGCAATTAATATTAAATTTTGAAAAAGCTGGCAGCTCTCTTCCAAAGTTATTCTATATATTAAATAAGATTCTGCAATAGTTTCTTGCTGACTTAGAAGTCACATATCCATTTCAGATAATCCACCCGCTAAATTGCGCAGCAGTACATACAGTGCATATACATATGTACTATATGGGGCGTTCCATACCAAAACGGACGGGGTTCACACTTCGTGTGTTTGATTTATTTCTAATTTTAAGGATTGATGCATATAAAAATTGTCTATGAAAAGAAATATTTAAAAATTTTTTTTTTTTAATTTTTCACATTAAAATGTTTTGAAAAAAAAAATAGTTTTTGAAAATATGCCATCTCAAAATAAATTGAAAAAAATTACAATGGTAGCTCTGCGCATTGCGCAATATTTAAGTATAGTATTATGGGGTACACTCTACAATAATATGAGTTATGAATTTTTTTTACACCGAAGTTGAGTAAATTGAGTACATTACAAATTTACAATTTTTTTATTTTTTTTTAAGATTTTGTAGCCCATTAAATTCTAGTATAATAAAGTGCAAGTTTTAAGTGATTGCAAAACTGGTGTTAGTTTTTTTTTCTTTGAGTTTCGCATTTTCTTCCATAAGAAAAAAGTGCAAAAAGCCGTCAGCATAAAAAATATTAAAAATCAACGCAATTTTGCAGTAGCTTGAAACTTGCACTCTGTACACTAAAATTTAATGGGCTACAAGACTGCATACTCAAAAAAATTAAAAAATTTTTAAATTTGTAATGTACTCAACTTACTCAACGTCGGTGTAAAAAAAATTCATAACTCAAATTACTATACTTAAATCCTTAAAATTTGAAACAAATCAAACACATGAAGTGTGAACCCCGTCCGTTTTGTTATGGAACACCCCATATATGTATGTATGTATGTATGTATGTATATGTATGTATTCAAATATTCACCCCTGAAACTGCGTGCCAATCCCATTTTGACTTTAAACTTTTGCCATCTTAGTGATCTTTTCTCTAACCTCTTGCGCTCTTAAGCGTACATACATGTATATTTGTTTGCTCATCTTTTTTTAAATATCTGTCTGCGTAGTTGACATTTTCAATGCCTGTCAGCTAACTTTACTGACCTCTACATTCGTTTTAGTCATGCCCATTGCACATAGCTGAACTAACTGATTTCAGAGTCAGACCCCTTTTATTGCGTACATTTGTTGCCAAAATCCTGGTAGTGGTCACAGCTGGCGAATGGTTGAACTTCTAAAGTTAGTGCAGACAGTACAATAAGCAGAAGAATAAAATGCCAGTTAAAATACTCAAACAATCATGTGTGGCGAATAGAAGAAATGGCAATGAATGTGACAAAATTTTAAAGGCAGAAAGATTCAGTTTTTTTTTTGTCAATCAGCTTGACTTTTTGATTGAAAAAGGGCTGCCTATAAATAAAAAGGGAAACATGCATATTTCAAGAGATTTCTATTTATGTTATAGCAATAAGTTGAATCAATTTAAATCTTCTTTTCTTTCAAAACTTTTGCCATTATTTTTCACATAAGTGAGATTTATTAGTAGTAAGTATGAAAAAATTGCCCATAACATAAAAAAAAATAAATAAAAATTATTGCGAAATGACATCCTACTAATGAAGCTAACTAACTGCGCGCTGCTACTCTGCTATCTGTTTTGTTCGCTTTTTTTCAAATTCGACTGAGCATTTAATTTTTGCACGCTGTAGCACTGCACTACTACCATTTTCTTTTTCAAGCTAAAAATTTCAGCTACCTACACAGTGACAACAAAAAGAAAGCACATAAATAGTATTGCGAGTACAAGTCCAACAAAAAAAGCAAACTGAAAATGTCAAAATTAATTTCGAAAGTAATTAATGAACAAACTTTTTGTGTCAACATTCTTCTGCACCGCGCCATATTCGCTCATTCTCTGCTTGACCTTTACAGTAGTCAGGCTACGTTCGCTGTGTTTAGTAACTATTGCAAAAGTTAACACAAAACTATGTACACGTAAAAGGTCACTACCACCACCGACAGCACCCCTCTGCCACCAACACCACCTTCACCTGCACCACCTTCACTGGCCACTTTCGATATTAGTGACTTGTTACACTTTTGTCGTTCACCAGTTTTGCTGTCATTTATAGTAGTCTCTTCCTAGTCGTTTAGTTGCAATCCACTCGTTTCGTTCTTACTTTTTCAGCACTCAGTAGTCGGAATTCTGCAGCTCGATTGTGTGCGTCATCGTCATTGTACGCTGTACTCGGCCACGGTCATTAGCTAAAATGAAATGCGAAACATTTTTCATTGCATCTTTGAGTTTACACTTGCGTTTCTCTCGCTGTCGTTTTCACTTTGTCTTCTTTTCATTGTATAAAAGAAAAAAAATATTTTAGCAATGCTGTAATTACTTTAGATTTTTTGTTGAAGAAAGCAAATATTTTGTTACGATGATTTTTGGCTTGAAAGCGGGGAACTCTTTCAAAACAAACTATACAATTTAAAATATTTTAATTTTTAAATTAGCTGAGCATGGGAATGGTTTCATGTTTGAAGTAAGCGATAAGAATTGGAAATAAACTAAGCTTTACGGAAACATAATATGAATTCAAGACTCTTCTGCGAAATATTTTAAGTGCTACTTCGAAAAGTTCACTCTTTAAATAGTTGAAGAGTATTTATCTAATAGATAAGAGTTCATAGGTTACCTAAAATGGACAAAAAGTGCTCTTTTCTGGTGCTAGTTTCCTCAATCTATCGAAAAATAAGGCATCGGAATCGATTCCTGGTAAACAAATACCAGGACATCAGGATTGGAGCTAAATGGATCAGAACTACTAGCAATCTCCTTTGTATATTAATGCAACGGTTAGCTGCAGTATGTTCTTCCTCCTGAGACAAAAGTGCTCCGGCCACTGGTTCCATTGTATTCTACTTAATTAAGGAAAATCTTTTCAAATAACGACTATTTTTTTATAATTTCACTACTCACTTGCGATTATATTTACATATTTTAATTTGTTTCTGTCAAAACAGCTGATTAAGAACTTCGAATTTCGCGCTTTTAGCTGGCAGTGCCGTTGATAGTTTCGATCGAACTACGAATTCGTAACTACGAAGATTCGTACTACAGCATACGGGTGATAATTTGGTAATATTTACCAAATCATTGTAACCGCATTGAACATTGCAGGGTGGTATCTTGTAAGGCAAGAAT
>NW_023458565.1:26995930-27061039 GCF_013731165.1 Rhagoletis pomonella
GATCAGGGAACGGATTTTTAGGACCTAAAACCCTATAAAAAATATTTAAAAAAAAGGCAAAAAATGAAATTTCAAATGTGTATATATGTAATCAGGGAAAGCTAAATCGTGGATATTCTTAATGGAATATACTCTATCTCTTTAGCAGAAAAGAGGCAATTTTCATAAAGTCCGTTACCTGCTTATGACTGACTCTTGGCCTTTAAACCAAAGATAAAACTATTGGATTTAAATATGTCATTTGAGTTTAATCAAAAAAAAAACTCATGATAAGGCTGAATGTTTTTCAATCGAAAAGCTCTGTTTATCTTCAGGAGATTTTCATCAATAATTCGCAATTATTTTTTTTAACCATTTTTTCATAGTAACTATATTTTATAGGTCCGTCAAAACCCCCAGAAAATTCTAGAAAATGCAATGGGGCGATAAACAAAAAATCTTTAGTATTAAAAAATGGTTAAATAAACCATTGGATGTTGTTATTGGAAGTCTGCTGAAGAGAACCAGAGTTTCGCGGTCGAAAAATATTGATTTTCAAGAATTCTGTACCATTTCTACGTAAAGTTGTTTTGTCGCAAGCTTGGAAGCTACTCCGAGAGGCTTACTAAAATAGCGAACGGCATATGACATGAAGAAATCACATGCAAAACTGCCAAGAAATCGTGGTCGGTACTCAGCGCTAAACCAACTGGCTTCCCAATGAGCCTCAATAAGCATAATTTCGGTTTGTTAGTATCTGTTATAACAAGACACTGCCTGACTAAACCTAACCTGCCCTGACCTAACCTAAAGTAACCTTCATTATTCAACTCTCTGAATTTGGAAATCAATAAAATGCACGTTTGACTTACTTATTTTTATGTACAGTGGCGGTCAAAAATGGATGTATGGTGTTTCGTTTTTAATATTTACAATATTTTTCAAACTAAAATTTTTTTGATATTTCTTAATAAAAATATGATTCATGCTTTAACAAAAACTATATAAATCACACTTTCGAACTTTATACAGAACTTAGAAAAATTCCACAAATTTGTATCTAAATTTCGAGCTTTTTAACCAGAATTTTAAGAAATTGTTTGGATATGCGGTTAACAAGCTTTTAAAATTCTATTGAAATAAATGCAAGTTTTGAATGGCTAAATAATCGCATTGATTTTTTTACGCTTTTACGGTTTTTTTTCGTATAAATAGTGAAATTTAGGAAAACTGGCTTTAACTTTTATTTATTTTTTTTTTTTTTGCAAACGGTCTTTCGCATATTCTTCCATAAGAAATTAATGTTTATGTGGGAAAGCATGCAAAACGCTGCCAACAAAAGAAAATTTTAAAAATCAATGCGATTTTTTAGCCGCTCAGAACTTGCACTTGTTTCACTAGAATTTTATAAGCTTGTTAACTGCATACCCAAAAAATTTATAAAAATTCTAGTTAAAAAGCTCGAAATTTAGATCAAATTTTTTAGAATTTTGTTGAGTTCTGTATAAAGTTTGAAAGTGTGATTTATACAGTTTTTGTTAAAGCATGAATCGTATTTTTATAGAAAAATATTTAAAAAAATTTAAGATGGAAAAACATTGTAAATATTAAAAACAAAACAACATTCATCCATTTTTAACCGCCACTGTACATAAAAATAAGCAAAAATATTTTTGACTGCCACTGTAAGTGGCCTATCACTATGTTAAATATCTTCACAGTAAAAAATGAGATATTAAAAATTTTAAATTCTGGAGCAGTTTTAGTTTTAGTTTAGTTTTAGTATGAAAGAAAAAATGTTTATGCCATATGTGTACAAATTAGTCTTTAAGCTTTTGAAAGAACTCATTTCAATCAGCCACATTTTATAAACTCGCTTATTTCTTCTTTCACACTTTTTTTCAACAGCCTAAAGGTGATAAAGGTGATCGTGGACAGGATGGACGTGATGGTATTCCCGGTCCACCTGGACTACCAGCAGCAGCCGGTGAAGGTGTACAATATATACCAATGCCTGGCCCACCAGGACCGCCTGGCCCTCCAGGTCAACCAGGCATGCCCGGTTTGTCGATAACCGGGCCGAAAGGTGAGCCTGGCATGGATTCGCGCAGTTTCTATGGCGATGCGTCTTACTATGGACGTCAGGGTATGTTATGATTTTTCGCGTTTTTTATTTCATTATTTGAATTATTAAAATTTTGATTGTATTCAAAACCAGTAACCAGTACTAAATCCAATGTAAAGCTTTAAATAACTGTACCTGTATTAAAAACGCTTGAAAAATGTAAAGTAACTTATTGCCCTTAACCAACAAGATGTAGAAATTGAAAAAAAAAAAAATATTTACATTGGTTGAAAAAATTTGCTTTCTGTTTTACTGCGCCTAATCCAATGCCAATCCAATGTCTGATTTTTGTTATACCTAACCATGTACAAATATAATCATAATTATTTGTTTCTACCTTCAATCCCATAAAAACCTAACAAATATTTTTTGAAAATGTAAACGCTTGGAATACCTTAATGACAATACGCAGCAAGTGGACGCTCCTCTCTCGATGAAATCAAAGCTTTGCGTGAACTACAAGATTTGAGAGATCGTCCAGACAGCACTTCCGGTAAAATATTTTTAGCAGCTAAAATTTGAAACGAGCGCACGCACGTACATACATAAATATTTTTGAATGTATTTCAAACTTATTCCTTTGGATTTTTCTTAGTTTTTTTTCTATTCGGTATGCTTGCTTGCAATATTTGTGTATGTACAATAAGTACTAGTACTAAATACTAACTAGGCAATGATATGAAAAATTATGTCACTATTTATAATTTGATTGAAATAGCATCCTTAATCTTTACATGTTTTTAATTTAGTTAGCTATAAATTAAGCTTACTTAGCGAATTCTCTTCCTCAGATTTTTAATTTTGCTGCCACGGCGTATGAGTGATATTTTATGCATAGATCTAAGAAGCTAAAAGCTCAAGTTACATTTCTGCATACGCAGCCCCAAAGAAAGTCATTCCTTATTTATAATTTGCTTAACATAGATATACCTACATACATACATATGTCCTTCAAGCAATACAAAATGCGGTAATATAAAAATATCGGATGTCTTCATGAGATAAATAATAAGAAAAGTCTTCTACACTACCACAACCAGCAGAAGCAGAAGCACGTGGGAGTTCACCTTCACTGTACAAGCAATAAGGGCAATAAAATTCAGCTAAAATTAATACAACCAATTCAAAAAAGAATAAAATGATGAAAATACTCTTCCAATTAAATGTATGTAACACTAGATTTTTCTGATGTATGGTAATTTCAATAAAAATCTCGATTCGACAATTTCTCTTGCCTGCTGAATAATATGCCCGAAAGCATGTGCGTGAATACCCATCTTCGGCCCTTCGATGGCTCCCAGTCATTGCTGAGAGAAATACTCAACTATAGTACGCGGGTGGTCAATGGCCGATGATGGGAATGATGGTGGCCTTCTCTAGCCAAATTCTTAGTTGCCTCAATTCCAGGTGGAAGCCAGAGTGAGACAAATTCATTATGTTCTTCAACAGGATTTAAACGAGCCCTGCATAGCTTACCATGTCTTTAAGTAGTTAGAGTACTGGCCAATCTCTTGTTTACTCTGCGTTGTCACAACAACTACATAAACTGCTGCATCTATACCTATTTTCCACCTCATGATACATGGCCTTGAGGATTACAACTAGCTCGACTTGGAATGCCAGAGAGAGAAAAGCGAAGCTCATCCCCACTATCTACGCTATAGACAGCAGAACCTGACGCAGGGTCTATTTTCGAGCCATCTGTAAATATTCCACAATGGATAAGCCCGAACATAGTATTGGGGTTAAACTAGCTACTATGGACTTTTTGGCGAAGTCGGGATCCTTGGGGAAGATCGGGCTGTGTGGAAACGTTATTATAAGGCTGCAGACAGAGGACAAGCGGAAATGTAGACGACAAACAGTGCGTCATAAAAAAAGAGCAGTTGTACAACACACACACAATTTGAGTAAACCAAAAAAATAATAATAATTATAAAAGAAAACAATTAAAAAGATATATAAAATTATTGTCTGCTCATCGGTATCTTCGTTCCTTTTGACCGGCTCAGTATAGTTAATACTCACATATAAAGTGTCCTCCGCGCAATCTGCACATTTATTCCTTTAAATATTTGCATAAATAAGCCTTCATTCACACCTTTTTTAATCCTTCACTTACATAAGTATATGTTTAACGAAATCCGCCTCTTCGCCGTTTATACGCTGTATATTTTACCATAGCATATGATCCCTTTTAATTCAATTAAAAAATCACAATTGATTTACACTGAATACACACCAAACAGTTCTTTAATGCAGCAATTAAAGGCATAAATAATTATCAGTGATTTCACAAACCAAAAAAGTTGAGGAAAGTGACAGCATCTGTATGTTTTGTTTTGCATAATTACCTACCAACGTATTTATTATTCAAAAGTTATACTCACACAGCACATAATAAATATTGTAAGCGAAAATGGCCTAGCGATTTCATATATGTCCTTTGATTCAGTTCAAGACATTTCAAATGCATAACTGCCGTCTACTAAATGCACTGCACTGCAATCGAAGAGAAGCAAAAAATATGCATATGCTCAAGAACTGAATGCAAAAAAAAGCGAAAATTTATTGCAAGTAAATGTACAAAGTTTATTTGAATTATCCTCTTTGATTAAACTTCGCTTTTGTTATTGCCAACAACATTAGCATCATCATTATCAACATCCTTACCAGTGTTTCAGTGTAGCCGCAGCGTCATCAGAATTGCAAACAGTCATCGTAAAGTCATTACATTAATGAGTAAATTACATTTGCCATATTTGCAAGCGGAACTGCTTTTCTGGCGGCTGTGGGAGCGGCGGCACAACTTTAATGCACAGCCTTGCCACGCCACCGTTGCTTCTGTGCGCCGCATTCTTTTGCATTGCGCTTTGGTTTTTTTTTTTGCTGTACGCCTTCTTCTTTCCGCATTTACTTGTTTGTCTTTGTTTTTTAATTTTTTGCATTCAATAATAATATTATTGTTGTTGCTGCATTTCCGCGACGTTGCACCATTACAATCACTAGAGCTACCAGCTGCTTTATGCTACTGTTTTTCGCAGCATTTATGGGCAGTACATATTCTTTTTTCTTGGCAGCGAAAAGGAAAGGAAAGCATAGATAGGTTGTAAAGCAGATGAAAATATTTCACGAATGAGGGAACGAAAAGAGATTATCATAAACTTAGTTATAAATGGGTAAATATAAAAATCTTAAAATCAAATTAAATTAAATAAAAATTAAACAACTACGTGATCTGCTCGCCAAGTTCCCGGACAATGGGTCGTATAAGTAGAAACTAAACCATTGCTTTTTCTTAAAATTTTAGACCCTTTACTCGACTTGTTCAAATAAATTTAAGTAAAAGGTCCGAAAGCATTTGCTTCGTTTTTTCAAAACCAACCTACTTGCTTGTACCAATTTAAAATAAAAGTTATTTAATCCAACGAAAATTTTTGCACGTCAGGGCCTCTAAATACGATTATAACACAACCTTAAAGCGAGAATATTAAAATCTCTTCACAACAGTTTTTTTAATACTTTCTTTACGGCTACTTTTTTCAACTGATTGCCTTATCCCAAAATATCAATAAGAGAATGAATCTTGAGAAATAAATTTTCCAGGGACCGAACAGAACAGTTTTTGATGAAAACTGTCATTGAAAAATTCACTATGAAGGAAATGTTCTACAACTAAGTGATACGTACCAATCGATTTCTTTTTTCGCCGATAATCAAATTTAAAAATAAATTTTTATTTGCAATTTTTATGCAAAATTTAAAAAAATTAAATTTATTTTTTATTTTTATTTTATAAATCCAAAATAACAACTATATTTGATTTTTATCCTAATAATCTGCATATAACAGTTATTTTTGATTGTTATATTATATGTCTTAGAAAAAAGTTATCGAGGACTTTTATTTATAAAAGTCATAAATAAAAATCAGTCACTGACTTTTATTTTTTAAGTCATGCGTATAAAAGACATGTATAATTTTTCGTTGCTAAAAGGTGTTGGAGAACAAATGTTTACTACGACTTATACAAATGAATTTTAAAAGTATGATTTAAAAAATTGAAATCAGTGACTGATTTATATTGATGACTTTTAAAAGTAAAAGTCACTGACTGATTTTTATTTATGATTTTTATAAATAAAAGCCCAGGATAACTGTTATCTAAGACATATAATTTAAAAATCAAAAATAACTGTTATTTGCAGATTATTGAGATACAAATCAAATATAATTGTTATTTTGGATTTATATAATAAAGATCAGAAATAACTGTTATTTGAGGAGTAATTAAATAAAAGCCAAAAAATAAAGTTAAAGAGCGATTTTCTTTTATAAAAGTTGTAACTGTTGCTGTCCCTGAAATTTTCATTCGGTGAAGTGGTTTTGCCATGCAGTCCCAAAATACCGAAAAATTTGTGGGTTTTCCTTGGAAAAACCCTATCCGGTGAAAACCGCCTCCGAACGCTGAATAGTTTTAATTAGAAGATTTTCAAGGCAGCAGCTGTGGTGTAGTGGTGAGCTGTGCGCACTAGCATTCTGCAGGGCATGGGTTCGAGGTCGGTTAAACCCAACACCAAAAAATAAAACATAAAAAATTTTTTTAATAGCGGTCACCTCTCGGCAGGCAATGGCAAAACTCCGGGAGTATTTCTGCCATGACCTTTAAAAAAGTTGGAGTAATTTTCGTTTAAATATTTAGGAGTTGTTACTTATTTCGTAAGCGCTCAGTTGCTCACTTCTTGTTTATGTTTGTGAGCTCGAATTTGATATGCACTCGTCTACATTATTTTCGCTTCGCTATGCGCCGTGCTTAGCTTGCACATCGCTGTATTTTTCCAAAACTTAAACCCAAATATTAAAAAATAAGCATGCCAGTCTATTTTTCGTACAAATGCATCGTTAAAAAAAGGATTATTATTTATCTCGGTTTTGTATTTTTTGAGCCAAATCGTTACAAAAATTTTCCATATAATTAGTGTAGATACATATATATTATACCAAGAGTTGAAAAATCGCAAGGTTTTATTCTGTTTCTATGGCTACTTTAGATAAATTCATTTTCATTGTTTTTTTGCTCCACTAGTATCGTAGATCTAAGTTTCTTCTTGCTTTCTGCTTAACCAATACAATTGTATACTTTAAAGTAATATGTCTTTCGCTTATTAAATGTTTTAATTAGTTTCTCTTTTCAACACAAAGTCATAATACAAAATTTGTATTATAAATTACCTAATTTCGTTGTGACTTTTTAATCTCTTTCATTCATTTGCCTCTCAACCTGCTGCCACTTGCTGCTTGGATTTTTTTGGGACGCCTGAAAATCGTTTAACATGCGTGTGCTCTAAAATAACAACCATCAATAGGTCCACCCGGCCCACCTGGTCCCCCAGGACCACCCAGCCATTCTCGTCATGACGATGAGGAAACGCCATACTTTTCAGCATCATCCTGGAATATGAGAATTGTACCTGGCGCGGTGACTTTTCCGAATATCGACGAAATGACAAAGGTAAGATATGAACATAAGACAATTCTGTATATTCCGCAGCGTATAAGTTTAAAAATCGAATGGGGTTTTTTTTTCTATCAAACAATGTTGCCTTCTCAGTGGGCTGTACGACCATATACTGACAGCCGGTTTCACCAGCAATTTAAATGGAAAATATTATTTTTCTGTCAATTTCCATATAAAATTCAAAAATTTAAAATCATTTTTCACTTAAATTGCTTTCGTGCAATTGCTATAAGAAAAGTTCAATGATAAGGCAAGATTTTTTTTTAAAGACGCCATAAAAAGCTCTGCTCCATTAATAAACCATAAATTTAGCTTCCAGTGTTAGTGTTAGATTAATTTAGTCCCCAACCGCCTACTCTGCATAGGCCATGTATGTCACCCAAGTTGACTAGGGTTAGGTTAGACAAACGGGTAGCCTCCGTATATGGAGGCACACTTGGACTTGGCTAAGCAGTAAGAGCTCCCCAGACCGCCTCCGGTACACCCGTGGCCAGAAGGATTTTGCCACCTTGCACTCCAGGGTCTTCGCCGAGCGCTCGCTGAGATGGCTAAACGCCCATCTGTCCAGAAGCAGACCACACGAGGTCAGGGGAGCCCCAGACCTTCCCTATCTGGAAGTAATTCCTCGAGGGTTCCTTCATCCTTAGAGAATGTACGTCATTCTCTACAATTCATTAGCAATAGAGAACAAGGCGGCGAATTCATATATGAATTCACTTTGGTAGAGAATTTTTACAGAAACGAGCTACAAGAGCCTATTCTGTAGAAAACCGCTGAGGTGGTCGCTTTCAATTCTTCTCGAGAGTCGGAAACGGACCATATTCATCCAAAGGAATATCTACGAAAAGCAGCGCACTGTTAACGACCAACCAGTGTCGGTGAATGTACGCCTTTAACAGCTCAGAAAAAGTGGAGAAAGACTTGAAATCTGCGAAGTAACTCAAGCTGGTAAAGTCCTCGTGCGTAATCGATTGAAACGCTCTTTTCAATGCGCCTTGCAAAATGACTTTACCTTAGGCAAACTGCTTAGTAGACGCAGTGATATCCAAATCTTGTGGGAAAACGATTTAAGAGATGGAAAACTATGGGTATGCTCACTACTGCTGTCTCAATGCCTCATCGGGCAAGAATTGTGGCTCTCGCAATAACCTACTGCTCCAGCCGAGGGTCATAGCGTAGTTGTCGTCGTCTGGGCAAAATAAAATTCCAATCGTGCATTCCAATACTCAAATCCAACAGCGGAGGACCGCGGTCGGAGCAATGATGCCTTTTGGTGCCACGATTTCATTTTCAAGAATCGATCGTAGTAATACTTCCCTACTATGATTTCGCAAATTCCTGCACATCAAACAGTACGTCTTTGATGGTACTTCATTAACACCTTGCGCTCTTCGGCGCACCACCGTATATAAAAAGCTAGCTTAGAGTGAAAAGTTGCTAAGACCCCATTTAAAAATTTTGCTAGAGGAAACCAAACGAATCAGTGGGATTCAATCTTTATTAAAATATTTCATAATATGTTGGTCTTATCGGATTTTCGGTGCTTCTTTTGAACTGAGCAAATATTCCTTTCACTGAATATAAACGAGAAACCATGTATTTTTAATTTCTCTAGCGCCTTGTATCAAAATATTAGTTTTTATAAAAAGTGGACTTAGCAACTTTTCACTCTAAGCCAGCGAAATGTTAATTTCTCAATACCTAAATAACATTTTTTTCAATCAAAATTTGAGTAGCTGAAATCAGTTTACAGTTTCAACCCTTGTGATATCAAAAAACTTTTACCAGGCAATCTCATTCCTGGTGGGTTGGTTGAAGTGGCGAATTAAACAACTCCAACTAGCACTTGTGCGTGCCGTTTTAAAACCACCTCTCGCAATTTAACCTGAAAAAAAGCAGCAGAAGTCGGTTATATATCTCAAACCCAGCATGTGGAGTTAAAGAACTTAAGAAGTTGCAGTGGGTAAATATCACCAGTGCTGAGAGATGCGGCTCATGCCTCTGAGATATCCAGAGCTGACCCATTCCTGGCCAGCTTGTCAGCCATCTCGTTTCCATGAATTCTGCTGTGCCCCGGCGATCAGTTCAACGACGTGCTTGTCGGCTAAAACCATAATGTTTTCCTTGCACTGTTTTGTTATGCTGGAGGTGATGCTTACAGAGCCAAGTGCCTTGGTCGCTGCCTGATTATCTGAGAAAATAGCAATGCTGGTTCTCGCTAGATTCGAGGTTAAAAATATTTTGCACGCCTCATTAATGGCAAAGACCTCTGCCTGAAATACACTGGCCGCATTTTGTAATCGAATAGACTCTTCGATTTGGACCTCGGTTGGAAAAATTGCCGCCCCTATGCCACAATCCATTTCTGAACCGTCCGTAAAAATTGATATTTCGAACCGTTCAGTAAAAAAGGATCTTTCCACTCCTTTCTTGATGGAGAAATCGTTCCGAAGCTTTTCTTGAAGAGAAGCGAAGGACAAATAGAGTCAGTTTTTTTTTGCAAATGCTTGGGTCGTTGAAATAATACAGGATACGTCCATAGCCGTACGTACATACGTTCTTTCCCAAATCCAAGCTCCCTCAACCTGAGCGCACTCTGTGAAGCACTTTCCTTTCCTTTCTCTGTTTAGTCTCAGAAGAATGTTGTTTAGTACGCAAAGCCACAGAAACGGCGACAGTACCCCGCCTTGCGGAGTCCCCCGTTTTGGATGACTGATGACTACGCTGGTGCCTAACTTAGCGTTTAAAATCCTTGTACGAAGCATGGTAGAGATCCAGTTTTTACCAGGAAGTTCTCAGCCCCAAGGTTTCTGAGTGACTACTCTATCGCCTCCAGACTAACGTTGTTGAATTCCCCTTTTATGTCCAGAAAGGCCGCCAACGTCCGGGCCCGGAGATTTGTATTTAGAGAAGCTGTTGCCCATGCAATCTTCTCACGCGTGATAATTTCATTAAGGGCATTAATGGATGGTGCCGCTACGTTGCTATCTAGCCCTGAGACATGATTTGGGTCACAGCCTGGAAAATGGGTACGACGAAGGGGTTCTAATGTCTCCTTAGAACTATTGGTCCATCCTCCATCTTCATTTTTTAGGAAGGAAGGTCTGCTCCTGTGTGTTCCTTGGAGCAGACCTTCCTCTGTGTTCCTTGGATAGAATCCTCCCCATTTTGGCGGATTCTTTCGTTGATTCTATAGAGGAGCAGAAATCCCTCCAGGATTCCTGTTTTGCCTTGTGAAATGCCTTTTTGTAAATTCTCAAGCTATCTTTATAGGTCTGCCAGTTGCCCGTGGAATAGCTTAAGTTGAAAGCTTTGCGAGGCTCTTTCCTAAGTTCCGAGATCTCCTCTCCCCATAATAGATGATATTTTTTCCGCCCGAAGCTTACGGTGCAGGAGACTTTAAAGGCCGATCCCGCAGCCTTTACGAATAGGATAGTATTTAACGAAACGAAAAATGACACTGAAGATGACACAACGCCAGAACCGGTTTGCCTCTAAACTAAAGTCGACTGCTTTGGTTATCTATAGGTTCTCTCCAAGCATATTTAAAAATTAAATTTAAATGAAACGAAATAATCAAAATTCTTAGATATTGAAATTATATAGCAATAAGCTAAGTTTTTTCTACTACTAAAGATATGTGTATGTATGTACTTACATTCATATTCGCAAATTAAAAATCACCATATACGACATACATTTCTACTGGCTTTGATTCTTATATTTTTCATCTACAATCGAAAATTAAAGAATTTCGCAATTGTGCCAGTGGGTCTCATTTTTGACTGTGAAAGTACAAAAGGCATAAAATAGTATATTAGCGCTTTAAAAAGGCACAAAAAAACCATGCACTCATTAGAGCGAACTAGTCTTTTATTAACAGTTTCCATTTACATATTTTTGGAACTATCAGTCTGTGTAATTAAAACGTGCCTATGATTGTAAATTATTTTTATGCTTGCTTGCGTGTTCATTACTTATCCGAGCGACAGATGTACTGAGTACCTACTTTCATATGCAGAAAAAATCAACAAACGCATATGTATGCTCTATATTCTACATACATATGTACATATTGCACCTATATACATATATGCCCACAAATAAAATATTTTATTCTTCTTTTTTGTCACTTTAGAAATCAGCCATGAATCCACCAGGCACATTGGCTTACATCACGGAAGAGGAAGCGCTGCTGGTGCGCGTCAACAAGGGTTGGCAATATATTGCGGTAAGTGTGCGTGTTGGCATTTTACATACATACATTTCAGCATTTGTGTATTTTTGTTTTTTTTTTTTGCCAAAGTGGCGGTACCTTAATAGCTAGCTACAAATAAACCAGTGGGAAAAAAGTATTTTACCAGAAATTGTAGACAAAAACTTTTACGTAGAAATAAGAGAAGTGTGCCACGAAAAAAATAAAATAAAACAACAATACATGTGTATGTGACACAGTTACACATTTATGCCATTTCGGCGTCTATGTTATGAAATAATTTTTTTGTTTGCCGTTTTTTTAGTACAACAAGTTTGGTTAATATGAGTTTTTTTTGCTGACATTTATGCAGGAAACACCTGCTTGAATTTTTTCTTTCTCTCCATTAATAAAGTACTACACGCAATTAAATGTAATACAATTTTTTGCTAAAGAAAAACAATAAGAATTTACAAAAATTAGCTTTATATGCATTTCAGCATATTTTTTTATTAGCGAATGGACCTAAATGTGCTTTAATGAGTGATTTTTTTTTGTTTTAAGAATTTTTAATTTGATAGTAGTTCTTGCTCATGCAAATGTGACAATATAAAAATTTATTTAAAATAATAATACTTAACCCTATAACGCCCATTTCTAATATAGCGTGAAACGATTTTGTGAATACGCGTTTTCAAATTAATTTCAACCCCAGAGTCAGTACAATCAATCCTTAACCTGTGACCTGAGAAAACTTAAATGAGTAGCCTATTAAGAAATAACCGCTCCAAAGTTCAACGTACTTTTATTTAAACAAATCTAACTTCAACCCAAAAATAAGTAAAGACATCTGCAAGAAAAAAGGTTGTTTTTTACGATAGATGAAAAATATTTCTTGTGATTTTTCATGAGAGCTGGATTATAAGCTTTAAAATGTACTTCTTTATCACAAGGTGGAACGAAAGTGATAAAAAAAAAGTAAGTGCGCCTGGGCCACACTGGAGAAGTGAAACTTAAGTTACATATCTAATTTGTCTCATAACCAATATGCACACATACATACATATGTACATCTGCTTTTGCTCAAGTTTATATTTTTTGCCTTTTTTCTAACTAGATCCCCTACCTCTACCCCTGTTCGTTCCAATTGCGTGTATGTTATTCTGTTTTCCTTAATCTTTATGCTCTATCGATAACAAAATCGATAGTAACATCCAACAAAATATCGATAACAAAACCGATAAAAAATCGATGAAAAATTCTATAAAAATTTCGATAGCAAAACCGATAATAATATTGGTAGCAAAATCGATTAAAAAATCGATAAAAATATCGATAACAAAACCGATAAAGATACCTATAACGAAATCTATAAAAAATCGCTAAAATTATCGATAACAAAAATCGCTAAAAATATCGGTAACAAAATCGATAAAAATATCGATAACAAAATCGACAAATAGTCGATAAAAAAATCTATTAAAATATCGATAACAAAACCGATAACAAGATCGATAAATAATCGATAAGAAATCAATAAATAATCGATAAAAAAGTCGAGAAATAATTGATAACAAAGTCGAATCGATAAAACAATAGATTACAAAGTCGATAAAAATGTCGATAACAATATCGATAAAAAAAACTAAAAACAATATCGATAAAAAAATATCATTAAAAATCTCGATAACAAAATCTATAAAAATATCGACAACAAAATCTATAAAAATGTTGATTGTAATATCCATATGTTCCGAAAATGTCGATAGCAAAATCGATAACAATATCGATAAAAATTTCGATAACAAAATCGATAAAAATATCGACAGCAAAACCGATAAAAATATCGATTATTATATCGATAAGTCCCGAGAATCCAGAAAATCTCTCAAATCCGAAAATAGTTCACAGATTTAGTCTCTGAGTCTCCGTCTTTATCCTTTTCTCTATAATTACCTTTATTTTATTCTTTCTTCCTCTATCTACATCTTTACTTTTTTCGGTATCCTCATCCTTATCTTCTTCTTTATATTTATCTTTATTTTTACCCTTATGTTTATAATTTTTTTTTCTACATATGTATCCCTCTTCACCTTTGCCCTTATACAGAGACGTGTTTAAATTTACCTTGATGTTCATTTTTGCCTTCATCTTTACGCATCTTTGTTTTTGGTTTTATTTTTACCTTTGCCTTTATCGTTTTCTTTATCTATGTACTTACTCAGTCTCTCTTGTGTTGGTCTTTTCTAAGTGTTATTATTTAACCTTTTATTAGCAAATTTTTGTTAAATTAATATCATGTACATACACTCAAGAAGCATTTTTTTCAGCGCCAACCATTTCCATTGAACCATTTCCGTTCAATTTGCCAATTTACTTCCAAACAATCAACCGCCGCTAAAAAAGTTTCACTTCAAAAAAATCCAAGATTTACTCCTTAACGGTAAATAAAGTAAAATATGGGCTTTGGGCGCTAGTTGAATATCTAACTGAAAGATCTGTAACTGCAGCACTATGTTTTACGCATATCTGCTGTACCTCGTCCTCCATTCTTTTGGGAGTGCTGGCGCATTTAGCTTGAAAAGCAGTCCATCCTTTTAAATGCGTCGAGCCAGGATGGTTGCTCTTCCTGTCACTAATCGGTGTTCGTATTTTAAAAAGTCTTCTTTAGTCCACCAGTTAATAGATCATATAAATCCCTGTTATCGCATAAACCATAACAAAATCTAATCAGAATTTAGTCAGCGTCCCTTTTCAAATTTTTTTCTGACACTTTTGCACTTTCTTTAAACTATCGGTAGTCAATACGATAGTCTGAAACCAACGATAGTGTGCCGACAGTGATATCGATTGTTTCCGACCTCTAGATAGCAATCTAAGAAAATATACCTTCGAGTGAGCGATTCAAGAATTTGCTTAATTTTTGGTTTCAAAAACTAAAAATAGATTTAAATTTCTTAAAGTCAAGTATTGCGTAAATTTATTTTATTAAAGTCGAACCAGTAATTGCGTACAGAAATCATTAAATTCTCAACTAAAATGCAGAAAACAATAACAGGAAATATTTGTGTTAAAAAATAACATCCGAAAAATCAAAAACCTTAAAAAAACACCAATAAGCATCCCAGCGCATCCTTATACCTAAACACACATACACACGCACACACGTACTTGAAACTAATGGCAGAGGAAATAACAACAATTTAACGAAAGCATATTAAATAAAAATTGCTCCCGAAGGCAGCATTACTTTATTGACAATTCAGATGATTTCGACATGAAAAAGAATGGCAAAGGCAGCAACATACATACATACACACACTAAAAACCAAACATACTTACAAGCAAATAGAAAGCAGCGATCAAATGACTGTAAAACGGAAATCCACAACGAAAAAAAAAAACGTTTTTAGGCCCCTCACACACACACACACACAAGTTGCTTCGGCGCCATCTTGATATAACCCGGCAATCGAGTGAATTTTCTAGTAGCACACGCTTGTTGAGTTGCTGTATCGATAAAATGAACAACATAGCGCTGCTGGCGACAATAATAAGAACAACAACAACAACAACAACACTCAAAGGCTACATAGTACAATAAGCAAAGATTGCCTTGACATAACGACTGCTGTGATTGCTTGAAGATTTTTATTTGCTTATCGAATACACTTGACGAAGTCAACAACACAGGCGACTACGACGACTTTAATGCGCCTTTACAGTTTATACGTATGTACGTACCTACAGCTTAACGCGCTGCAAACGAAAAAAAAAAAACAAAAACAAATTCAATAAAAAATAACTAAGGGAAAAATTGCTAAGAACCTTTTACGCTTCATTCGTGTGTGCGAGAATTTAAATTGATAAACATTGTAGTTTGTTTGTTGGCACATTTGGGGCAACAAACAAATTTGACTGCGCAAAGCAGTGAAATAAAATTTGGAAAACTACATACACAAAAATAAAGCGCTTGACTTAAAAGTGATGGGAAATTCGAAATTTTATTTAGTAGCAGTGCATACAATTTATTTTATTTGTAGCAAATGAAAATAGCAAATCTTACGAAAAGAAAAAGTGCCTTAATCGCTAAGCCTGCTGCGTCCTTCGCTTCACATCGCTTTATTTATGTGAGCGTGTGCACGAAAACTTTATATTTTCAATCATCTCGCCTTTTTATCCTTGACAGCAATCTCTTGAAATCTCAGCAATCGGCCCGTTTGACGGGTAT
Source organism: Rhagoletis pomonella (assembly GCF_013731165.1). NCBI lineage: Eukaryota > Metazoa > Arthropoda > Insecta > Diptera > Tephritidae > Rhagoletis > Rhagoletis pomonella. Next base: position 27,011,979 of record NW_023458565.1, read on the forward strand.
TTGCTCGTTTCAGCTTAACTTGACTATTGCTTATTGCACACTAAAATTGACATTTGTTACTTAAGTGTCAATGTTGCTGATGTCCTTGTACTCGACAAATACCACTTCGACACAGTTTTCAAATTTCCTTCTTTTTGTTTTTGTTTTGGATTTTGTCGCCTTTTCAATGAGTTCGCAAATATGTAGTGTACATAGCTAGCAATGCTAGCAACACTTTATGTGTACTTACTTGCAACGCCTTGAATGGAAAGCGTTTGCGTGTTAGTTTAAGTAATCTTCCTGTCAAGGTTCATAAAATTTTGCTACAAAAAAAAACTATAGCAACTACATAAATAATATTCAATCAATTTCAGTGCAAGCCTTGCGGTTGTAAAAGCAATAATATTTACCCTACAGTGTTAATAACTAACTTACAATTAGCTTTTTCGCGGGATTTCGATAAATACTTCACTTTTAATTATGACAAAACCAACTTAAAGTGAGTTGTAAAGTATTGCAGGAGTTATGCAGATGTAATCGGGAGTTTGTTTTCTTTACAAGTTTCTATTTGAAAATCCTCATACAAAAAAACTACTTTAAAGTAGGAACCGTAACAGTTACAACTTTTATTAAGAAAATCACTCTTTAACAATTATTGTTTGACTTTTATTTAATTACTCCTCAAATAATAGTTATTTCTGGCTTTTATTTTATAAACCAAAAATAACCATTATTTTTTATTTTAATCAAAATAATCTGCAAATAACAGTTAATTTTGATTTTTAATTATATGTCTTAGATAACAGTTATCGAGGACTTTTATTTATAAAAGTCATAAATAAAAATCAGTCACTGACCTTTATTTCTTAAATCATACTTATAAAAGTAATTTGTATAAGTCGTAGTAAAGTTTTGTTTCCCAGCAACTGCGAAAAATGCCAATGACTTTTATATGATTAACTTAAAAAATAAAAGTCAGTGACAGATTTATATTGATTATTTTTAAAAGCAAAAGTCACTGAATGATTTTTGGTGAATGATCTGATGAGGAAATTTGGCGATTTCCAAAATAGCTATCACTTCTACCATTTGTTCAATAAATAAAAATTATTGTTGCTTGTTCACAATAGTTTTTCATGTAAAAACGGCCTCGAGCCCAATAAAAATTGTTGAATATAATTGTTATAAAGGCCATAAAATAATAAAAACAGGTATTTATTTATACTTATCAAAATTGAAGTCAGCGGGGTTAGATGGTACCTTTCCGGCGCCCTCGAAAAATTGAGGACTATTTTGATACTAAGGCTTAAAAATGGAGAATGGCAAGGGTTATGTTTGTTCTAAAACTGGGTAAAGGCAATTACTTTCACTTCAAAGTGTACCATCCTACTAGCCCCAACTTTGGGAAGCTACTTGGCGTATATAATCCTATTAAGTAAAGAGCTTCATTGGGCCTAATATCAATAAATCACTGGCTTATACGAATAATAAGTGCACAGCGACAGCTCTTCGTAATATAGTGTATGCATTACAGGGAGAATGCCATCGGTATCTCTTTTATATATTGGAGGGTCTTGACTTCATTAGTGTCGGTTCTGCTATACATAACTGCTTCGAAAAACTTTCAAATTATCGGCCAGTGTTGGCGGAGTGCAGTTCATCGATGATTTCTAGGAAGCTAAATAGAGGCAGTCTGCAAATGAAATACGTTGGGCTTAATTGTCTACCAAGATATCATCATTAAAGGAATATTTACATATGTCTTAATTATATGAGTGAAAAATCTTGGAGTCAGAAAAACGAATCTAAAGCAACGTCAAGGAGATGCGATTGGATGTAAGTCCTCACAAAGCGGACTTAGTACTATCTACTTAGAAGATAAGCTCGTGGGTTGCCCCTTAATTATTAACTTAAAAAATCATCAACGAAATATCTGGGTGTCGAAGTAGCCAGTGAGCTGATCTGAAGCTAATTATTAGTTTAGAATAGCGCATGTCAAGCACGCGTAAAGTCAAGATCCCCGATATGCAACTTCTGTGTAACTAACCAATCCACGCTTGATCGTAATTGGATGTGTGGGTTTTCTCCTTATTTTGGAATATAGCGGGGCAAAGAATCAAGAATTAAATTAGACTCGCAAAGCAGAGTACGTACCAGGGGTTGAATTTATAATCTAGGCCTCTATACTAACTTTTGACAAAAATAAAGACCAGTTGTTGAACTATGTGAGGGATCTACTAAAATCTCAGTAAAACACGAAACAAATCTTACACTATTGAAACGGAAGCATTTTTTGTCTTTTTTATTTAAAAAAACTGTATCTAACTGGCAAATAATTCCATAATAGAACTGTATTCTGCCAACTCAATCTTTCTTATTTTCATCCCTCGCACACCACGTCGTATGAGTAACATTCCCACTCGCAAACAAAATTGTGTGCTTGCTTAGTAGCCTAAAAACCAAAATCGAAACATCAAAATCCCACCCACGCTAACCAACTGTTAGATTGTGTTTTTTTTGACTTTCTGAATGGCAGTGTGACACACAGTCTTAGCGCATTTCTGGTTGGTACGCTGACTCCATGAATGGCTGAATGACTGACTGGCGGAGCTGCTGCTGTCCCCGCTTTTGAGTGACAAGCCGCAAGTATCCGTGCATAAGAATCACACAATGCAGATTTTTGTTTACTATTTTTTGACTAGCATTCTATGTACATATGTAGTATGTATTTCCATGTCACATGCTTTTCAGCCTTTCTTAAGAGTACATTTTTTTTCTTTTCGTCACGCTGTCTACGTTCTGTTTCACATGGCTTGCGATTCCGCACTCGATTTCCGGTTTACTGATTTATCAAATCGTTGAGTCGTCAACGCATCGTCAGTTGCGGTAGAACTACGCAGTAAGACGCAAACGCATTTGTTTTAACTTGTTACTCTTTGCTAGACGATATTCCTTATTTGCCACAGATACAGATACAAACGTACTACACATAAAATCCTTGGCTACAGGGCTTTCATATCTATAAACGCATTCGGTACGCTCACTTTTACAAATCTACCCTCATTCGCTTATTGAAAGCAATGCTTCCTGTTTAACACACATACATACATACATACAGGCAATACGTTGGTTTTGCTTCTGTAGTGGGAAATAAGAAGAGCAAACTGTTTGCTTGATCTCCTTATGGCTATGCCAAAATAAAGTTCACATCGATTTTCTTGCTAAATTTGTACGCTCGTGCGTGTCTTTTTTTGTTTTTTTTTTTTTTTTTTTTGAAGGCACCTTATGTGTGTGGTTGAGTATCCATACTTGTGCTCATATCAAGGAAACTACAGCGGAAATTATTTTAAACGCTGCAATTTTCTACTTCATTTGTTTCATATTTGTCAGACCTTTCTAAATTTCTTTTTGCCTCGCTGTTGCTTTTTCTTTTCAAGTAAGTAACAACACTGGTGTCTTCCTCAGAGCGATAGTAATTGAAAATGATAAAGATTTTCATTTCCCGTAGAATAAATGTAGAGGAAAAATTCCTGGCAAACGCACTTTCATCTTATTTAACAATTTTCATTCTATAGGTTTTTAATTCGAATTAGTTCCTTCAAGAGTTGCAGAGTATCTTATCTGCAAAGCTGCAACACAGAGGTTTAATCTATATATGTACATGTGTATGTGCGTTGGTAAAATGTTTAAATTAGAAAAATCTCGTAGTAAGATAGATTTTTAAAATAAATTAGAATTCAGCTTGTGTGCAAACGTTTAAATATTTTATGATACACTGGGTTATATAGCTCATATTTATATATATACATATATATTCTTATGAATATTATAACTGTTCTTCAGACAAACAATGGACATGCGATTCAATACTCCTTAAACAAATTTTGATAAAAAAAGAATACGTGCCTTTGCCCCCTACAATTTAGGATAAAACTACTTTGACTCGTTTTCACGGCAGTGGGCGCAGTTTTTACCTTGGTAAAAGCCTGGGCTTAATAGTATCGGTTAGCAGCATAGCCTGGACTTTTTTTTCTGGCTCATGGTGGTGAGCACCAGCACACCTTCCTGGAAGTGAATTTAACACGTCTTCAGCCCAAATTGAGTGAATTCTCCACATAGTATACAGAATAGAAGTAGTCCTTGGTCGACAACTTACACAACCTGGTTGTATACTTGATACTTTCCACGGGCTCTCTAGTGCTGTGTTCTTTTTTTTCTTATTTGAACATAGTTACAGTGGGCGCTGCTCCCCATGATGATTTTTGTTAAATTTTTGCAACGTTTTTCAAGTTAAATTTTTTTTTCATATAAAAACGGGTATAACCAAAACCATATAAATCAAACATTCAAACTTTATACAGAGCTTACAGATTTAACAAATTTTCATTAAAATTTTTAGCTTTTTAATCTGATTTTTTAGAATTTTTTTGTATATGCAGTGTTGTGAGTTTAATAATTTTAGTACAATAAAGTGCAAGTTTTGAGCAGCTGCGAAATCGAGTTGATTTTTGAGAATTTTTTTGCTGGCAGCGTTTTGCACTTTTTTGAATACAAACATGAATTTCTTATAGAAAAAAATGCACAATACCGTTTGCAAAGAAAATTAAAACTAATCAACGATTTTATAAATTGCACTTGTAAAAGATGTCAGCAAAAAAAAAATATTAAAAATCAGCGCGATTTGCAGCTGCTTAAAACTGGCACTTTGTTATACTAAAATGGCACAATTTACAAAACTGCATACTCGAAAAAATTCTTAAAAAAAAAAACAGATTAAAAAGCTCAAAATTCAAAAAAAAATTATTTAATTTTTCTTAGCTCTGTAAAAAGTTTGAAAGTTTGACTTTTATGGTTTTAGTTAAAGCATGAACAATACTTTTATAGGAAAATAACATACAAATTTTAGTTTTAAAAATCTTGCAAATATTTAACAAAAATCACTGTGTACTCATCACTGCTCCCTTCTATACATCTGTATGTACTATTTGTATAGTAATAACGTAGACATTTTTTTATAAGAGGCTAGGCAATGCACAAATGGCATATTTCTTAGCTGATCTTTTTCGACTCTTATTAACGAAGTCAAAACTAAGAAATTATTTAAAAGCTGTTAGTGGGTATTGACAAATACTGGAGGAACACGAAATAATTACGCACATACTTATGTTAGTATGCAAACACATGTTTGGATAATATCCTGTATGACTAAAGGAAAACAAAAAGTCATTTATAAAAGCACACCTTAAATACAAGCTACATTTTCTTAAAGAAAGAAATTTAAAAAAAAAAAAAGTATTTGTTTGTTTATCAAATGCGTACGGCAGCTGAAATTGTTTAGCTACTCAAATAAATTGGATGACAACTTGTAAAAATGCAAATTGCTTCTTAGTTTTGCACCCCCATCACGAAAATGTGCGTCGACTACCGAACACAAACTTTTTGCCTCAACTTAGAATATAGGAACAGGAAATTATAGAAAAACGTTTTGCGGCCCACGATAATCGTCTAAATGCTATTGTGGGCGTTGGCAGAACAAAAAGGAATTAGCAAACAAATAAACAAGTAAATAGACAGACAGACAAAAGTAAACTTTCATTTCCGTGACATTTGTTATTCAAATCACATTTGCCATTTAAGCTATGCCATTTGTCTATTCAAATATAATGTCTGTCCTTTTTAGTCACAAAGGTCATAGGCGAGTGGTATAAATTTTTGCGAAAACAAGAAATCATTTGTTTTCTTGGTAAAATTTATTAACTTTTCTCTGCATGTATTTGTTTAAAAAATTAATAATAAATTCAACAGTGTTTTCACCGAAATTATTTGATGAGTTTAGAGCAAATAAAGTGCCTTAATTCTAAATAAATATCGTTTGTTATCGTTCTCATAATTTTATATATTGCTGCTAGTAAAAGCAATTTATACTTTTGTTGCATATTTTTAGGAGTTTAGGGAGATTTCGTAGAGTAACTGGTGCATAGTTTTAGAGTTCACTTAATGAAAAGTTTTTCCCTTTAATACATTTTTTTTTTACTACCCGTCTAAAAGTCTTTGGATCTAACTAGTTTAAATTATATATTTCTAAATGTGGTAGATAACTTCGAAACAAAGATTGTGCATTGTAGAAATTTGATTGCATACTGAAGGCTGTCAGACGAAGTTAAGGTAGATTGTCTTTGAACTAAAGGGTAAGGCTTACGTGGGAATAGTCGGTGGGTCCCAATTCCTTCAGAGATAGTACGTTGTATTTCATCAAAAAAATTTATTTTTGGCAGCCCACTTAGACTTGAGAGCAATATCAGCGGCGTACGCTATGGCCTGACAGCCGGTATAGAGATTGTGTTGATTGAAAAGAAAGACAGTCATTTCGTGGATTACAAATAAATTGCATCTGATAGAGATATGTATATTAATGGCAAATTAAAACAGGGTGGTAGCAATATTACAAAAACAAAACGCACTTAGTTTCAACTTCTCTAGTAGCAAAACTTTTGATATATCCTTGCACAGATAGATATTAAAAAGAGATACACATAGCAACCTATAGGGGTTTTTTGGGCACTCCATTCTCCAAAACACTTCGTAAATTCCTATATTCCTTAGAAAGTGGAGAAGAGCTTTGGAGTAGAGGCTATGAATATTTTCGCATTGTTTTTTCCTCATTTAATCAAAACACCACCCTTGTCTTCTTGAAGGATTCTCACACTCAAGCTATATGTATATGGGTCATTTCCAAACAAAGTGTACATGGCAGGTGTTTTTTATATTTTTTTCAAAGATTGATAAATTTATCCTATGAAATCGTGTACTGACGTGTTCATTTATGCAGAATACGAAATTGCTTTCAGGCTCTTCAAAAATTATTATTTTTTGTTCTTATTTTTGCATTTTTGTAAAATATTTTCCAGAGTGTCTCCAAAAAGGAAAAAAAAACTAAATAAAAAATTAAATATCCCCTGCGCCCGAGGAGGAGTCGAACCCGCATCTCGCAAGCGTCAGTCTAAAGTGCTGAATACACTGAAAACGACGAGCTAAGGGCCACAGCTTCCAATTTGTTATCTTCATTATCTAAACGCTTTGACGATGGCGATATGATTTTTTTCTTTTGCGCGGCAGAGACATCATGACTTTGTAAGAGTTTGACATAAAAGAAGAGGAAGAACCTTATCTGTCGCTGGAAAAAGAGAAATAGATCTAATCTGGCCACAACCACAGTCGTCGCGTAGGCCTGTCGTCGCCAAAATAATTATCTACACAAGAATACGTGGAAAAAAATTTGAACAGCTGTGGTCCGTAGCTCGTCGTATAAAAAGCAAAAAAGTGTCGGTAAAAATAGAAATTTTAATAAAATAAAATTGTACAATTTTCGCTCAAAATCTGCATAGCAAAAGTGCTACTCGAAAAAAAACCAACCCAGGCAAGCCTCCAATAGCCATCGCGAGGGCGAGGAAGACACAGAATTTCAACAAAAAGTTGACAACACAAATTTGCACAGTGACAACCGCGAGCAATAGCGGGGTGTGGGCGAAAATTCCATTTTGACTGACGCTTCAACTTTTCCACAGCTAAGTAGCCTAATTAAATGCACTGCACGGTTTAGATGCTTTAACTTATTTTTCGCATTTTTGTTTTTTTTTTTGTCTGTCGCTGTACACTCGCCGCTCCTGCTTTATTTGCCGCTTTGTTTTGCTGTTTAATTTTGAATAGTAATTAAAACTTTTGTCATCATTTCTGTGGAAACGAAAACTTAAACTCACACATATATGTATGTATGTGCACACATTCAGTTAGAACAAAATTTAATATTCGTCCTAAAACTATATAAAACTACCGTTATACGTACTCACCTAGATAGCTGTGAACATATTTTTAGCCGCCTAGCGCCATCAATGCTGTTTCGGCAACTCATTGGTGCTTACTTTTTGCTGCTGCTTACAATTCGCTTTACTCTGCACCGTAAAATTATTCTACACGTAGTGCAAATATTTGTCCAAAGTTGACTGAGCCCTTCATGGTTTCAAATGCTGTTTACTTAGTAGCATTGCCATAAAGTTTCAACGCAAACGCAGCTTTTTCTTGCTGCATGAAAAACTCAGCAGAGTCTGTGTGTGTGTGTGTGTGTGTGTGTGTGTGTTCTCGCTCACATGACAACCTGTCCAGGCAGTTAGTTGGCTTAAGTTTCGTTGTTTGGTTTTTTGCTTCATTAAAATCCTGGCATTGTTTATGCTTTGTGCTGTTAGTTTTTGTTTTCTATTTCTAAATGCCTAAGATCTCAGAAGTTAGGCCAATTTATCTCAACTCAATCAATGGTATTTATGTATGTATGTGGAATGTACAGCAAGCAAACAAAAAACCTAGCAAAGAAATTCAAAAATTAAGAAGCAAAAAAGTTCTGAGAAAAATATGCTTTATTCGAATTAAGCAAAAATAAAGCTGGAAATTCTTCCATTGGATTGAAAAGTATACCCAAACAAATTTTAATTAATTTTAAAAATAAATAATAAAAATTTAGTTATCGAAAGTTATCTAGTTATCGAAAGTTATCAAGTTATCGAAATCTATCGCGCTATCCATCTATCGCGCTATCGAGCTATTATTCAAATTGATCAATGTTTATTGAGTTGACGAAATTTACAGAAACAGAAATTTAGTTGTCGAAATTTACGGATAGTTGTTGGGCTATAAAAATTTGAGGGCGATCTATCGAAATTTGTCAAGTTAATGAAATTTATCAAGTTACCGATATATATACAATTATCATCATTTATAGAGTTTTCAATATTGTTGAGTTAGCGATATTTATTGATTTAATGAAATTTGTCAGTTATTCGGCGAGTTATCTAAATTTCAATGTTATATAAGTTTATCGAATTATTACTGCTTATCGAATTTTATCGCGTTACCAGAGTGTAAGGAGTTATCGAAATTTGTCAATAGTTTACGAAAAATGTGGAGCTATCAAAATTAACTGAGTTATCGAAATTTATAGAGGCATTCAAAGTTTATCGATTCACATAAATCGAAATATATACATTTTGTAGTTGTCGAAATTGACTGATTCCGCACTAAACGCATAGTTATCAATTTATTTCAAAAATTATCGAAATCTCTCACTCGAGTTTTGTTGAGTTGTCTATATGTTCAAATTATCGAAATTTATCAACAAACTGGCATGCCAAAGTCCTCCAAATACCTTCAAAGAAATAAAAAAAATTTACTCACGCTTTAGTTCCAAAGCAGGAGATTTTCCGGTAAGTAATTTTGTACGTTATAAATTTTTGAGAAACTAGAAAAGCGGTCGAATTTCGACAGCAACTGGCACTCCTAGTGTAAATTAAAAACTTTAAAGCCGATTTTTGCGAGGTTTTCGTTTTTTAGATTATGACACTTTTGCAGCAATTGTGCGATATGTATGCACATTAGGCATAAATTTGATATTGTTTAAAATTTAATATACCTACGACGAGGGGATAAATAGTGATGAAAAACCACCAAAAATAATTTTTTTTTATCAAAAATTGGTTTTAATTTTTTTTTAATCCGGTTGACTAGAAATTTCCTTAAGCATGTGTACATACTTATATCGTCGCTGGGCGTCTATGATAGTACGAAAATGTCACAAAAGTGCAAATAAACTTATTTTCTTCTAAACTTTTGAATCGTTTTCTAACTGAACTTATTATATTATACTAAGACTCCACAAAAAAGCATAAGCAAATATCGTCACTTAAGGGAAAAAAGTTGCCAAGTCGATTTTTTGAAATTGTTCAAGAGAGACGAAAAATCGATATAGTTTCCTATTACCTGCCATTGTGCATCAAAAACTAAATTTTGAAAAATAAATAAAAAATACTTGGCACCTTTTCACCTTTAGGTAGCGATATGAAACAATTTAAAGCCAACGGAATAAAAAAAAAATATTTTGAAACAAATTTTTCATCGCAGTCATAAATCGGTTGACATGTCGTCCTCGTTATGCCAGAAGCATGAATGTGTGTTAGTGTTAAAAACTGTTTTTAGATTCGCCAAAAATCTTTCGACAAATGAAGCAGAAATATTAAACACAATATGGTTGGACATGATAAGAATTGGCGTCAGAAGCAGCTGATAGCTATAGTGAATACCAATAATCGGAATGGGTTACTTTTTTGTAGAATCGACGATATATATGTTTTTTAAGTAAACTTTTTCATCTCGGATTGCCCTGCGGGAACCTTTTCTTCCAAATTTTGAAAAAATGTAAGTTTTTGGTTTTTCATCAAACTTCAACATCTCCTCATAGATATATTTAATTTTGGAAGAACGGCCTATGCCTATACATACATACATAGGTGCATATTGAGGCTTTTTATTCAATGCCCTATATCTGCAATATTCACAAAATTTAGTTCCTGATATAAAAATGTGATTGTAATGTTACCTTCATAGAAGGTATGAATGTTTTCTATTTGATTACAGAATTAAAATTAACAACAGAGCTGACAGCTAATTTACAGACGATTTCAAATATAAAAATCCGAATATCAGCGAAGAAAATTTTCTCAAAATTAGTAAATGGAAGAGTATCTTTGAAAGCATACTTATCTTCTACCACTCGTTTCTGCAATTACATATTTTAGGTTTAAGCTATTCACGCCATAATGTATTATGAAAAAAGTAATTTAATTTTACGCCTAACTTCAAGACACCGACCAATGATCGATGAACTTTTTCATGTTGGTGGTAAAAGCAGATTTAGTCATCATAGAAATTCAGGTGTTTGCGAACGAAAAAAGTGAAATCTAAGCTTATCTTTAGTTCAGCTTATTTTTATTTCAAAAGAAGGAAAACAAACACACACGAGACCAACAGAATCAGTTGGAAACAAACCCTACCAAACGCATGGGCAAATAATTTTTTTTTTATATATTGGACTAGAGAAATTATTACCTCAGCAGCTTATATTCTCCTTTAACGTATTGCTTATGAAACTTCACAAAAGGAAATTGTAGAAAAAAAATATATAAAATACTTTTACACTTAGCAAATAGCCATGTCTTCTTTGGCCTTTAAAATCTGCTAGCAACTGATGGCTTAACCGCTTTGCTAGCTCAACTCCGTTCAGTCGTGAGGCACAAATCGCATTAGAATCCAAGCTAGCAAAAAAAAAACGGTGGCTTAACAATGAAGCGAAGGCAACTTGTTGGCTTGCTCTAAAAAAACAAACACACAGAAAATACTGACAAAAACTGGAAACTTTAAAGTGCTAAAAAGATGATGGACGCGCAGATGATATACTTACATATCCACATACATATATGTACATATGTATGTACTTGCTTACAAACGTGTGCAGGCAACTGACCCAAATTGAGTTGTTGCACAGCTGAATGCTTGCATTTTCAGTTTAAATACACACACGAACGCAGACGTACTTGGGTATACCTATGTACATGTGTACGTATGTATGTATATGCATTTACTCATATGTATGCATAAATTTGCATGTCACTTAGTCACATGAAGGATCTTACCATCGCAATTAAGTACTTTCGCATACTGTTTGCTTAAAAACGAGGAAAACAAAACAACAAATCGGCAAAAGAGCAGTGACCTCAATTTTATGATGATTATGATGATGACTGCATTTAACAAAAAAAAAACAAACAAGAGTATTCGCACACATTTTTATTTTTTCGTATACTTACATAGCTATGACACTTAAATAAAATAAAATTTAACTGACCACTAATATGGCAAATTTTTATTGGGTCGCCCCCAAGGCATATAACATAAAGTTAATTTCATGTGAAGTTTTGTGAAGTGTGAAAATCGAAGGTTAGGTTATACGAATTAAATGAATTTCTGGCAGAATTTCTGACTGTAGGTTAGTTCCACGTAAATTTCTATGAAATATATTTGATTTTAATAATGTAAAATTTCATTTTACTTTCAAAACTAGTGGCTGCTTCCCTGCAAACCAAAGTTCCCGAAATCTTAAGGAAATCGTTAGGAGTATCTCATTTCTGTAAAGATTTTTTTACGAATTTTCAAAGAAAATTATACGAAGTGGTTGACACGAACTCGTAAAGAAATTTCTGTACGAAAAATAAAGAAAATTTTGGAAAAATTCTGAAAGATATTCTTCACATAGCAGCATTATTTTCGTTGCTTCACAGATTTTCTTCCGAAATTTCATAAAAGAATGGAAGTGTGCGTGATTTATTTCATTTTAGAAAATTCGGCAAAAAATCGAATTAAATCTTAACGAATTCTTTAAAATTTCTTTACAATGCAGAATACTCTGAAAAAATGGTTTGCAGGGTTTATACATTTTTCTACATACATATCTATGTGTGTATGTGTGTACAAATCAAATGACACAAAGCTATAGGACTGTTGTTTTATGCTTAGAGAGGAACACACCTTTACGAACGTGCACTGAAAAAGCAAATCGGCAACGATAACTATGTATACACATATTTTTACAAAATATAGAAAAAGACATATCGCTAAATATATCGTGAAAATATTAACAAACATAATCGAAAAGGTCAAAGCAAAAACTGGTACATATTCATATTAACAAACATATTTATCGATAAGTATGGCAGTAAATAAATTGATCAACAATATCGATAGCAACAGCGATAAAAAATATAAATTTATTTATTTATCGATAAATATGAAATATGAAATATCTATATCTATATATGTATATAATACGCGAAGGGATTTTTTGTCCAGGTCATCAGATCGGCAAAGGGCTTGGGCTGTAGACCTGCAATAAGGTTCTAGTTTTTCGAAAAGAGTTGCCACCTGTTGACCAATTCAACTCAAATTAATTAATTATAAATGCCACCACATCTGCACCGTTGGTTGGATTTTCAAAAATGAGGTGGGAAAGTAAAGGGTTTAGGCTGTAGATATGCAGCATGGTTTTAATTTTTCGAAAAGAGTTGCCACCTTTTAAAAAATTCAGTTCAATTTATTTATAAAGTCAAACCAGTTATTACAAAATGAGTATCAATCTAAATGGTTTCGAAAAGCTTTGTTTCTTAACTTATCTGCAGGAGGGTTGCCATCAGATTAAAAAACTCAAATCAGTTTAAATTAAGAAAATTCGGCAAAAAATGTGTATCACCATATGGGCGCCAGACGAAAAGAGTTTAAGAAGGTAGTAGTTTGGAAATATTTTGAAGAGGGTTGCCATCTGTTAAAAAGGTGAATTTGGTTAACTTACACACAAGTTATTTGAAATATAAAAGTACGGGAGTCAAGTAAAAAAGCGTTAAGAAATATTTAGTTTGAACACTTAGAATGTTTGAAGAGGGCTGCCACGTGTTTAAAAATTTATATTAAAATTACCTAACAAGTTGGATGAATTATTTAAATATGGGTATCAGTCGTAATGGGTTGGTAAAGGCTTTGTTTCTAAAATATATTTAGGAGGGTTGCCACCTGGTTAAGGAATCAAACTCAACTTAAATTAAGGCCATTTGGTAATTGGAATGTGTAACACAATTCTGGTGCCAGGCGAAAGAGATTGAAAAAGGTTTTAGTTTAAAAGTATTTTAAAGAGACTTCCCACCTGTTTGAAATTTCGAATTTAATTATCTTATACACAAAGCATTTTAAATATTAAAATATGGGTGTCAAACAAAAGAGTGCTAAAAAATCTTTGGTTCTAAAACTACGAATATTTGTTAGGTGTTTGAAGAGGGTTGCCACCTGTTTAAAAAATTAAATGAATTACTAAGATATGGGGTTCAACCGAAATGGGTTTTATATAGGATTTATATCTGGACTATATTTAAGTTAGGGTTACCACATGTTTAAAAGCGCAAATTTAACTTAATTCGTCAGTTAATTAAAATATGTATCAGTCGACAGAGACTTATAAAAGCTTTAGTTTGAAAATATTTTTGATTAGGTATACGAGAAGGAATTTTTTTTGAAGGTGTAACGTTAAGTCCACTCATGTGATGTATGAGTACGCAGAAATCAATAGTATAGTGTATGGTGACACTAATGTAATTATCGATAATAACTCACCACCACTGAAGTAAAACATAATATAGACAATATACCATTTTCTTGAGCATAACGTGTGGTCTTTTTATTTAACCGATCTTACAGAAGGTTATTAGATTTCCAACGTTGTTTCGAATTTCAAAAATCAGAGGGGAAATTAAAGACATTGATCTGCGTTAAGCTTGTATTTTGGGAAGTTAGAGACTCAGAAACGATTGCATGGATTTAAACGAAATATTACACTGCGGTCGCGTATGACTACGACAAACATTTGAAATAGTTTTTAAGGTTTTGAAACTAAATTTTGGGTTTTTAACGCCATACGGGTTCACTAGTTTTGCATATTTACAATTAGTATGTATAAGTAAAATCTAATATTAAATCAATAAAATATTTACAGATATGTACGCTAACGATAACAATAAAAATATCGATCATTAAATAGTTCAACATTTTAAATATATATCCATTTACATATATTTATAAAACTGATAACTGCTTTAATGATTACTTACAGCTAAATATGCATATGCACATGTACATATATCGATAACGATATCGATAAAAATATTCATAATTAAATAGCTTATTCTTGTAGAAAAGTATTTATACAAATAACGAAAAACTTATCGATTAAATACTTGTGAATAAATTTTTTGATAAGAGCAGCGATCAAATATTTGCCAGTTCATATGAGTAAGAATCGATAAAGAAATCAAAAAAAAAACGTTCGATACAATTTTGCGATATCTAAAAACATACAGCGAGTATATCGAATGTTTGTATTCCAAATATGCAAATAAAGATTAATTTGTTATATTAAAAAAAAAAACTTAGGTTTTTGTTTCGCAGCAACTTCTTGTGGGTACTACGTAATAATTCCCGACAATATGCGTATTTGGTAACAACCCCCATTTCCCCGCCCCCACCACTGACTTCAATTAATTTTTAAATCTATAATGCCTAGTAACATTTAAGTGCTTATAACTTTTAACCAACAACCGTTAACAAACAAGGAAATCGGCAATCTGCCAGCAGCAAACTACCACCTTTAATGCGTTTTCAATGGTATAGATACTAAATTGATGTATTAAAATTTAAGTTTTATACTTTACAAAATAAAAATAAAAACCGGCACCGTATCGAGTTTACCTCAGCAACTAAGTATCTATGCGTCAAACACTTCCTACATACATATCTACATACTCTAAATAGTACCTTCCTTAGGTTCGTAAGCGTTTGGTGAACGTGGCGTATACGCAACGTATCATCCGGGCTAATGGCTGACTAGTAGTGTGCTTACTGCCATTGTTATCTACATACATATAACAAGTAAACAGAGTGGCAAACGTGAGAATCTCAAGTGCTCTCGCTGTGCTTGCCACACGTAATTGGGTCAAATTGTAAACTTAGATAAGCACTGGGGAAGAACTGAGGAAGAACTAAGTCAACAACAAAGGCAAAGGCAAAATTTGAAGTGCAGTGGGAGGAGAGCAAGGCTAAGGATGAGATTGAGTGAAACCAATCAGGCGCATGTTGGCTCATCACTTTAGCAACATAAATGGCATGTACTCAAGTTTTAAATTGAAAACGTTGCTAAGTGAAAAACAATATTGTAGGGAAATAGAAAAATGGCTTACGCTGTGGCGGTGAATAGGTATAAAAGATGCTAAACTAGTAGACAAGAAAAAAAGTAGAGTAATAAGCTTAAGTATACCAAAAATAAAAAATAAATTATTTAAAATTTTTTATTTAAAAATGGGCTTTATAAACATACCCATTATGTATTTATGTACTCCGAAATACAAATAAGTTGTCGAAATTTACGGATAGTTATCGAGCTATAGAAATTTGTCATGTTATCGATATTTATTGATTTACGATCATTTATAGAGTTAACGAATTTTATCGAGTTATCGTAATATATCGAGTTCTTAGAACTTATCGAGTTATCAATATTTTTTGATTTACTGACATTTGTCGATATATCGAATCGAAGTTTTTGGAATTTTCAAAATATATCGAGTTAACGCAATTTCAAGGTTATGTAAGCTTATCGAGTTATCACTGCTTATCGAATTTTATCATGTTACCAGAGTGTAACATGTTATCAAAATTCGTCAATAGCTTTCGAAAAATATGAAGCTATAAAAACTAACCGAGTATATCGATATGTATCAAACCATCGAAATTTATCGACAAACTGGAATGTATCGGCTCAATTCCAAGTCCTGCCAAAGTCCGCCAAAGACCTTCAAATGACGTGCTAAGTTAGAAAACCATTTCAGGGCTCTTAAAAAAGTAGAAAAACGGGGGAATTTCGACAGTAAATGGCACTCCTAGTATCAAAAGCCCTCTGCACTACATCTGGCATAGAAACGCACCTTTATTCTGGTATTGTAAATTGGCCTGATGGACGGTGGGCCATCCGCCCGTGGCGAGCCCAATAAACCAGCGTTTCTTCAGTCATCCATAATTGGTTCTTCTGTATACGAATGTTCCGTATCTGGAATCATGGTGAGGCACAAACCTGCCGATCTGAAATCTTGAACTCTAATTTTCTATAAAAACACATTTTTTTAGTACGGAGTTGAAAATCTTACGTATTTCTAACCCTTTTGAATACTTGTTCTTTTGATTTTTCGTTTTCAGCTTTCTGGAAGCTACTTCTGCTTGCAAATAATGCAGAAGAGTAATCCAAGTGAAAGCTCTGGGCAGCGGTTCTCAAATTCTCACTGATCCTAAGACCAAGAGTAAAGCCAACCTTTAAAACAAAACGTGTCATAGATGTTTGTCTCCTTCTTCTTGATTTTGTTGGTTTGAGGCGACACCAAAAAACTTCGCGAATTTCCTCTTTCCTTAGCGTATTCGCTCCGATTGTTCACCTCAAATGCAGGCAGGTCCTTCTGCGCTTGGTTCTTCCATTTTGTTCGTGTGCGCCTTTGCTTTCGTTTTCCATCCTTGGGTACCGAGTCAATGGACTTGTTCAGCGAAACCTCGTCATCCATGTGTACAACATGTCCAAGCCAAAGCAATATTTGTAATTATGTGCTCCTAAATCGTCGTCAAAAAGCTCGTACTTTTCGTCATTACATCTCCTTTGGTACTCGTCATCTACGCGAATAAGGTAATAGCTCCTGTGTAGATTAGTTACCTCGAAAACTCCCAAAGCCTTTTCACCTTTTTGTCGACATCGTCCATGGTTGTGTGCCACATAAAAGGCTGGCTAGTAGAGAAAGGGCTCTACTTTCCAATTTCCCGCCGAGCCCAAATAGTTATGCTTCGCTTGATCTCCAGGCTGACATTGTTGTTTTGCTGTTTATGCTGGATCCTAGATAGAATAGTACCTCGCTACTTCAAAGTAGTTTCTTGTCCTCGTTCACCGCTAGACCAACCTCTTTATGTACATCATACAAATGAAGCGCACACTAATACACATACCTACAGCAACATTTCCTCTTCAGTTTTAGGTAGCAATGAACAAACATAGATACATATGCATTTCTGTCAGTTAAAACTTTTATATTTCATACTATTTTAGTTTTTTATTGTATAAAACATGGCGTTTCATAGTTGTCACAAGCAAGTTTATCGTTACTAATCGTTTGACATGAAAAAGTACTTAAAATATCATCAAAAACTAATTACTCTTGGGAGCTGAAATAATAAACTGCCACATCTTTAGTGAATAAAAATGATGAACACTTGAAAGGTAGTAAGTTATTCCTTTCGAATACTTCTAGGAAAATGAAAAAGCAAAATTGATGGTGATTAGCTAAAAACGTTTATAAATTTTGTATATATATACACATACTCTCTAATGTGCGATAACTAACACACACTGTTGCTATGAATATTCTATTGAAAACCTTCATTAAAGTTTAATTAATCATAAAGTTTTAAGAAACATTCTTTTGCTGCTTGCGAAGTGTTGGGAATGTTAATGATGCTCTGGCAAGAAAGTGAATTAGTCGATTTGGAGAAGTTGGTTGAAAGAGAACATTGTTGTATATTATAAGCTCTTTAAAGGCAATTTCGAGATAAAATATATAAGTACTTCAGCATACATTTCTTCATTTTGAAATTCTTTGAGCAATCACTAGTCATTACATGTGTAGTTAACTACAACACATATAAGTATTTGTGAATGAAAAAAGTACACAAATGGGAGTAGAAGAATCATTTGTTACTAGTTACTACAAGGATACACACGCATGCGTAAGAACGAAAACTAATTTATACTCAGTGAATCTGAATTTATGCCTTCTTCTTCAGATGTCATCTAAAGGTACATTAATTTTTTCTGCTTGCTTGAATTTTGACAAGCTTAGTAGCCAAATATATGTTATGGTAATTTCTATTGAGTGCACATGTGTACACAAAATACAACTTGCTGCAAATTGCAATATTTTTGGAATAAAATGGAAGCTGTGGCGTAAATCTTTTGAGCTTTCTCACAGGGCAGTTTTATGTAAAAGGATACTTTCAGGAAAAATGTGTATATGGCCACATTGATTCGTGTAGCTTAAACTAAAATAATATTTGCATAAGCTGGCTAGCCAGTGGATGGCTTCGCAGAGACCAGGAACAATGCAGTGCCGGGGACAAATTTCAGTTTCTTTTTGCAAATTGTAACAACTTTTTGTGCCCCCTGTTGGCGACTACAACCGCATTCGGTTGAATACCTACGCCGGCAAGGCAGAGCTGAACTTTTACAGTGAATGTTCTTATAATTCATTTCGCATCTGCTGCATACCTTATCATGAGTTCGACCTTACCTTAATATCATTAAATGCCTACTTATGGCATTTTCTGGAACCTCTGTCCGAAAAATTCTATAATAGCACGGCTGGTTATAAGACTTACTTAGCCTACTCCTTGGTTCATTTCAACTCATCTATAAAAATGTAAACTAAGTCAGCCATCCTCAATATCTCCCGATGGGCCCCGATCACAATAGTAGATTTGATATTTTCTCCAAATCAAAGGTCTGGGATCACCACGTATTCTGTTCGTTCAGCAATTTTTGGCGCTATGCTACCAAGTCAGACAGCAGTTTTGAAAGCTACATATATTGATCGTCAGGTTCGGCGGTATAAAATCCAACAGTTTATGGATTATGATTCTAAGTGCCTCACAGAACTCTACCATAACTCCTTTTTGGGTAAGGTTTGTTTTATTTCCGTCCCTCAGAGTATTTATTACCCCATGGAATAATATAAGTCAGACGATTACCGTCATGGTCCAATAACAGGCCCCAGTAGGCCCCAGTTTGAGCCCAGCATATTTTGCTTAATTAGATCGTAACCAAGACTTTCTTGGCCGTATTTTCTACGTTGAATCGACTGTACAGTTTGCTATGGAGTATTACTCGGAGGAACTTGGTGTTTTGCCTGAGCTGGAGACTCGATACCTTCAATTCAGGTCCAGCTTAATCTGGAATTTTATGTTTTCTAATAAAGTTTCTCATCCCAGTTATAACTACTATGCTAAATTTAATAAGCATAAATAATTAAATAAATATTTTTACCAAACAAAAATTTTAATAATTTTCTTAAATCTAGATGCCTTTAAGAACATCCTTATATGAATATTTTTTTTGCGATTTATGAATGCCTTCATTTTAAGTCTCACAAAGAGTGCATAATTAGGTGATTTATCATTTTCTACTGGGAGCTTCATCATTTTGTTTAATGTGCAGTCAGTTGAATCTGCTGCGCAAAAAAAACATATGCTAAAGTCCGAAAATAAATGCATTAAAAATAAAAGTA
Organism: Rhagoletis pomonella; assembly: GCF_013731165.1. Taxonomy (NCBI): domain Eukaryota; kingdom Metazoa; phylum Arthropoda; class Insecta; order Diptera; family Tephritidae; genus Rhagoletis; species Rhagoletis pomonella. The sequence continues at coordinate 27,031,742 of NW_023458565.1, forward strand.
GTTTAAACATACATACATATGTATGTGAAGATAGGAAACGAAACCATGAAATAAGTAGATATACGAGTAAAACTGAAATTGTTTATGAACACAGCACATAAAGTTGAGCATATGTATGCCTCGTGCTTGTGAACGTATTAAAACAATTAATCATTCGCACAATTACGAACTGGAGTCTAAAACTAATGGGCATTTACGAAATACACATAGCTCATTTGCATTCCCTCTCTCAGCGTTGCGCAGATTTGTTGGGCCCAAAACTCTCGAATACGCGACACACTAAATTGATGTTGTCTGATGATTATTTTGATAGCAATAAAGCTTCTATACATAAATACATGCATATACACATTTAAATATGTGCTTATAAAAATAGTCTACATATACTATATAGTATTGAAAGTATACCCTGCAGAAAAAAAAATATCAATTGATAAAAAATAACCAAAATAAAGTTAGCTTTTGCGGGATTTCTTTAAAATATATAACTTGTAGTTAGCTACAAAAACCTAACTTTAAACTAGTTGAAAAATAGTGCAAGAGTAATGCAAACGTAAACGGGAGATTGTTTTCTTTAAACAAGTTTCTATTAAATATCCTCACACAAATTTTACTATAAATACACTTTCTTATTGCACTTCACAACAAAAAAAAATATTTTGTATCTCTTATTGATATTTTATGTCCAAGTTAGTTGACATGCAGAGGTAACCACCCTTGACTATTTCGCGGCCATCGCCATAGAAACATAGTTGGCTTTCCTCAAAGAAAATATACACATAATAGTGACCTTTAGTTCGCTCCTAATCAACTTCAAGTAAACTTATAGTGAGATACATTTCCCGCAAGGTATTATGTATGTATGTACGTATACCAAATTAAAACAATTTATAAATTAAAATAGCTTTTGCTTGTCCATGGAGTTTAGAATAATCACAAAAATTGCAACCACACAGACTTAAATATAAAATACATGCATATGTTTATACATACATACATACATACATTTAGTGATAATAAAATTTATTTCCCACATCGTTGTCGGCGAATTGAGGCTATGATAAGTTTTACTGCTGCAAATGTGTTTGGCGTCGCTTGCAACTTAAGTAATAAAAGTGACACAATTTTTTTCAGAAATCTTTCCAAAATCAGTATAGTGTAAAGTTTGGTTATTTATAATAAAGCTTATTTTCACTCATTGTCGGCTATAGTTTTTCAGTTTCAGTTTTCAACTGCTTGTCAGTTGACAGTCATTCAGTTTCATACGTAGGCTTAGGTATTTATAGAATTAAATCTAACACTGCTTTATTGTTGCATTCTAATATATTCTTAGGACGTTCAACAGCCTTACACCTCTAGCAAAGTGCAGCGAAAATCTGCAGAGTAATGCTAATTCGAGCCAGCATTGATCGATTATATCGATATATTGATTAAATAAACAATAAGTGATGAAACTGCCATAAATACTTGTTATTGTTATCGCTTAAGATTTTGCTAGTATTTTCTTTATTTTTTTTAGTTTCTATTGCACTGATGCGCTTGAAGTTTAGCAATGCATGTTTAAAAGATATCATCGCATTTTATTGGAATAAATGAGAAGGGAGCAATTTTTGAGCAAATAGGATTCGCTGATTTTTACATAGAAATCCATTTCCTATTTTTTTTTATGAATTCTTTTTATTATTATTATATTCTTATAAATTCTTCTTTATTATGAAATACTAGAATATGTCCTAAAAATTTCTAAAGAAGTGGTCTACCTTTAGCTATAATGACGACCTGTATTTGCTCAGGATTTTAGGGAAAAAGGATTTCGACTGTAATTTAGGTATGGTTCATAAAATAAAAGTCCCGGGAGTTTTAAAAAATTTCTGCAGTTTTTCTCGGAATTATTCAGGATTTTATGTTTCTTAATACTTTTTTTGGAAATTGTTGGCTTTTTTCCGAATTCTTCAGGATTTTGCGCGTATGGTGAATTTTCGGTTTCTTTTATAACTTTTCGTTGTTTTTAGAGTTTCATTTTTTTGGATCTTTAGAGCTTTTTATAGGAATTTTCTGAATCTTTCGAGATTTTTGGACATTCCTCGAGTTTATTTTTTTGGTATCTATAGGGACTATTATTTTTTTTTTCTTTGCCGTAGTTTTCAAAGTTTCTTGGAGTTTTTGGCACTCCTACGGGATTTTTTCGAGTTATTTCTGGTTTTTTTTTCTGAACTTTTCTGGACCATTCGAATGTTTTCAAAACCTTTCGGGCCTGTTTCAAGACCTATCAAATTCACTGTTATCTTCTAATCGGTCGTCCCTCGGCAGGCAATGGCAAACCTCCGAGAGTATTTCTGCCATGAAAAACGGCTTCTCATGCCACGAAAAACAGCTTCTCTGCGATTTAGGGGAAGGAAAATCATAATTCCCACAATTTTGACTCTAGAATATATTTTTTTAGTTATGTACTTCTATTAGACTGTATAATTACGCTTTCAAAGGATGTGGGTGATTCCATAAGTCTAATATTTTATATGGGCATTTCCAGGGATAGTCAAAAATTAAAAAAGATATATCTCTGTTAGGTATGGTCGAATCTGGGTTATTTTTTCCACGTATATCGGTTGCATGTGCAGGAATATTTTTGCGAAAAATTTACCCGTTAGGTGGCGCCGGGGTCGAAATATTTTGAAAGCCCGTATTTATAGACTGATTTTGTTAATATTTGCGATATGTATTAGATACATAGTAAGCAATGTACTCACAAAAAATATAAATATAATTATATAATTTGATTTCTAATATCTTCGCACCATTTTGGCTGACAGTTTTCACCTTTTGCATTAACTATAGTGTTTTACAAGAACTAAGTATACAAAAATCAAAACAAAAAAAGGAAATTTAAGTTATTATTTGTGTTTCTTCACCTTAAGGTCGATTTGATTTGATTTGAGATTTGTGGCTGCCATGCCTCAAAATAAGAAAAATCCCAATGACTAATTTTTTGTCACCAAAAATACACAAAAACCCGATTTTTTAACCAAAGGTTGACTTTAAATCGACTTTTTTATTTTAATTGTGCAATTTTGTGCAAATTCTTACTATTGGCCCTTGATATACAGATGTCCAGTTAAAGGTACCTTAAGAGATCCAAATGTCACACGCTGTCAAACAATTTATATACTTATATGAAAAAAGCGAAATCCCATTTTTATTTAATCTAAAGGAGTGTAATTGATATGTAAGGTTGACGTCTAAAATTTCAAAATAATGTTTTTAATTAAGTTTACATTGTGTAAAATGCGTATACCCAATACTGCAGTCTCGTTATGAAATGAGACGGATAGGACCACTGATTGATAAAGGCCGGAAAACTGGCGGTTTTCGTTCGTCAAAACAGGCATGTTTGCACAAGCTCAGAATTCTTCCAGGTAATCTTCTAACAATTGGGGACAGATTTTCTATTATATCAGACATCCATACGCACACATATCGTATCTGAACTTTTTTTTACCAACTTCGATTTTCGATTTTCCTTCCCCTAAATCACCCAAATTACGCACTGTGCGTCATTCGGAGTCGGCGTAAAACTGTAGGTTCCTTCTCTTTGTGTGACAACATCAAGGCGCACGCCACAAGTTGGAGGAGAAGCTCGGCCAAACACTAACATACTATGTGTAAGAGCCGATCTATTATTATTATAAAGATTATTAAAAACTAAAATTCGCATAAGGTGAGCCAGAGTGGTGGACTTATATCACCAAGACAACCTATTGGCAAATGTAACTAGAATTTAGTTTCCATGAAAAACATTGAATGATCAAAATTTTAACTACTCGAACAGCGAATGTTTATCGCTATACCATCTTAAGGGCCTTTCACTTATTTCCCCTACTCAAGTAGCAGCTCAAAAAGAAAAAGGAAATTTTAAAGTTATAAACATATGTAAGGCATTTACAGAGGGCAAAATAAGGAACTTTTTTTTATACTACATTATTTATATGGTATGGTCGATGGAACAATATGTAAACCTGGTCATTATTTCTACTGACTCTTGTCTTAATCCTTCATTACTAGGAATTTTTGATGGCCTAAAATCGTCTTTCCCCTTAAATAAATAAATAAACTAAAAATTATTGATTCTAATTTAAGCTTTTGTTAAATTAAAGATGCAGACATCAAACAATTCCTAGGGTGGGGTATAGAAAACAAAATATTAACTAAGCTTTTTTTCCTGGTAAACAGATGCAATGAAAATACCCGATAATAATGATTGTAAGAATTTTCTCTCCTCCATCTGCGAAAGCAAACTGCGGCTTAATATAGACGGCCTTGAGAGCTTAGCCAAAGCTGGATGAATTTGTATTGCATTTATTGAATTTTTCTTCATTTAAAAAGAATTTCGTTTCAATATCGACTGGTCCTGAAGCATTTTTTATGCGAGGACAAGCAATAGATATGTATATATACATATGAGATGGGTCTAAAAAAATTTGTGTTGCGTATTGAATTGGGTTTCGTATTTGTTATTACTGGGTATAACATCGTTATTCGGTTGAAAGATTTATTTATGAGGTATATGAAAATCAAAATGCAGTTATGCATACAGCAAGCAAAATGAAATAGGTAATTTGAAAATATTGCACATTATATCGCACACGAGCTTCAAAACTAACACAATTCAAAATTTGGAATTTTCGAAATTATGCACTCAAAATATACACAGAGCTTGTATTTAGCTTTCAGCAAAAGCTGGTGCAAATTTTTGTTATAATTTGTTGAAAAAACCAAAGGTAAAGTCTTCCTTGCGCATATAATTAGCACACGTTAAGGAATAGTTTTTCGCATTTTCTAACGAACGCGTAATTTTCAGCTGTGTCACTTTGAAGATAGATAGTGTGCGATATCCTATTGCTGTCAGTATAAGTGCAGACACACACATTTTGAAGACCTCATACATAAATCTACGCCTTACAGCTTGACTTTTTTTTTTAATTTTAACTCTACAGCTTGCACTTATACAATGTAGTATGCATACGTATATAGGTACGTATATAAATTGGGTTCCAAAAACCAAATTTATTTACAAAATCTTTATCTCCCTTAAACTCACACTAGTCATTCTCCCTTGTGCCAGTATTTTTGTTTGTACATAGATATATGCTAAGCGTTGAATTATGAAAATGTATGCACAATTTGATAGCAAATTTATTGTTGCATAATTTTTATGAAATGTGAGCACGCGCTCATCCCAAATGCACAATCATAAGTACTACAATCAAGTAAGCGTATAAACATAATTTAGCATTAGTCGTGCGGTTTGTGTCGCGCAAATGCACATAACCGTACATTCAACAAATACACACACATACATAAATATGTGTGTACATTTATCTGAGCGATTTAACGAATTTATTTACATGCGGCAAATATAAATTCCTGTTTTACGATAGATACGTATTTTCCAACAAAATACAAATTTTAAATAAGTAAATATTTTTTCTTTCTTTTGCAGCTTGGTACATTGGTACCCATTGCCACACCCGCCCCACCGACTACTGTAGCACCGCCAGTACGCGTCGATATACAATCATCTAATCTGCTCAATAACCTGCCGCCACTACTAAATACGCCAACGGTAAGTGAAGTGAAGAGAAGGTGGGTTTTCCTCTTTTTGTTCAAATATTTTTTTATGTATATGTTTCTGCGTTTTTGTGTATGTGTTTTTTGGGCTACTTTTTTTTTATTTTTCGCGATGTTAAAATAATGTTTATTAGTTGTAGAAGAGTTTGTCCTTTTCAATCGATTTTTGTTGGCTAAGTCTCTGCCTCTGTCATTTGAATCCAGTCACGCAGCTGTGCGTTAATTTTGGTAAATTAACTGCGAAAACAAATAATTTTTTTCTAACTAGTAATGTTAGTGCTAAAATTTTCAAATCTATTGAAAGTGACAAATTTCTTCTCAGTGATATAGTTATGTATACCGCTCCGTTTAATAGCTTTTTTAGACTCATAAGCCATAAGTTAATTGAGAAATCCACCACAAAGTGTATAATATTACAAATATAATGTGCATACCCTAATCACCGCTACTGACACAAATAATTGAAAAAGAGCACACACACAACGCAACACTCAAAATACACCAACCAAAACTCCATTTTACAATTTACTCGTAGCTCAATCTAAAAGTAGCGACAGACGGCAGCTTTCATTCGGATGAACTCGCTAATTCGGAATTATCTCCGACGGCAGTTGATCCACATTAACCCCAATGTGAGTTATTTGCAAACAAAAAATAATTTTTTTATTTTTTTTTTTATTTATATTATTTTTACTTATATAAGTATATAAGTGCATTAGGGTGGTCCTAAAAATATCAATATATAAATTTTTTATTGGTCCACCTTAATTTTTTTCTACGTACAAAAAATAAAGACATCCACGAAAACGTGAAAAATTTTTAATAAATTTTTAGGGATTCAAAAAAAAATGAAATTTTTTAATCGCAAAGATGCGAACCAAAATTTTTTTTATTTAAAAATGTTCATGGATATCTTAATGATACCGATATATTAACGATATTTTAAGGAACGCCCTAATGTATTGCACATACATTTGGGTATGCAGTTTTATAGCCCATACAACTTAGTCTAATGAAGTGCAAGTTTCAAAGGGCTAAAAAATCGCGTTGAATTTTGAAAAAAAATTTTGGCGACGGATTTTTGCACTTTTTTCATATAAGTATGAATTTCTTATGAAATATAACGCAGGGGACCGTCGGCAACAAAATTTCAAAATATCAACGCAGGGTTTTGTAAATTGTAATTGTAAAAAAAAGTACCCTCCAAAAAAAAAATTCTCTAAAATTAACGCGAGTTTTTAGCCTTTTGAAACTTGCACTTCATTAGACTCAAATTGATAAAGCTAAAAAACAGCATACCAAAAAATTTGTTTAGAAATTCAGAATAAAAAGTTTAAATTTTTATGAAAATTTGTTAAGTTTTACTAAACTTTGTATAAAGTTTGAAACTGTGATTTACACGGTTTTGGTTAAAGCTTAGACGATATTTTTATATAAAATTAACAAAAAAAAATTTCGTGGCAAAATATTAAAAAAAATAACACGTGGTCATTTGTTTGAGTCACTGTGTATTATAAAAAATGTTGTTGAAATTTATCGAAAAAGTCAACCATTACAAATTTTGAAAAAAGAATTGAAGAAATTGAAAAGTATGTTTGCTAACCGAACCCGCGACTTCGCGGTTCGCTTAATACGCAATACTGCCGTATGTCATGTCCGCATTAACGTGGCCGTCTGTCTATGCTATAAACCATTGAACTTCCACCTGAACTAAGTAGTTACGTTTACACCGCACTCATCCACATTTTCTCAAGAACACTGGCCATTTGCAAGTTTTCTCAAGCACTCAACATAATTTCTTTTATAAAAAAAGTTTGCGGATTTTTTTTAGTTTTTGCTAACATTTCTCCGAAATGAATTTTTAGCAATAAGTACTTTTTCTTACACTCCAGTTAGTTGCATTCACTCTCCCTAAAAAGATATTTTCGTTTTCTCATTGCAAACTACTTTACTTTTTTGCGTTTTCTCTTGTTTACCTCGTGTTCATTGCATTCATTTACCACATTCTCCTGCAAGCGCAAATAAATGTTCGGCTTTTTCGTTACAGTCGAAGTTTGCTCAGTCGATTTAAATTCTTTCCTTTTCGTATTTTATTTGATTTTTTTTTTCTTTATTTGGAATTATTTCTATCTTCGCGCTTTATGATCTAAACTAAAAATTATTTTTGGAAAGAAATACATATTACATCAATTTGATGTTTTCTTTCTTGTACTTATCTAGTTTCCTTTCTGCGTCTTCCTTTGCTTACATGTTTTTCTTTTTAAATAGTTTAAGATTTGGTTTCACTAGAAAATGGCAATGAGCAGCTATTTATTTCAATCGCATTCATTTCAGAAGCTCTTAGCATATCAAAGACAAGAAAACTTTAACTTAAAGTAGAATAGAAAGACTGTAATTATGTGTTCGGTCGAAATGGAAAATAAGGAGAACTACGCCAAGAAAGGGAAGAAAATCACTTTTATTCGTCAGAATAATTTTTTGTTTGTGTGTTACCGCATAACTTTGGACCACGTTAACCGATTCCTATAAATCTTTTTTTTTTAAGGAAATTTGGTACCTCAGAGGTGGTCCCAACCTACCCTTATTATAATGTAGTTACCCTAAGCATCGCTAAGTTGATAGTTGTGGCACAAATAAAATTCATATGGAAAATAATATGGTTTTAAACAGGCGTTTTCTTTTTATATGGCCACCAAACCAGAGGTCCTTTAGAAATTATGAATCGGACTGTAGCCGCGTATCTACTTATCTATGTAATATACATTTTTTTGGATTTAATCGCCCTTCTTTTTCCTATAATTCTTTCGGCTGCAACGATGCCTCCTTTGCTCGTTTCTTAATTTTAGGCCGCAAAACAAATTTGGGATCCACAATATGTAACTTAAAGTTATTTAATTTCACGTTTGTTAAGTTTTCCTTAACCAGCGCCAATCTGGGCTCTGTTAAGGCAAGTATCAGTTAGGGAAACTTGTTCATTACTATAATAACGTTTTTTACTATAGTTTTGCTTCATCAAAACTTGTTTTGGTACTGCCAAGAAAACCGTGTTTGAGGATACTCAGCTGGGCAGTAGACGATTTTGGGGCATTTCATAGAGAAATTCCAGGCGAGGTGGTCTAAAGCGAATGCGAGTTATGAATAAACTCGTGCTTGGTATTTGAAAACTAAATAGTCAAAAGCTCAAAGGGTAATGGAAAAAAGAAGATATGATTATAAACAGTTTGGCGCTCTAACCGCCTAAAGGCGCTATTACGCCGACGATCATATGATCCCTGGTCACCAATTGTTGGTTTCTTTCACTGCACAACGCAAAAATTGAGAGCGTGCGAGAGAAGTGAACCGCATGACCAATCGGTTAAAATTTTACCAGCCGGCTGAGACCGCATCACTGATCAAAAAAGGGTTGGCTTGTGAAAAAATACAATTTACCATTTGTTCCTTTTAGTAGCGAAATGGAGTATTTTTCATACTATTTCTCTTTTAGTAGCAGAATGGTACATTTTTGCTGCGATGTATACAAAGTATTACATACGTGGAATAAACTAAGCGATTTTGGCCACGTTCAACAAAGCACACCAGTCGTTTCCCTTCTATGCCAAAGACTTATTTCCCAACTATGTATTCGTCTTTGTTAATAATAAGTACCACGCAAAAAGGTTTTAATTGAATTATAAACTGTTATTTCCTCTAAAACTTACAAACTAACCGGGTATACTACGAATATCAAGCGCTTATTTTAATGTTTTTGAAATGATGATATGTGAACACTTTCATGAACATATAAATAAGTGATGTCATTGCAAATTTTTTACGATGCCTTACATTGTATTATCATATGTTTGGGACTCCAATTTTCACTTATCTCACACCCGAAACTCACATAAAACTCGTCGAACATTAAAGGTCATATGCACTTAACTATTTTTATGTACGACACAGTGATAAATTTTTACAGCTACAAGCGTTTTCCTAACTAATTAAATGTTCCTCGCTTTTCTATAAACGCACCTCATTCGCAGCATACTTCGCACACAATTGCAATCAAATCCATATTAGTTTATTTTAATGGGTCAAAAGGTTGGCACACAAATGAGAGAATAGTAAGCAGCGCAGCGTGAAAAAATGCAATAATGAATGAAATGAAAAATTTAGATATATCTTTGGCAGGCTAAAATAAAAGGCATCAGTGAAAAATATTAACAAGTACGCTTGTTTTAGTTAAAAAATATGAAACAGAAAGCAAACAGCTTTCGAAAAGGGAACTTCTCTTACAATCGAATGAAGAGAGAATAATATTGAAGATTGTAATTTTTTTTTAAAAGAAGTTGTTCAAAATTCTTGTAGAAAGTACATAAGGCTGAAGGTGATAGGCCTGTAAGAATTAATGTCGAATCCTTGCCTGACTTTGGTATCATAAATATTTCTGAAAGCTTCCATGTTTGGGAAAAATTTCCTGGACACTTGTGATTCAAAGCGAGGAGCACACACATACTATGTATGTACGGGTAGATGCTTTCTGATGTTTTAATTTTGCTTAAAAAAAACTGGGTATTTTTGAGTTTGAATCGAACAGCTGATTTTACTTTTCTCGAGAATTTCGTCTTTCAAAACTTAGTTTACGTATATGGATTCCAAAACCAACAACAGCAAGCTGTGTGCTATTTTTTTCGGTTACCATTACCGGTGCAATGTGCAGTGGTATGGAAGCAATTCTAAATTTTTTGAAGAGAAAGGATATCATTAGGCAACACTGAACAAAAAATGATTGCTGATTTTATGCGGGATTGTATCTTCAACATAAGAACCTCCAAAAAAAAAGAAGGCTACCAGAATAATTTTTTTTTTTAAGTAAAGAAGTTCTCAAATATGGAAGGGAAGTGGAACCTTTCAAAGGTACGCTTTGCAATTCACCCCGTTCTGGATGTTAAGTATAACATAAGTCATCGAAATTGAAATCAATCTCTATCTAAATTGAGAAAAACCAGACAAACAAGTCGATCTTCTTTTAGTCTAGTAAGAAGTCGATTTTCGATCAACTTAAGGTTTCAAAATGGACCAATTAGCTAAACAATAATGCATATTTTTTTCTCTTTCATAAGGCGAAAAATATTTCTACCGCTTTATTTTCGATTTTTTTTTTAATATATATTCTAATGATATTCCTTCACTAGGCTTTGTGTGTTTAGATCGATTTCGAAACATTGCATATTAAGCAAATCAACCATTAAATTAAAGAAAAAGACAATGAACAGAAAAGAAGATACGGACAACATTGCGGCCGCTTACATTTCTTGTTTATGATTACAAATAAAAATGTTTATTATTTTAGTATTGACAAAGCTACCACAAAAGATGGTACAAATGCGCTGTATTTAGGTGTTAATCAAAGTTCTTAAACATTGTGAGTTTTTTGTCCTCAAATTGTTGTTTATAATTTTTAATTCCATATATGTATATGTATGTTTGTATGCTATATTCATTAATTTTTAATTACAATGTGCCTTTGTATTTTTGGTTTGTGGCAGATTTAATAAAGCTGGATTGCCCCTGAAGATGCTAAAAATGTTTTAGCGAAACGTTGGGCCAGAAAGTGGAATAATGTAGTTTTATTCGCACTAAAAACATAGATCAGACTAGCCTGGTAACATAATATTTAATAAATCGTTAATTATTCCATACGATATTTTTCGAGAATACCTTACTAGAACTTTGTAGGAAAAATATCGAGTTTTGAAATGACACAAAAAAACGATGAAACACTTGAATTTAATTTATAGCTTTAGATTACGGACCTGTATACGATTTTTCTAGATCGGGTCATTCTTCAGAGATATTTTCGTTTTAATTTGCATCGTGGATAAGAAAATGCAAACTTAAATAGGAAAAAAATAAACACAGATTTTTTGAGAATTTTTCATTTATATTAAAACCTGTATTGCGAAGAATAAGACGAATAAATAAAAAAGTTGTGAATGATTAAATGAAAATGCGAAGTGATTTTTTGTAAGAAATATAATCAGGAGTATGACCATGTAAATACGAGCTGCCTATATGAGCAACAATCTTTCCTGCTCATATTTCCTTCAACACTTTTTCATTTAACTATCGATTTTGTTCGCTAGTAGCTCAATTTTTTTTGTAAAAGAACCAATCAAAAAATATGCGAAATATTTTTATTTTTTAATATTTTTTGCTATTGAAATGTTTAGCCTTTTATTAAGAAGACAATTAAAATGAAAATGTAGAATATAGATTCTTCATCTAGGACCCAAAATTAAAATAAGCTGTATCGGCATTTTTTTCAGTCACTTTAGCGTCCCTACCGTGTAATTGACTGTCCCAGTGAAATATATACTTGGAAAATCAAAGAAATAAATAAATAACTAAAATTCTTCGCTAATAAAACTTTAACGCGTCTCCAGCCAATCAAGTAAGACTTTTTTTCACAGCATTCCCAAAAACTAGTGGCATGTGTTTTCTTTATATTGAGTACATATGACAGTGAGACACAATTTCCATTGAGTACCCAAGCAAGAAAAATGACTGAATTGGAAGTGATTGTAGAATGCCCATATACATATATGTGTGTGCCTATGAACATAGAGCGATGTAAAAGCAATAACATAATAAGAACCAAAAGAAGAATGTTAAACCTACGAATAATATTTGTATACCTTTATACACAATCGTTTATGGGGAATTCCAGCCTAATCCGGACAAAATTTGGCTTTTGCCCATAACCTTGCACCGATTGGAAGCATTTTATTTTTAATTTTTCATTTTTGAAAGCTTAAATTGAAAAAAACCATATTTCTATAATATTTGCATGGCGTATTAGCAACATTATTTCCTGCTCATATTCCATAAAAATAATATCATTGAATTAAACAATCGATTACGCGAAAATGATAAGTCGGCGCGTAGTACTTCCCACTGGAATTATGTAGAGCATTTCTTCCTTCACACTAAAATATTTGTTTTGACGCAGCCAGAGTTCTTGGCGTTGAGTTAGACAAAATTTTCTAGTTTTTCATTAATTTAAGGATTCGAAAAAATAGCACTCATTGTTATCCCATTTTATATTAGATAAACATTTTAAAAATTTATAGAAATTCGATGTTAAACATTTTTTTGGATTTCATTTTCCCAAAGGGTTTTGGAAATTAAAAATTTCAAAAGAAATGGCCGCAATAGGTAAATTTTTCGCAAATATTTAAAAAAAATAACTAAATTTTTTTCAAAAATCGATATTTTGACAATGATATGGTTAGACAAAAAAATTAAAAAATAATCATGCTTGCCTTTCTTAACTGGTACTATAGCGTAAAAAATCAAAAAAAAAAATAATAATTGGAAATGACAAAGTCAAATTGTGCTGGAATGCTCCATGTACACAGGTATGTAAATCCTTACCTACGCACGCAGTCCTGTATGAGGTAAGAAAATCTGTCCAATTGAGGTCACAGGTGAAATAACAGTAGCGGCACACAGGCGATAACGCTTGAATTAAGTGGCAAAAAGAACTGATTGCTCTTACTTACCTATACACATGTATGAACATTAGGGTGGTCCAAAGAGATTAAAGTCAAAATGTTAATGCTCTCACCCTCTAGGATTGTTTTATGTCGAAAAAAGTAAACCCCAATTTTTTCATTTTGAATTCAAAAAATATTTAGAAGTCGCTCAAAGCGCTCAAAATTTAATCTGTTTTTAATATGATAAAAAAACAACTTTTCGTAGAAATGGTACAGAATTCTTCAGAATCAATATTTTCGAATTTTTTTATATTTTTTTCGCTATTGAACAATCCCATGGGGTGAGAGCATAAAAATTCTAACTTTACTTTTTTACATGAATTTTTGGACCACCCTAATGGACATACATAAACACATTTGAACACAACATACGAAAAACGCATGTGCCCGAGCTGGGGATACAGATGCTGCTAGGTTTACTTAGCCGATGGCAAAGGTTAGCCGAATTGTAGCAGCGTTGTTGGGTGAATAAATGGCGTTGAATCCAAATTGAAACTTGTTTGCGCTCAATTTGAGTTTAGGCAATTTAACTCAATGCAAAATTTATTTACCTCAAATGTTTGGCTGGAGACAATACGCAAGTGTGTTGGTATATGTATACGTCTATACATACATATACTTGTACATACATAGGTCTATACGCGTACAAACGAGTAGACGCAAGTACGCACTTATATATGCGGGTGTGTGATTTTATTCAAACGCAATCACGTGCATTGTGGCTGAACGTAAATATGTATGTATGTGTACATATGTACATAGGTATGTAGGTATATGTTTAAGTAAAATCTGCATCGCGTCACTATGCTAACCAAGCCATTATCCTTTGGTGTAGTTACTTTTTTCTTTGCCCATTGGTGGCGGCAGCAGGATTATTTCACTTAGTTTTCTTTGGCAGCTGCGGCTCGAGTTTCGTATTTTCTTGTTTACCCTCTGTGTACTTCTTTATTTTTCTCCAAAATTGCCCATCGCTTTTCATTGCCGTAGACCAACATTAAAATTTCACGAGCATTGTGGAAATCTTGCTGTCTAAAATTTCTTTCTGCCATAGTGAAATTTTATACTTTAATTCACTTTAGTACGCCATAATGTAGCCTGCGTGCCATTAACCCTTTTCTGACAACTATCGGCGCTTACAATTTTATTTCGGTTTTTTTTTCAATTTGATGGCCTTGAATTGCTAGTTACTTTGATTTCTGCTGCTTCGGCCTTGGCAATAAATTGAGATATCTAATGTTGTGATTTTTTATCCTCGCATTTTTGTTAGTTGGCACTACTTCGAGTGGCAAGAGAATGCTTAAGTGGCTGAAAAACTCATTATAGAAAGGACGAGTATAATAAAGTTTGTAGTTTGAGGTAAAAGTAATAAGAGTTTTTTTTTTTTTGTTATTATAACTTATATGGAAATGGCTAAATAATGGAGTATTGGATTAAGCAGTGTCATTAATAAGTAAGAATGTAAATATCAACGTAAAGTTGCAAAATTGGTGTAGCAATTTTACCCAAAAACTTCCATTTCAATTTTTATGATTTTTTTTATAAATACCTAAAAGAGATCAGTGAATGACTGAACACCAGCGCAAAGCGTTCTGTCTTGCAAATACAGCCACCACAAGTAAACGATGTTTATAACAGCTCATACTGATATTGATTTCGGCAAACCAGTATTCCGAATGCTCGTTCACGAAACTAGCAAACCCGGCATTTGAAGGGTTGCCGAAAGCATGAGAGCTCATTGGGACGGTTGGCGAAGCAGTTTATTTATTGCAGAAGTCGTTTGACTTGTTGCTGAAAGCACGACTAATGTGGTAAAGGGTAATTTTTCATCTCGTATATATGTATGCAGTGTTGCCACTGGCATAGCCCTTAAAGTATCCATAAAAAATCGAAAACTGTATCCAAATGTATCCACCGAAAAGAGCGGACATTTCTACACAGTGCATCTATGGAAAACAAACTCGGCCCTTTAACAAACTTATTAACATGTAGTCAATATTTTCCCATCCTTAGACACGGATTTGGGAAACAAAGGCCCGTAGTTATAGTCATAATTAAGTCGACTCTAAAGTTAATTGCAACTTTTTGACATAATTTTCAATGGGATATCTGTCAAAAAAGCTGCAACTAACTTTAGTGTCGACATAATTTTGACTATAAAAATGTGGCACCAAGCTTTGTACGTAAATAAAATTTTACAGGTGCGCTATGCGTGGAAAATGTGTACAAAATCTTTGTTTCGAAAATATTATTTGGAAAAGGTTGTCAACTGTTTAAAAATTCGAGCACAATTTAATGAATTTTTTAGGTAAAAAGTTCTTCACTGAAAAAAATTACTAATTTACGAATTTCTATGAGGCAATTTGAATCAGTTTGTTAATTCTTACTTTTTTGCAATGTCTTGAAAATGATTTTGACGTTTATCGTGATATGAATTCACTGGTATATAAATAAAAGGCTTTGCTACTATTTGAAAAACAACACATAATTTTCACTTTTCACATTGTGGCAAAATTTTTTTAAGACAGCAATAGATGCCATTGTGTAATTACAATAAAAAATTACAACATTCGGAGTTGCCACGAAACAAAAAATGTTAGCAGTCTTACCAAAAGGGTTGCATTTTAAGGCAATGCTGCGTATTACAAAACTTGGAAAATATTGTAGGGGATTTTTTTATTTATACGAAACGAAGCGAAATATTTTTTCGATTCGGTTTTGGCATTTCAAAAAAAAAAACATGATTCTGTACGAAGCCCAAAAAAATGGTGGTTTGATTCAAAAACCAGTTCGTTTCGAAAGCGGCTTGCAGGCCTGCTAAACATAATTTTTTAACGCGCAAGCTTTTTGAACATTTTATTCTCTTTTCCTAGGCTAATATTTTGTGTTATTTTTAATCAAATTCGTCTTCTTCCTACTTCGCATTTTCATCTTTGGATTCTCAGTTTTTTTAATTTTTATTAAACAAAAAAACACTATATTTCGACATACTTAATACAATAATAAAAAAACAACTAAACAAAAACCACAGCAAAACAACAACCACAAAAATAGCAATGAAAATGCAACTCTCTAAGTAAATACATACTTAATAACTATAAATACAAAAAAAAATAGGTACTAAAGTTTGTCAATAATGAATGAATGAATAAGTGCTAAATGAAAACATAATAACAAACCCCCTTTTTCTTTTATCCCACGTCGAATGCAGTTTACAACAGCGCCAGAGTATGAAACGGTAAATATTACGGAACATTTTTTAAATATTTACTAAAGCTAAAGTAATTGTTGTTGTCGGTTTATTTGTTGTTGTTTTTGTTTTTTTAACATAGATGATTTCCAACTCACTTTTGCATGTCATGTTTGCATTGTAAATTTGTTTTAAGAAATTTATAAAAATTCTTAAATGCTTTATTAAATGCTTTATTTAATGCACTTTCACTTTCATCCATCACATTAAACAAATTTCAACATTAGCCAACGATGTTCATGGCGTACGCTTAACATTTTTATATCCACTATATTCGTATTGGAGTTACACACAGCTGCATGACTTCCTGCATACGCCCCCATACAAACTTTCGGTAGCCACCACGTCGTATGAGTAACACGTAATTTTTAAACGTATTTCTTGCGTTGTCATTTCCGCATTCCAATATGTGCGAGCTCACGAAAAATGCTATTACGCGTTTTCAATACATCCGATGCATAGTGACGAAGCGCTGTTTACTGCGAACAATTGCTGTGGGTGGGGTGCGGGTTATGCACCCAGTATATGTATATATGGGGCGTTCCATATCAAAATGGACGGGGCTCTCATTTCATGTGTTTGATTTGTTTTAAATTTTTACAAGAAAATTCTATATGAAAAAAGATATTTTTAAAATTTTTTTTCTTTAAAAATTTTTCAAATACAGATTTAAAAAAAAAATTTTATATTTTTTTTAAATTTTCTGAGATGACATATTTTCAAAAACTAATTTTTTTTATAAAAAAATTTGTATGTGAAAAATTTTTAAAGAAAAAAAATTAAAAAATATTTCTTTTCATAGAGAACTTTGATTTGTGCATGTGATTTTTTTTTTAATTTTTTCCTTGCCCCGTTGTCGAGATATTTGGAAAACTATTAAATGATTTTTTTTTGTTTTTGTGCTGTTAAGTTTTTAAAAATGTATCTAATAATCAAGCTCAAATTTCATATTTATGTATTTATTATTTATGTTTATCCATCAAACCGAAAATTTCGAAACAAACCAAACACATGAAGTGTGAACCCCATCCATTTTGGTATGGAACGCCCCATATTTTTTTTTTTTGCTTTTTGTTGTGGAAATACTCACACTCCAACCGGTGCGACACTTACCGGTGCGACATGCGTTTGCTCAATTTTTATATCGTTTTTGATTTTCGAATGCATCGCTCGTTTTTTTATTTTTTTTTGCCCGTTTCATATAATTTCATTTCCTGGAAACTTTATTTAATTCTTTATTCGTATTTTTTTTATGCATTTGCCGTAACTGTACTTGTAGCGTTTTCCTATGTTTTGTGCCGTTGTGCGCTTTCACGTTTTTTTACAGGTGTGCCCGCTCACATATGTATATGGATTGGTTCAATCCCACTTGACACTCTTCAGTTAAATGCTCGTGTCGATTGTCACTCAACGTTATTAAGCAATAAATGCTACGCGATAAAATTTAAATATATTTTCTCAATATGTACTTGCATATGGTGCGCTGCATTGAGCGACAGTGGGGTGATATAAATGGTGGCGATACGATAAAAAGTGCGTTTAATGTTGCTTTTGTTTGATGTGCCTCATAAAAACATATATACATATAGTATATATGAAGCAGAGGCGATGGATTGCGGGCAAAAATAATCCGTTCTTTTTGTTTTATTTTTTTTTTTGGTTCAAAGGACATTTCATAAATGATGAAGGTAGACAGCTTAATTCAAACTTTTTCTATATTTGTGTAAGCAATCAACAATCGGTTTTTAAACTTATTGCTGTACTCAACCTTGGAGCTTATAAAATTGTCGGCTGATCTATGCCAAATTTGCGTGGAAATAAAAAAAGCCTTTATAAAAAATAAAATTGAGTAGGTTGAGTTGAGTTAACTTCGGGCTTAATATTTTTCTCTTCGTTAAAGGATACATAAATTGTTTATAAAATTTAATGATTTTTTTAATTTTTTATATTTTAAGATACTTCAAAATGTTGAAATTAAGCGCTGATAATATTCTTTTTGTCAAATCTAGTGTGCTACCAAAATTTAAAAAAAATTAAATTGAGTGGATGATGACTATTATTTGGGAAACTAAAATTCCATTTTGACAATTTTTATAGGAACACTCGAAATTCATTCCAAAATTGTTATATATGTACATGAAGGAAGTAGTATATATGTGCATAAGGGATACTGTGCATAAATGCAGAACATACTACCAAGGCCAAACAAATTTTTACAAATTTCTCATGTACTTATTAATTGTCTTCTATTTATATGAACTGTATTTATATTTTTTTTTTAAGTTTTTACTATGTTAAATTTTATTACCCCGACATATAATTACCCATGTTCAAAGATATTTGAACTGGTATAGACAAATCCACAGCGCACAGTGGGACGGCCCCATATAAGTTGCGTAAAATTCTATGCGCTACCACGCCCACAGCCCTTGTGGGTGGAAATAGTAAATGTTATCCGATTTTGATGAAATTCAGAGCATATGCTGATTTTAACGAGAAAAGCATAAATCTGAAAGATTCTCAAATTCGGGTTACATTATTTTCCAGTAATTATAGAAAAACTGGCGCTAATTAAAAAAAAAAAAATCTTTTTTGATGAAATTCGGTGTGCCCTGCTGATTTAAGCCAGAATTTTCCAAGTTGGAAGATAATACGGAATTTATTATTACGGCGGCCACCTTTTACACAACTTTTTTGGCTCCATGTACTAAATTTTATGAATTTTGGAGAAAATGAGAAGGCACTTTTATTTTATTTCTAAAGAAGTTCCTATTTCTTTATTTTAAAAATAAAAAAAAAAAAAACCGAAACATTTACAATGCCTGCATACTAAATTATGTGCGTGTTATGTATCTGCACTTAAGACTTTAAATCTACCTACATTTTATACAACAAAAGCTGAGCTAAGACCAGCAGCAGGACTCTTGCCATCGAAAACGGATCTCGTCCAGAGAAGCGTCCATTTTTGGCTGAATGTTGAATAGGATTAATAGATTGGCGAGTCATTAATATCTACAACTTCTTCAATTTCCATTTTATATTACATATTATTTATTGTATGTACATATCAGAGTCTTTCCCTTCAATAAATTTTACAGGAGGTGGGTCTATAAAGAGAAGAATAGAAGCTCGCAGTTCCTCGCAGTTGGAACTAGTTGAGATATGACACGCATATTTAATGTTTACTTATCCTAAGTATAATTTAGCTCGCTTCCTAGGTTCTTTTTAAATAGCCCCTTTTTATAGTAAGCACTCGAAAAATTGTACGCTCACAAAATTATGTAGAATTTCAAAGTAAACTATTTTATATATTTCAAGAGATTTATAAAAATTTACAGCAATCAGATTGGTTTTTTTATATGTATGCGCACAAGTGGAGAAATTAATTGAAATTACTTGCGACAAAATCAAAATTTTTTCATACAAATTTATTTTCACGCATTGTTCCTACTTTAAGCTCATGTCATTAGTGCAAATATGCATTTTTATCAAAAATTCTTTTTGGATTGGGTTAGATGGATATTTTGCTATAAATCTGCGTAATTACTTTTTCAGAACTCGCTAACCCGTCTTTACTACTTTTGACCGCCGTAGTCCCATTGTGCAGCGTAGCCAACCCCCTTCGTTTTCCTTACTTTAAAGCCTTTAGTTCTTTAAACATAGTCGAGTCCAACCTTGCCACAATAAACTGTCAAATACGATGTATCTGGCGGCCTACGATTGACTTCTGTCTGGATCAGCGTCCCATAGCCTGGTTTGGGTTTATTACTTATATTTCAACGTATGGGCTGGAATCCTGGAAAGTGTATTTTCATCAGGATAGAATTTCTTGCTAGAGGTGGTCCTGATTTTCAGACGCTACTTGTTGCCTAATCAGTCACTGTTATCATTAGCACGGGATTACGCGTTTCTTTCCATGTCTGTTACGGGGTCTGATTTGATCTTTTCGGCTTGAGGTTTACTACCGGTGAATCTTGGATATGGCCTTCCATCTACCCTCTTTCCGTGTTTGTATTTTTAGAGATTTAGTAGCTAACTACTGCTATCAGGAAGGATTTGGGGATAGCTATCGTTTATCCTCAAGGTGATACTCTCCAGCCAAGAGTTGGTAGTATTTAGTTGGATATTTGTATGAGTTTGGGAATTTCTTGAAGACTTGATGGTTCATCAAAAGCGAAAATTCGGGCATGAGGCTTGCAAGGAATCTCATTCTAATTCACTGCTGCTAAGTTAACGCCGTCTAATGTTGCCCAAGTACGAAGATAGCTTTCTTGTAGAAGCTGGCTGATCTTCCATCACCGCAGGAAACCAACTAGGCTTAGAACTGGTATAGGTAAGGATCAAGCACGACCGTAATAGTGCCAATATTTGTTCCGCTACATCCCTTTGTACATCCAGCAGACACTCATCAGCATGGACCTCCAATTCTCTGTCGTCATAATCGGAGGTTTAAAATGGCTGGTAGAATCTACGGATACTTCCACTTTTAGCTTTTCCGTAAGCATTCACCTACCAACCTCTGTCTATCGGAGGTCAGCTTTCTGAAGTTAAAGGAGCGGTTTCAGGGATTTTCGAGGCAGCCCTCTTTTGAGTTTTAACACGGTCTGCGAAATCTCTTCGGCCTGGCTCCGAGACGGACTTCCTTTTTAGTCTCTGTACCATCGGAACGCGAGTGCATTATGCCAACGACAGGCTTGGTACCTGTGGATAGTTTACGGTGGGTTGCAATTTCGCCTGCGTAGCGCTTCCTGGTGTCTATATCGTCTAAAGATTGCCTTGATTAGCATCAGCAAAAAAAAATAATAATTTAGAAGTGCTAATACTTAAAACACTTCCAAAGCTTAATTTTTTGCTAAGTTCTTTATATGTTTTGGAAATCCAAAGAAAGTTTAAATCAATATATTAGGAAAAAGATTGGAGACTTTCTTTGAACTCAAGATATAATTTTACCCAATAAGGAATTGACATTGATCATATTGCATCCTTTCGACATAAAAAAAAAATTATAACTACTACACATACAAAGGTCAATGTTGCTCAATGTTCAATGTAACACAAAATATGCCCGAAATTCGTAACATTCCTCGTGCGAACAACGCTTTTATGGCGTAAAAAAATTCAAACGAATAAAGTGAAAAAGTCAAATGGCATCTACACACACATTAACACTTGCACTTAAACACTTACAATACAGAGTACACGGTATGACTTTACTTGAATTTGAAAGCGTTGAAACTTGCGTGAGCAACTTAAGTAGTACATTTCACACTTTGGGTAACTAAACGCCATAATTTCCAAACACACCCAGTACTTTTACAATATTTATGCCTCGCCGTCACTTTTTACTCAGCATTTTTTACAATTTTTCTGCAGATTTACGCATTATGAATTTCTTAATAAAAGTTCATTTTCATGCGTGTGCCTCCAAAGTGTTGCGTATACGCCGTGTCGGACGCGTTTTCAAATGTCATCGTAAATAAAATGCGTAGACATTTAAATTTTATTTCTTTAATACGTTCACATGCACTGAAGCATTCTTCCATAAATATATGTATTTACTTAGCCATACCGTATTCAAATATTCACTAGCCTGATGCACAAGCCCGCCATTACTTTTAGACTCACTTAAAATGTTCTCGTCATTCGTCATGTGTTTTTCATGCTATTGTAATGCAAAATATTACTACTTTAAATAATGCGTATTTTTTCACGCATTTCACTGTCATAATGGCGTCATGTACAGACACACACACACACCCAACTTCACTAACGCTTCATCTTGCTGTAGAACGCTGCGCATAAAAACTGACAGATAAATGCGTGTCATTCACTGACACACACATTTTAAAACATTTGAAGAATACGTTTTTTAAGGGCTTCTCATCGTAAGGTCACAATGTCATGGCGTTTGTGTGGCAAAAATAAGAATAATAATGTCTTAAAATAAATACGTATATGTTTATGAATGAGTGCAATCTTTGGCAAAAAAAATTTGCATAAATTCGCTATGAATAACTTCGGTACTCACACATTTTACTACTTATTACCTCGGAATGGTGACTGTGCAAAGTAGCTTTCAAATTCAAGTTTTTAGAAACTAGCGCATAACTGATTTGCTAAAAAATTGTTTGTAGAAAAACTGCTAAGTAATTCTATAGAATAGAAAAAAAATATTAATTTTTGGGTGCACCAGGACGAATAAGAAAGTATAAGTTGTCTGGTATCCTTTAGAACGATAACAATTTTTTTTAATCGGTTTGTAATTTTTTTATTTACAAAACTTTTAATAAAAAAAAGGTATTTTTTCTTTTAAGTGTCTTTTCTCAAATTTTTATAAACGAAGTTAACAAATATGCATACCAGAAGAAAGGGGGTTTGATCACCTTTGCAACGATACCAACGTTTTAAAAATCGGTTAGTCATTTTTTGTAATATTTTTTTATAAAATAAGGTATTGTTGGGTTGTAGGTGTTCTGACACCTAAGCACTGAAAACTTAAAAAAAAGCCAAAATGAGCTTTGAAAAAAGGCAAAAAAAATTTAAAAATATAATTTTGTTATGTACTTCCTTTCTGTGCAATGTGCCTGTCCAAGTAAAGATATAAAAAAAATACACACAGTGGTCAAAAAATTATAGCCGAACCAATTTTTGCCAAGTTTTAACGTATTATTTTTGTTGTTATTTAATTTTTTTTATTTTTTTATAAAAATATAGTTTATTCTTTAACAAACCCCATGTAAATCTCCAAATTTGTGCAATATTAAAAAAATTAACAAACTTTCGTACAATTTTCGAGATTTTTTAAAGATTCTAAAAAATCAATCTTATTTTTGAGCCATTTGAAGCTAGTACTTTATTCCACTAGAATTCAATGGGCTACAAAACTGCATACTCAGAATCATATTAAAAAAATTCAAAATTTTAACGAAAATTTGTTGAATTTTTTTTTTAACTTGCATAAATTTTTAAGGCAGTATCACTCGATTGGTACATTTTTACAGATTTGTACATTTTTATTATGGGCTATTGGTAAAAAAAAAAAATTTGACTTTTTTTTGTAGTCAAAAGATTGGTACAATACAGCGATGTTCTATTGAAAATTTTAAACAAATTAATGTTCGTGATTGGGATAACGAAAAATATTTGGGCGTTCACACAATCGGGAAACCACTTGCACCAAATTTTGGCAAATACCCATTTTTTTATTCAATCATATCCTAGAAATTTTAAAGTCCTTAAAAAAAAATTGACGTCAGAGAGAAAAATTAAAAACGCAGTTATACAATATTTGGCTCCTTTTTGATTTTTTCGTGTATTTTAAAAATTACTAAAACTTTTCTGGGTCGCAAGTACTCACAATCCTAAGGAATTAAAATGTAATCGTAATCCTCAAAGCTCAGCTCTGGTCGATATACTATTTTATCGAAATATTCTGATCAGTGATGAGCTCTATTTTTGGCTATCTTTACTTCTAAATAAGTAAAATGGCCGCATTTCGAGTAAATAAGATCAACAAGATATTCGGGGGGACCGTTACATTCACATATTTAGATAGTGTGTTCGATTACTCGCCATTTTTCGAAAACCGGTTTTCGGGTTATTCGAAAAATTTGCAATTTGAAACCGATTTTGAAACTAAGGAAAACCGGATGAACCGCTTTTATTTTTAATATTTGTCATACAGTGAAAATGCTGAAGTCAAGACCAAAAACTACAATAAAACTAGTAACAGTAAAGATAGCTTTTATTGATAAAAGAACAAAGCAAAATAAGCTCAAAGTTCTTTTTTAGATCAAAAGTACATCATATAAAAATCAGTTAAAAATTCCCGTTTGGTTTTATTTTAACTTTTTTTTAATACTTCATTAATTTTTTTTTTTTAATAGTGCTCGCCCCTCGGCAGACAATGGCGTACTTCTGCCATAACAAAGCTTCTTCGGAGATGGAGTTAAAGTGTAGATCTCTTCATTTGTGTTACAACAACAAGAAGCAGAATACGAATTGGAGGATAAGCTCGACCAAACACGCAGAAACGTTTAAGCGCCAAACATTCATTTATTGGAATCAGATATGATATAATTTTAGGATATAATTTTTAAACTGAAAAAGCCTTGGAAACTGGATAAACTGAAACCATTTATTGAGAGTTCAATTAGTTCAGTTAGTATTAGAATGAAATGAAAAAAAATCGGTTTATTCAATCAAAAAAGCCGGTTTATTTGATATTCGAAAAATTAAGATTTCAAAACAAAATATCCAAAAACCCGTTGGAAACCGGTTTGGAAAAACCGTGTCTATTATCCTAAAAAATTACTTAGATTGAAATTGTTGGAAGTTTCCATTTGGTAAATTTAAAAAAAAAAAAAAACTGTTATTATTTATCCAAACTTGACTATCGCTGATTTCAAAAATTTCTATGAAGTTTGTCAAATGTGTACTATTGTTCTATGAACTCACTTTTTTTTACTCGTGAACAAATCTGTGCCCCATTTTTTGAATTTGATAAAATCTATCGAAGTAAGGCAAAAAAGGGTTTTTCATAAAATTTAGGGAAATTGGAAATTGAATATTTCTGAAATCGGATAAATTGTCAAAAAAAAAATTCCAAAAACTTACAAATAGTTAAAAAACGTTTAACTTAATTTAACCAATGCTAATTGAGTCCACATTTAAAGCAATAAAATTTTTAAATTGTGCTACATATAAGTTCAAATATCGATAGATATGTATATGTGAGTGCGTTCAAACACTGCCGCCCATTTTTTATCTTGGCAATTCCAAATAGCCATTAACACATAAAATTTGTCTATCTATGTAACCACTTTGTAAGTAATGTTGCACATAAATAATGTTGTATTGTGGCATTTTATTTTATAACAACCTGTCGGCGACAACCAAAAATTGACGATTTCAATCAATTTGACAAGTGACATATTTCATAAAAATCGTTAGACATAACTCAAAAATTCACACACTCGTACGTACACATATGTATGTATACACAAATAAGTAAGGCAGCTAATTTTTTACAGCATGCGCACAAATTTGTATGTATATATATATATGTATATCTATGTCTTAATTCAAGTGATGATTGGATTCTTTGTCAATTCATGTAAAACCTTACTTATGTATGTATTATGTGTACATGCATACATACTTTCGTACGTATGTATTTCCCACATGTGCACCCCCTGACGTATACGGAATATTTTCTATATTTATCATAGACGATGTGACGAAAGGTGAAAGTAATCAATTATTTGTATAACATTTGCACGCTACAGGCTTGTTTTGGCTGCCTGCGTTTATTTTTGCTACACTTTTGCTTTATTTTGAATTTATTCAAGGAATACATCTTCCATCGTTTGCGTGGTCAGTAAGCGCAGACGCACCTGCATTGTTTTTTTTTCTATTGAAGCTGCTATATTAGATTGATTGTTAGGTCCTCAAGAGATGAGAAATTACTTATTTATGTGGACAAATATTATTTCTTTGAACATATGTATGTATCTGCCTCATGCTTAGAATATATGTATGTAATTACATCACTCATAAGCTCTTCAATTGACAAATAGAATGCAATTATTTTCAAATGTACCTAACTATTTCTGTATGCGAATGGGGTGGGTACATATTTGTTTATGTATGTTACATATGGTACATATTTATTTATGTATGTCTGTGTGCACACGTAATGTCGCACAAATAATTCTCTCGTATTTACACATGTGAATACAATCGTAATATTATTCATGGATTACATAACATATTTACATACATTAATTCGCGTCATAAAGTGATGGCAAATTAAATGCGTAAACAAGATTTTAATTATAACAACTGTGCATTTGATTGATTAAATACATGGGCGGTAACTGCCTGATTATTATTATTATACACTCTTATGTATGAACATGCATATATGTATGTGTATCTTTTGACAAGTATGTAATGTATCAGAGGTTATGTACAAAAGCAATAACTCGCTATAACCGGACGACCTATAGTGTAGTTATTATAACATAATAGTTAGTCACAAAATGCATTTGGAATTGAGGCCAATGTTCGAGTAACCAGATATTTTTTCATAAGTACACTGCCGGTCAAAAGAGGAGGAATGGTGTTTTGCTTTTAGTATTTAGAAATTTTTTCAAGCTAAATTTGTTTATTATTGTTTTTGAAGTGAAACTTCTTTAGCGGCGGTTGGTTGGTTGGGAGTAAATTGGCAAATTGAACGGAATTTACACACGGAAATGGTGCAACGGAAATGGTTGGGGCTTGAACAAATGCTTCTTGAGTGTATGCACGTGGTAACAAAAACTTGCTAATAAAAGGTTAAAGAATAACACTTAGAAAAAGACCAATACAAGAATGAAAGTAAAGGTACATACATGTGCGTACATAGATAAGGAAAACGATAAAGGCAAAGGTAAAAATAAAAATAAAAACAAAGATGCTTAATGAAAAAGGCAAAAATGAAGATCGAGGTAAATTGAAACACTTTACGTATATGTATAAGGGCAAAGGTGAAGAGGGATACATATGTAGAAAAAAAATATAAACATAAGGGTAAAAACAAAGATAAATATAAAGAAGAAGATAAGGATGAGGATACCAAAAAAAGTAAAGATGTAGATAGAGGAAGAAAGACTAAAATAAAGGTAATTATAGAGAAAAGGATATAGATAGAGACACAGATACTCAATCTGGGAATTATTTTGGGTTTTTTGGGATTTGTGTGACTTATCGATATAATAATCTCTATTTTTGTCGGTTTTGCTATCGGAATTTATATCGATAAAGTAATCGATTTTGCTATCGATATTTTCGGAACTTATCGATATTTTTATCGATTTGGTAATCAATACTTTTATCGATTTTGTTACCGATTTTGTAATTGATATTATTAATGGTTTTGCTATCGATATTTTTTATCAACATTGTTATTGCTTTTGTTATCGAATTTGTTACCGATATTTTTACTGATTTTGTTATCGATATTGTTATCGATTTTGCTATCGATATTTTAATCGAATCTGTTATCCATATTTTTATCAATTTTGCTATCGAACTTTTTATCGAATTTGTCGTCGATCTTGTTATTGATATTTTATCGATTTTGTTATAGATTTTATTATCGCTTATTTATCGATATTTTTACCGATTATTTATCGATTTTGTTACCGATTATTTATCCATTTTATCTATCGATATTTTTACCGGTTTTCGTTATCGATTTTGTTATCGATTATTTATCGATTTTCTTATCGATTTTGCTACCAATATTATTATCGATTTTGCTATCGAAAAACATACTGTTTCCATTTTGATGAAATGATATCTTAGGAAAAAATATTAATATGATTAATTCATGACTGCTTAACGAAAAGTTGGCTGCAAAATTGTCTGTAGGCTTCAACACTATTGGTGCCCTCTGCTGGCAATCCTTTAAGCTTACCCAGTTTAAGTAAAAAACCATTCATAACTCATTCACTTATAAATCCGTTAGAATTTTAGAGGTTTGAGCTTAAACCGAGTACGAATATAGCTTGAGAGGGAAAAATTGTAACCGTATACATTAGAGTGGTCCAAAAATTCATGTGAAGAAGTAAAGTCGGAATTTTTATGCTCTCACCCCAAGGATTGTATACCGAAAAAAATATTCCCATATTTTTTTAGTTTGAAATCAAAAATTATTTAGAGGGCGCTCAATGCGCCCAATGTTTTCCATCTATTTTATATGGGGAAAAAACAACTTTTCGTAGAAATGGTATAGAATTCTTAAAAATCGTTATTTTTCTTATCTGCAGGAGATTCCCAATAATAATAACCAATTGTTTATTTATCTATTTTTTCATCGCAACTATAATTTATAGATCCGCCAATAACCCAGAAAAATGCAATGGGGAGACAAATAAAAAATCATTAGTATTAAAAAATGGTTAAATAAATAATTGGGTATTATTATTTACAGTCCCCTGAAGATAAGCAGGGCTTTCCGATCGAAAAATATTGATTTTCAAGAATTCTATACTATTTCTACAAAAAGTTTTTTTTTCTGTATAAAAATACATGGAAAACTTTGAGCGCTTTGAGCGACCTCTAAATAATTTTTGATTACATAATAAAAAAATTGGGGTATACTTTTTTTCGATATAAAACAATCCTAGGGGATGAGAGAAATACAATTCCGACTTTACTGTTTTTGGACCACCCTAGTATATATGCGTATAAATAAATTGGATTTACTGAAGATGCGAAAACATATACAGTTCGTAAGTTTTTACGACCAGATGTACGACTTGAATGTGATCATCTAAAAATACATTTTTTAATTCTATTCGTGGTTTTTCTTTAATTGTTTAACCTTTTGAATTGCATGTAAATGTCCGCTTAATGTCTGCTTTTGAAGTTTTTATGTGCACTCCTATTTATTTATTTTTTATTTTTTTTTTTTGTATTCAAAAGCAAAACTACTTTTAATCCGCGCTTTCACAGCACCTGTAAAGTAGTAAATTATATTTTTGATTTAATTTTGCTAATTTTGAGTTCATTACTTAAGCGCTGATAAATCACTTTTTGATGCACTTTTGATGTTGTGACGTCCCATATGTTTTTTAAAGAAAGACAAGTCATGTGATAACAAAAAAAAATTCAAATATTTTGCTAATGAACGAAATTTTTCTCTTTTTTCCAAATCAAACAAACAAAAATGAAATATCCAAAAATTAATTGGGGAAAAAAAAATAATAATGCTGCGCTCTTGCGTATTGTAACGCTCTGCTTCGCTGCGCTGTGCTCTGCGCTACGGCGAATTCGTTAATGTACATATTTTAATATGAAAAAAAAATGTCTGCAAAATAACAATATCTAAATCACGCAATAAAT
>NW_023458565.1:27071039-27084257 GCF_013731165.1 Rhagoletis pomonella
TCTTGCCTAGAAAAAAAAATACAAGTTAAAATGGCTTTGCCATCTTCAATGCCTTGCTCTTCCAACAAAAGTAGGTACTGCCGGTCATAAAAATTCAGCTGAAAAAGCAATCAAGCGCTAGCTGATGAATAAATTGCATTCTTTCTTTTCGTTGCTTTATTCAATTTATTTTTGTTAGTTCCTACTAAACATGAGTTACACGTGAAGCATACAATTACAAAAATACATCAAAGATACATGAAAGCGAAATGGTATGGCAATTACAACTTAAGCCCAAATACATAAAAAAAAGCAACGAGCATGAAGCCGGCGTTTAGACGCTCAAGTTGCATGGAGCAGCAGCAGAAAGTAGCAGTAGGTCAGGGCAATGGTTACACAAGTCGGATTATGTGGCATCGTAAATCTTAGACACATACACAAGCGAATATACAAAAGATGCCAGTGAAAGCTGTTGCCACAATTGTGAATGAATGAATGTGGTTAAATAAAAGTAAGTCGACAAAAGAGCACTGCGCGTGAAGAAAGGGCGAGTGCGGCGCGAGGGCATGAAAAGGGAAAGTTCAGTTCAAATGGTTTAAATGGCAATAAGAATGACAAAGACAGTGTGGTATGGCAAGCCTTAAATTATGGCAAAACAATTTTCGTAAGCCACAAGCAGAGGTACAAGTATTTAGTAGAGCAGCGAGCAGGGGAAGCAGTTGTGAAAAGCGCAAAAAGTCGCATAAAGACGCAGCTGAAGAAGCTGGCAGCGGCAGAGGGGAAGGAGGAAATAATTTAGACTGCGGAGGGCGAAATAAGTTTGCGAATACAAAAATTCCTCAAACTTTACATTTGCGCCTCCGCGTATGGTTTCAATGACTTGGCGCTAATGCAGCATACATACGTGCCACATGTATGCTTGTATGTATGTATAGCAGTTGCCTACGCTTGTATGCTCGTACAATGAGAGCGAAAAGCGCATTTGTGAACGTCACATCCCCTGACACGGCATAAAGTGTGGCACAGAGAGAAAACAAAAGCCTTATCATCGTTTGATCAAATTAAAATAATTGCGCTTAAGCACCTGAAATTATGCTACAGTTGGTTGCTATTGTTGTTGTTGTTTTTGCTGCTATTGTTTTCTTTTTTTTCGTCTTCTTCTTAACTTCACACATTTGTTTTTCGCATGCGGGTGTGCTTGTCACTGCCGTGGTGCTTACAGTACTACAGGTACATACTTACATATCTATATAAAGACATACATATGTATGTACTTATACAGCTTTTCTATGAATACTGTCGCTGCCACTGACAGATGCGCAAATAAATGGAAACAAAGCAAAATAAGCATATTGAATGAGATAAGCGTGATAACAGCAGCCGCAGCATGTGTTTGCCCACTTATCTCGCATGTCATGGTGTTTGCACGCTTCTGGTTTTGAATTAAAATGTAAATATGTGAACATAAATATTTACTTGAAATATATTTTACGTGAATTTTAAGGAAATAATTCTGCATAATATGTATTAAGAGCGTAGTTATTTTTTAGTAGAGAACAGGTCTAAAACCACACTGATAAGGCCGAATCAGTTCGTTGACGGTGGGCTTCAGTCTTTCACACAATACACTCGATAAGACCTTGGAAACTATGCTTAGCAGGCTGATCCCGCAGTAGCTGGCGCGTATGGCGGGGTCGCCTTTCTTGTGGATTGGGCAGAACACACTTAAATTCCAGTCGTCGGGTATGCGTTCATCTGACCATAAGGATTCATGCATTCACCTTCTCAACTCCTAGCGACCGTACACGAACAGCTCGGCTGACAGGCCGTCAGCTCCAGCAGCTTTGTCGTTTTTCAGCCGCGTAATCGCTATTCGTACCTCGTCCTCGACTGCGGACTCGGGTTCGTTTTCTCCACTACCTTCAGCGTTGCTACCATTCAATAGGGTGGAAAACTGTTCCTTTCATACTTTAAGTATATTCTGAACATCGGTAACTAGGTCGCCATTGTTGTTCTTACAGGAGTTCGCCCCGGTCTTGAAACCTTCCGTAAGTCGCCTAACCCTCTGGTAAAACTTTCGGACGTTCTTCCTGTCGGCCAGCATCTCAAGCTCTACGCACCCACGTATTTCGGCCTCTCTCTTGCGGTAAATACGTCTCGCATCCTTCTTCAGCACCCTATAACGGTCCCACATGGCCCGCGTTGCTCCCAGTCGAAGCGTGGCCCTGCAAGCAGCATCTTTTTTCTCTGCAGCTTCTTGACACTCGTCATCGTACCAGTTGGTCTTTCGGGCTCGCTGACACGCGACTATTTCTTCGGTGGCGGTACTTAATGCGCGGGAAATGTGGCTCCACTTCTCGCGTATGTTTATGTAGGTTTGTTGAAGAGTGCTCTCAGAGAGTAGGTGTGTGAGTCGAGTGGCGAATAAATTGGCCGTCTATTGTGATTGCAGCATTTCGACAATAAGCTTTCCTTGCATTGTTGGGCGCACATATTTTGCTGGACAGAGGCGGGAGCGTATCTAGGCATCAACAAGATAGTTGTCCGAGTCGATATTTAGCAATCGGAATGTACGTACGTCTAAAACACTGGAAGCATGCCTTCCATCTAGAACAACACGATCGATTTGGTTTCTCGTTTTTCGATCCGGAGACAGCCACGTAGCTTGATAGATCTTCTTAAGCTGGAACCTTGCACTACATATTACCATATTCCGGGCCCGCCGAAGTCGATCAGCATCAGACCGTTATCGGACGTTTCATCGTGGATGCTGAATTTTCATATGTTCTCTGCCAGCACTCATAAAAGAGATCCTTGGACATCCCAACCTTCTTTGCCATGAGGGCATGGGCCCAGATGAGCAAGATTTTTAAGTATTTCGCTTTGATGCGGATTGTGGCTAGACGTTCGTCCACCGGGATGAACGCCAGTACTCGGCGACGAAGTCTCTCTTGCATTTGCGCTCTTTTACGCGGCAACTGTAGTAGACGTCGCAAAGGCTCCACGCTTACATTGCCTTGCCCCGTCCAACGCATTTCTTGGATGGCGGTGATGTCAGCTTTTTTCTTACGAGGACATCAACCAGCCGGGCTGAGTCACCTACCCCATTAAGGGTCCGGATACTCCAGGTGCATACCCTTAAATCACATTGCTTTCTACGTTCGTCGTGATCGTCATCAAAAAAAGGGGATCTCATCCGAGGCTTCTTGTTACTTTTCGTTGGGCGGGGTTTTAACGTAGCGGGACCCAAACCTAGCGCACGCGAAGTTTTACGCCTTCTCACTTTAGTTCGCCCACAAACGATTGTTTGGTCGCCTCCCAGAGGATACGTGGATATAAATATCCGAACGTTGCGAGCTGCGATTTTAATCTTACGCACAAGAGCCGCTTCTTGCCACTCCCAGGTGAATGGCAGTCAAAAGCTTATCCCATTTACATGGACCTATGCGCACAGAAACATCCCCCAAATATCTCCACTTGAGTCTAAATACCCCCTCCATTGGACCTTTGTCAGGCAATTAACCGGCGGTATACCTAATAAGCATATGTTAGTTTATTTGACATACTTAGAACAATCGTACTGCTGTCTATATTTTCTACAAATTACTGATTTTAGTTTTTAATCAATTCGTAAAATTGAACTTTGGATGAACGGTGCTCCTGGCTAATACAATATCAGGATACTGATTTGTTAAAAAATTGATATTTCTGTGACTCAGGAAGCCTTCTGTTATTTCTATTCTTCTATTATTTTTTTATTAAAATTTATAACTGTTACGTTCCGGCCCGGTCTGTTTGAATTTAACTTTTTAAACACGTGGCAACCCTCTTTCAACACCTCTAAAATATTCTTAGCGTTCAAACTAAAGATTTCTTAACACTCCTTCGTTTCACATTCATATTTTAATGTTTCATATAAACTAAATTCGACATTTCAAAAATAATACTTTTTGAAACCCCTTTCGTGTGTGACCCATATGGTGATACATATTTTTCTTACCTAATATAATTTTTTAAACAGGTGGCAACCCTTCTATAGTTCAACTAAGAAACAAATCTTTTCAAAACCATTTCGGTTGATACCGAGTTTGTAATAATTGATTTATTTTTTTTTAATAATTTTAATACACTTTTTTAAAACGTTGCAACTCTTTTCGAAAAAGTAAAACCTTATTGCACATACAGTCCAAGCCTTTTAATTTGACACCTCATTTTGGAAAATCGACCGAACGGTGCGGATATGATGGCATTAATTTGAATTTAATTGTTCAACAGCTGGCAACTCTTTTCCAAAAAATAAACATTTTCAGGCCAAGCGCTTTAATTTGACATCGCACTTTTGAAAATCGAGCGAACGGTGCATATCTTTTATGCTGAACAAAAAATGCCTTCGCGTATTATATATATAGATTATAATAAATTAATTAAGTAAGCTAGTCCAAAGTCTTGTGTCCTGGCTTTGATTTTTAATTTTGCACAAGGAAGTACTATGAACAAGAAACATTATTTCAAAGTCAGATAAGGAATTCTAATTTTCCTTTTTACTGATATTCTTTACCAAAAACAAGCGCATTCTAAAATCTACTTGAACTTTTTTAGTCTTTTGTTTACTTTCTCTACCCTTTCTATACTTTCTGTCATTTCTTATGTACATACATACCTTTGCAATTACAAATATTTACACTTATTTAAATTTCCATTTATCTTCTCTCCTATTCGCAGAGTGCAAAATCTTGACTCAATTGTACGTGTCGCAGACCGCGATCTACCGGTGGTCAATACCAGAGGCGACGTACTCTTCAACTCGTGGAAGGGCATCTTTAATGGTCAAGGTGGCTTCTTCTCACAAGCGCCGCGCATTTACAGTTTTAGCGGCAAAAATGTCCTAACGGATCCATTGTGGTAAGTATCCTATTACTGCTACGATTATTTATGTATGTACATAGTATGTGCGTGTGTACGCCTGCTAAGCCTACTTCGGCCACGTTTTTTTTTTGTTGTTTGTTTTGCCTGCTTCTGTACATTGTGTACACTTTAATCTTTCCATTCACGTTACATTGTGGTCGCACAGCACATCCATACAACAATGGAGTGTAAGCTGCTTGTTGAAAGAAAAAAAAGTAAAAAAAAAATGGAAAACAACAATAATTATATTATGTAAACACAAGGCGTGCTCGACTTTGCATTGAGCAAGTGCGATTACGGTGTTGTGTACGCGCCAGGTTACCGACGACACTATCTCGCCGTTAGCGTGTGCTCAGGTGGCAGATTGCCAGCTTAGCCACATTGAAGTTTCAATGTATGTATGTATGTGTGCGGCGCTCGACGTGTCTTAGCATAAATTTCTCTGCGCGAATGTCAGATTTTCTATTAAAATGCGGTCTAATGCAGAATTATGTGCGCTCTTAGTTTTGCTTAGATATCTAAATGCAGATAGTATGTAGATATAAAAATTTAAATAAAAAACATTTTGAGATTTTATGTACAAAGCAGCATTGCAATATTGTACAAGTTTTAATCTTGCTATAGCGAAAATTTACAGCTTATTAGTTTCGAACTAAATTGAAGGTATAAGATTACATTTTGAGTAGGAAAATCTAAATTATTTTGCACTGAAGTAGTTCAATCCTTTGCATGAACGCAAGAAATCTGAATTGTGGCCATAAAATCAAATCCATTGGAAATGTTATGAGTCCTATTATATAAGAGAACATAGTAACTGCGGTTAATTTTGAATTAATTAAACAAAAAATATGCGTGACAAAAAATATACAGGCTGTCCTGTGTGAACCACTTTGCAAGTTAGCTTTTTTCCGGGACAATGGGGGCCATCCCCTAATCCAAGAATCCAAGAAGCAGAACCAATCTTGCCAACAAGTGCTACTTAAAACTCTCGTCGTACAAAAACCACATTCTTAAGTCACACTCATCATGACTATGGTTTTATATGGCGCAGATCCATGAACAATCTGGAGATCCGAATAGGCGGCCATTGGATTAATCGAGAAAAGATTCTGCGTATTACTCACCAGTCTTTGAGTAGTAGCGGTGGCGTTTACTACACCCGATGGAACGTTCAGCTGTATGGGCTTTGAAAGAATTCGACGGTGGTAGCAAAAGAAGAGGAAAGCCTCCTCCGCGTTGCCAATACCAGGTCGAGAAGAACTAGGCTTCACTTGGCATTTCCAATTGATTTAATTGGTATAGAAGATCAATGCTTGGCATGCTTTATTGGACTTCGGTGGTTACAGGGCCAAAAACAGCAAAGAAGTGATCCCTGCGAGCTACTTCTGGTTTGTGGTCAATTTCTTCTTTTTCTAAGGCAATTGTGGGTCCACTCCTCATCCCATCGCATGTAAAGGTACTGGACCGGAAAGGTCTTTAAAAATAAAGTGATTCATTTTTTCTATCTTTGGAGTCACGATCTGCATTTACTATTTTATGAAGGTGACGTAATCTGAGGGGTTGCCCAAACCAAAAATTGTTTCCAGCGTTCTTTAGCTACTAGGGTATTGTCGTCTCTAAGAAACTGTTAAAAGATGACTATTAATATACCTATCATATGCTCTATTAGAAGGATTTTGTACATCGTACCTTTCTTAGACAATTCGTTGGCTTTGTAGTTGCCCTCAATATCCCAGTATTCGACACCCATAGTTCTACTTGAACTCTAGAATTCTGTGCAATCTTGTTAAAAGATATACGGCATTTGGTTAGGTACTTGGCAATGTCTATAAGGGAGTGTGAAGCTTACCGCGCTGCCTAAGTATCCGAGAAGATAAATATTTGTTTCTTTCCAGCAAGTCTTTAAGCATGGCACCACGCTGCCTCCTGGATTTTTTCTTGATATACATATGGACACTGCGTTGGTTAGGGTGCGAAAATATATCTCTTGCTAGAAATATATCTAGTTGTAAAGGGTCCTTCTGCCACTATTCCTTCAAGTTTGGAGCCACTTGTGTAAAAAATTTTGACATGAGGCAGCCCGAGAGAATTTCTATATCAATCAACAATAACAGGTACTCTTGTGTAACGATTTAGTCGCCGATATGCCTGGGCTGCCGAATGGTCTTTGGTTCTCTCGATGCTTGGGGTGTTAGATAACACATACGCCATGGTATGCGAGCAACTTAGGCAGACTTGGCTATTGGCGTGGCGTTTTTAAATAGGACTCTTGTAATAACACACTCAAATAATATATTAAAGATATCAAAAGTTACTCGCATGCCGTGGCGTATGAGTTATCAATGGTCATCAACATACATACATAAATGTACGCTAGGGTACATCCTCCCGCATTCAAAAAAATCGGTACTGGTGTTCTATCGGAAATATAAAATGGATTATATTCTAAATAAGACTCCCGTCAAAATATTTCAAGAAAATATTAACACCAAAATTGTCCATTCCGACAAACTTAAACGCTCTTTACTGCCTTTCGAAAGTCAAAGGAAGATCTGCTAACGAGGAGGTCTTAGCGTTATGCTTTTGGCATTTTGGCAGTAAGTTTATTAAAGATACAATAAAATTAAACAATTTTTTTTTTCTTTTTAAAACAATAAAAACTTGTATATAAAAGGAATTCGAATTAAAAAAAAAAATTAAATTAAAAAAGAAAATAAAGCAAAACTAAATAAAAATATTTTTTTTAATACAATTAACTTAAAAAAATTTGTGTTTTTTAACAACAAAGTCCAAAATTAAACGAACGTTAAATTATAAAAATAAAATTATTAAATAAAAATAGAAGAAAATACTAGCACTTAAAAATTTAATTTTATAAAAAAATATGCTTACTTTTAAAACATATAGAAAAATTATAAGAAATCAAAGTTAAAAAAGAACTAAATTAAATTATAAAAAAAAAACAAAAAGATATAAAAATGAAAAGCAAAATCCATATAACTTTCTTTTCAAAACAATAAAATCTAAAACCAAACAGAAAATTTGATTGAAAAAAAAATTTATAATTACTACGTTTCTAAAAATTTTATAAAATTAAAAAAAAAATAATAACTTATCTTCTCAACAATAAAATCTTAAAAAAAAATTAAATTAGTTTTTAAAAATTAAATTAAATCAAAAAATATATATATTTTTCTTTATAACACAATGATATCTAATAATTAAAAGAAAATTATATTAAAAAAATCAAAAAAAGTATAGTACAAAAAAATATGCGCTGCGCACGGTTTAGAGCCCGCAGCTCTAGATTAACAAAAGCCTTTCGAAATACATTTTCATTTGTCTTTCGAAAGACTTTTCACTATCTTAGCCAGAATGGCCCTGTAAGATTTATGTGAGCTGGATGTATTTTAAAATACTTCCAAAACTCGGGTTTTTTTAAATTGAATTATATTTTACAAATAAGTGATCTCTCAGTTATTGATAGCAAAATTAGAAGGCGTTTCCGTGCTTATACCTTTACAATAGGTATGAAGGCTTTGACTTATGAATGAAATAAAGAAATAAACAAGTAATTTTTAAGCAAAAAACAAAACCGACTTCAAATCTCATATAAAAATCTAGGAGTACCGTTAATTTTTTCATGATCCAATGATCGGATCTAAATTAGATTAATATGGGACCACCTCTGAGACACTACCTTTATGTTTCAAAAAAGAAAAATCGTGACGTGGTCCAAAGTTATGCGGTAACATACATAAAAAAAAAATATATATATATATATTCCGACGAACTGATAACCTCCTCCGTTTTTGGAAGTCGGTTAAAAATAGAGTGGGCAGGTTGTTATAGAGTCTAATGTGGGTAAAATTCTCTGAAGAGTTTTTAATAGAATTAATATAAGGTATAATATGAGAGACTCTACCTGGTTTAAATATCCTTTAACTCCTCCCTAGCATTGCGGTATAAAATTTATTTTTATTTTTTTATTTTGCCTTTTTTCGTTTCCAGCATTGTTGTTAGTTCTTTTCATTTTGCATAGCAATTAAGTAGAAGATTTAGTATGATTTTTTCTTACTACTTTAAGCCTGTCGTTCAATTCAATCAACCAGGCGAAATATGACTACGTAACAGTCTCAGCCTGTTGAATAGACATAAAAATTGCTTTTTCAAAAATCTAATCTTTATTTTCACTTTCCACAACAGAACAAATATTTAAGCACGTATGTACATAAACTGCAGAATGGAATTATTTTATTAATTTATTTTACAATCACGAAGGAGAAATAAATAACAAGCCTAAAACAGACTCAAATAATTACTCTGCACAAGCTATGCAACAAATTGAAGTTAAGTGATTACAAAATGTAATTGTTTTATATCTGCAACAGAAGCCACCAAACCACAAGATGGCACGAGATGTATTTATATGTACATAGATACCACATCAGACACGTTACTACTTACAAATTGTGATATTTCGTATATGTCCGTATGTTTGTAGTTGTGTGTGTGAGTAAATGTAAATACTTGTATAACACCGGCGACAGAGTTAAGCTTATAAAATGTTGTGGTATTCAGTTATTGCCAGGCAACACTTAATCCCTGAGCGGCATGCTGTTATAGCAAATATCTAAGCACTTAGAGATAAAAAAAACATATGTATAGTACATCGTACATATATGTACGTAGGCACGTTTTAGGTGTCTATGTAATTGAAGCATCAATTTGAAAGCGTGCAGATTTTAAGATTTCTGCACAGAAGTTGCTTTGTGCTTTCCACAAGTGCGTTTGTGCTGCTAACTTGCACACATGCATACGTAGATATGTATGTATATGCTTGTACATGCATAAGGCTATGTCACTATGCATTTGTTCTTAACTGCATACGTACATTCTAGCCAGCCACTACTTCTCATCTGAATATGTATTTACTTGACTACTGGCAAACAAATATGTCAAGGCTGGAAAACACTCAGGCGCAATTACTTGCAATGGCAAGTGATGAAATTTCATAAATGCTGTAAATGCAAATACTCAGCATATGAAAATAAATTAAAATTTACCACGTCGCTTAATAGTAGATGATATGAGTGCATAGGCACTTATATGAATAAATGTATGTATGTATGTTCTTAAATAGTATATATATTTAATCCATGCAGCACAATTATTATTTTACAAATAACACCAACAAGAATTACAATAGCTGCGCGTACGTGTACGTTTGTGAAGTTAATTTTGCAAAGTCGTCAGCTGGCGGTTATTCAAATAAATTTCATACTCAATATTTATTGCCTGCACGCACTTGTGCACATAGCCATTATTTGCAGTTACAAGTAGTTCACATTTGCATTAAGTAAATATTATTATTAAGTTATTTTATCATGTGCATACGTGAATATGATATACATAAATAGAAAAAAATCTAAATTCTAACATAAGCTCGAGAAATCACTTGTGTTTGCATCTAATTAATATTTAAAATAAATTTAAATTATTTTTCAATTTATTAAATACTACATATCAAATAGCCGGCGAGCTTCACTGCGCTTGAGGCTAAAAACATGCCGAAGCGGCGAGGAAAGAGCATCGAGGTAAAGCGTCGATTTCATAGTGAAGAACATAGCGTACATATACGTTTGTGATTGAAGCTTTGCTCGATGCTAGCTCTTCGCTTTGCTCGCCGCTCCACTATGTTTTGACCCTTGGTAGTATTTTTGTGTTGTTTGCCACCCGTATTGTATTAGTTAATTTATTTTATCCACTTAATTGAATCAAATTTTTCAAAAAGATGGCAACACTACTCAAAAATATTTTTGTCAGTCAAATTTCCTAAACCTCTTCAATTTGATACCCATATTGTAATATTTAATCTTATCAATTAAATTGAATTTAAATTTTCAAACATGTGGCAACCTACACAAAAATACTTTCGGCTGTCAGCCTTCTAAAACCTCTTTCTTTTGCGCCATATTACAATATTTACTCTATCTTATCTATTTACTTAAACTGCAATTTTCAAACAGGTGGCAAGTCTCCTTCTATATTTTAAGTTAAACCTCTAGCAGTAAATAGGTGAAAACTGCATTCAATTCCATGCGCCTACAAACATACGGACAGACAGACATACATTTTAAAGATTGTTAATTTGGGCTTCTATTGCTCTAGTAAAGACCCGCAGTCCGTGGCCCTAAGGACTGTAAAAAGCTCAGCCTGGAAGACCGAATCATATCGCCCAAGAAAAAAGTGAAGCTTATCAACATTAACTTCCATAAAGAACCCAGATCCTAAATCAGAGTCAATTTTGGAGCCACCAGTAAAGATTCGACAATGTATTAGTCTGGGCCCAGTGCTTAAACTAAACCAACATTCAGCCACAGGTAGCTTAACATTATAGAATCACTTCAACGAAGGTAATGGTGGCGTACTATTCTGTGGCATTGAAAAGATACAAGTGCTCAGATCTCTGCCGCCAGCAATTTCCGCCTCGTTCCACGTAGTGTAGCGGTAGAGGACTAAATCTTTGACGTGTGGCATCCACATTTTGAAATGTAGTTAAAATTTTGCCTTTTAAGCAGGTAGCAGATCTCTAGAAAAATATTGATTTTGATCATGATTGATTTTCCCAAGCTGATGGCAACCCTTGTCAAAAATATTTTTTCGGAATGAATACAGTTTTTTTAATGCCTCATCATTTATGGGCCATATGATAATATTTCTTTTAATTAATTAACTGATTTTAACTTTTGGAACTGGTGGCAACTCTCTTACAGAATATTTTCGAAATAAATCGTTCTTTAGCCGATTTCATTTGGCACCTATATTATTGTGATATTTTATTTAACTTAATAATTAATCAAGTTTAAATTTTTCATAGGTGGCAACTCCCTTAAGAAATATTTTCGAAATTAATTTTTTTGGAACGCCTTTCGTTTGATAGCCACATCGTAGTAATAAGTTCTTTAACGTATTACGGAATTAATTTTAAATTTTGAAAAAGTTGGCAGCTCTCTTCCAAAGTTATTCTATATATTAAATAAGATTCTGCAATAGTTTCTTGCTGACTTAGAAGTCACATATTCATTTCAGGTAATCCACTATACTATGTATATGGGGCATTTCATACCAAAACGGATGGGGTTCACACTTCATGTGTTTGATCAAATTTTTTGGGTTGATGTATATAACAACTCTCTATGAAAATAAATATTTTTAAATTTTTTTTCTTGAAAAATTTTTCACATTCAAATTTTTTGAAAAAAAAATTAGTTTTTGAAAATATGCTATCTCAAAATAAATTGAAAAGAACTTTAATGGTAGCTCTGAGTATTGCGCAATATTTAAGTATAGTATTATGGGCTACACTCTACAATAATATGAGTTATGATTTTTTTTACACCGAAGTTGAGTAAATTGAGTACATTACAAATTTACAAATTTTCTTAATTTTTGTTTTGATTTTTTTGAGTATGCAGTCTTGTAGCCCATTAAATTATAGTATAATAAAGTGTAAGTTTTAAGTGATTGCAAAACTGGCGTTAATTTTTTTTCTTTGAGTTTCGCATTTTCTTCCATAAGAAAAAAGTGAAAAAAGCCGCCAGCATAAAAAATATTAAAAATTAACGCAATTTTGCAGTAGCTTGAAACTTGCACTTTGTTATACTAAAACTTGATGAGCTACAAGACTACATACTTAAAAAAATTAAAAAATTTTTAAATTTGTAATGTACTCAATTTACTCAACGTCGGTGTAAAAAAATTCATAACTCAAATTATTGTAGAGTGCACCTCATAATACTACACTTAAATATTGCGCAATACTCAGAGCTACGATTGTGATTTTTTTAATTTTTTTTAAGATGGCATATTTTCATT
This sequence comes from Rhagoletis pomonella, assembly GCF_013731165.1. Classification (NCBI taxonomy): domain Eukaryota; kingdom Metazoa; phylum Arthropoda; class Insecta; order Diptera; family Tephritidae; genus Rhagoletis; species Rhagoletis pomonella. The sequence goes on from NW_023458565.1 coordinate 27,083,802, forward strand.
TTTTTAACAAAAAAAATTGGCAATTTGTAAAATTTTTGATAAAACAAATTTTTATGTGAAAGATTGTTCAAGAAAAAAAAATTTGAGTTTTATTGTGTGTACGGGTGATTTTTTTTAATTTTTTTCTCGCCCCGTTCTCGAGATATTTGGAAAACTACTAATTCGATTTTTTTTTTTGTTTTTGTGCTGTAAAGTTTTTAAAAATGTATTAATCAAGCTCAAATTTCATACAGATTTATTTATTATTTATGTTTATGAATCAACCATAAAAATCTGAAACAAATCAAACACATGAAGTGTGAACCCCGTTCGTTTTGGTATGGAACACCCCATATATGCATGTGTTCAAATATTCACCCTTGAAACTGCATGCCAAACCCATTTTGACTTTAAACTTTTGCCATTTTAGTGATTTTTTCGCTAACCTATTGCGCTCTTAAGCGCATATACATGTAT
>NW_023458565.1:27084357-27085524 GCF_013731165.1 Rhagoletis pomonella
ACTAATGCATGAAAATCCTAACCTCAAAAAAATCACCCGTTACTTACAAATAAGTGATCTCTTAGTTATTGATAACAAAATTAGAAGGCGTTTCCGTGGTTATACCTTTACAATAGGTACAAAGGCTTTGACTTATGAATGAAATAAAGAAATAAACAATTAATTTTTATCAAAAACAAAACCGACTTCAATTCTCATTTAAAAATTTAGGAGTACCGTTAATTTTTTCTTGATCCAATGATCGGATCTAAATTAGACTAACACGGGACCACCTCTGAGACACTACCTTTGCGATGAAAAAAAAAATAATCGAAATTGGTTGACGTGGTAAAAAAAAAATATATATTCCGACGAACTGATAAACTTCTCCGTTTTTGGAAGTCGGTTAAAAATAGAGTGGGCAGGTTGTTATAGAGTCTATTGTGGGTAAAATTCTCTGCAGAGTTTTTAATAGAATTAATATAAGGCATAATATGAGAGAGTCTACCTGGTTTAAATATCCTTTAAATCCTCCCTAGCATTGCGGTATAAAAATTAATATTATTATTTTTTTATTTTTCTTTTTTCGTTTCCAGCATTGTTGTCGGTTCTTTTCTTTTTGCATAGCAATTAAGTAGAAGATTTAGTATGATGTTTTCTTACCACTTTAAGCCTATCGTTCAATTCAATCAACCAGGCAATGTGCCTACTACAAAATATGACTACGTAACAATCTCAGCCTGTTGAATAGACTTCAAAATTGCTCTTTCAAAAATCTAATCTTTATTTTTACTTTCCACGCCAGAACAAATATTTAAGCACGTATGTACATAAACTGCAGAATGGAATTATTTTATTAATTTATTTTACAATCACGAAGGAGAAATAAATAACAAGCCTAAAACAGACTCAAATAATTACTCTGCACAACCAATGCAACAAATTGAAGTTAAGTGATTACAAAATGTAATTGTTTTATATCTGCAACAGAAGCCACCAAACCACAAGATGGCACAAGATGTATTTATGTATGTATGTACATAGATACCACATCAGACACGTTACAACTTACAAATTATGATATGTATTTCGTATATGTTCGTATGTTTGTAGATGTGTGTATGAGTAGATAAATGTAAATACTTGTAACGGGTGATTTTTTAAGAGCTTGATAACTTTTTTTTTAAA
>NW_023458565.1:27085624-27104586 GCF_013731165.1 Rhagoletis pomonella
CGTATTTTGAGCAGACTCTCCATCATTTTGCCTGCTGTGTCTAGCATACAGAGTGGCCGGAAGGATGAAGGAGAGTTTGGGTCCCCTTTGCCCTTGGGTATGAGCACCAGTCTCGCCTTCTTCCATTGGAGTGGGATGACCCGGGCCCTAATTCAGCTGTTGTACATGTTAAGCAGAGGATCAGGGCTCGTTTCCGCTGCTAACCTGATTGCCTCCGCTGGTATGCCATCTGGGCCTGTTGTTATTTAATTTTTTTTTATTTTTTATAAAAATATAGTTCATTCTTTAACAAACCCCATGTAAATCTCCAAATTTGTACAATATTAAAAAAAATCAACAAACTTTCGTACAATTTTCGAGATTTTTTAAAGATTCTAAAGAACCAATCTTATTTTTTAGCCATTTGAAGCTAGTACTTTATTCCACTAGAATTCAATGGGCTACAAAACTGCATACTCAGAATCATATTAAAAAATTCAAAATTCTAACAAAAATTTGTTGAATTTTTTTTTTAACTTGCATAAATTTTTAAGCCAATATTATCGAAATATTCTGATCAGTGATGAGCTCTATTTTTGGCTATCTTGACTTCAAAATAAGTAAAGTGGCCGCATTTCGAGTAAATAAGATCAACAAGATATTCGGGGGGACCTTTACATTCACATATTTAGATAGGGTGTTCGATTACTAGTCATTTTTCGAAAACCAGTTATCGGGTTATTCGAAAAATTTGCTATTTGAAACAATAACAAAAACAATAAAGATAGCTTTTATTAATAAAAGAGCAAAGCAAAATTAGTTCAAAGTTTTTTTTTTAGATCAAATGTTAACCATATAAAAATCGGTTAAAAATTCACGTTTGCTCTTATTTTAACTTTTTTTAATACTAAATTTCAAAGTTTTTTTTTTTATAAATAGCGATCGCTCCTCGGCAGACAATGGCAAACCTCAGAGTGTACTTCTGCCATAACAAAACTTCTTCGCAGGTGGAGTTAAAGTTTAGATCTCTTCATTTGTGTCACAACATCAAGAAGCAGAACACGAAATGGAGGATAAGCTCGGCCAAACACGCAGAAACGTTTAAGCGTCAAACATTAATTTATTGGAATCAAATATACTCGAAACTTTTTTTGAGAGTTCAATATTTGTATGAAATAAAAAAACCGGTTTGTTTCATCAAATTTTTTAAATTGGGAGTGTCACCTACATCAAATACGTTTTTCATAAAATTTAGGAAAATTGGGAATGGCACCTACATCAAATACGCTTATCTCAAAAACCACTTCACCCATCTCTAACAATTTAAATATTGGCCCTTTTAAAAGTCTTCCTGAATATTTCTGAAATCGGACAAGTTGTCAAAAAAATAATTTCGAAAACTTACAAAGAATTAAAAAGCATTTAACTTAATTTAACCAATGCCAATTGACTGCACATTTAAAGCAATAAAATTCTTAAACTGTACTACATATAAGTTCAAATATCGATAGATATGTATATGTGAGTGCGTTCAAACACTGCCACCCATTTTTTATCTCGGCAATTCAAAATAGCCATTAACACATAAAATTTGTCTATCTATGTAACCACTTTGTAAGTAATGTTGCACATAAATAATGTTGTATTGTGGTATTTTATTTTATAACAAACTGTCGTTAACAACCAAAAATTGACGATTTCAATCAATTTGACAAGTGACATATTTCATAAAAATCGTTAGACATAACTCAAAAATTCACACATTCGTACGTACACATATGTATACACAAATAAGTAAGGCAGCTAAATTTGTATCAGCATGCGCATAAATTTGTATGTGTGTGACTCTTTAGACGGCACAAATTGTATGTATGTGTGTATATATGTATATCTATATCTTAATTCAAGTGATGATTGGGTTCTTTGTCAATTCATGTATACCCTTACTTATGTATGTATGTATGTGTACGTATGTATGTATTTCCCACATGTGCACCCCCAGACGTATTTTCTATATTTATCTTAGACGATGTGACAAAAGGTGGAAGTAATCAATTATTTGTATAACATTTGCACGCTACAGGCTTGTTTTGGCTGCCTGCGTTTATTTTTGCTACATTTGTGCTTTATTTTGAAGTTATTCAAGGAATACATCTTCCACCGTTTGCGTGGTCAGTAAGCGCTGACGCACCTGCATTGCTTTTTTTTTACTGGAGCTGCTATATTAGATTGATTGTTAGGTCCTCAAGAGATGAGAAATTACTTATTTATGTGGACAAATATTATTTCTTTGTACATGTGGATTTTCCTCATGCTAAGAATATATGTATGTAATTACATCACTCATAAGCTCTTCAATTGACAAATAGTATGCAATTATTTTCAAATGTACCTAACTATTTCTGTATGCGAATGCGATGGGTACATATTTGTAAATGTATGTTACATATGGTACATATTTATTTATTTATGTATATGTGCACACGTAATGTCGCACAAATAATTCTCTCGTATTTACACATGTGAATACAATCGTAATATTATTCATGGATTACATAACATATTTACATACATTAATTCGTGTCATAAAGTGATGGCAAATTAAATGCGTAAACAAGATTTTAATTATAACAACTGCGCATTTGATTGATTAAATACATGGGCGGTAACTGCCTGATTATTATTACATATATACTCTTATGTATGAACATGCATGTATATATGTGTATCTTTTGACAAGTATGTAATGTATCAGAGGTTATACACAAAAGCTATAAATCGCTATAACCGGACGACCTTTAATGCTAGAGCGTTGTTACTTTTAACATAACGGTTGGGCACAAAATGCATTTGGAATTAAGGCCCAATGTACGAGTAATCAGACATTTTTCCATAAGTACACTGCCGGTCAAAGGAGGAGGAATGGTGTTTTGTTTTTAGTATTTATTTAGAAGTTTTTTCAAGCTAAAATTTGTTTATTATTTTTGAAGTGAAACTTCTTTAGCGGCGGTAGGTTGGTTGGGACTAAATTGGCCAATTCAACGGAAATTGCACACGAAAATGGTGCAACGGAAATGGTTGGGGCTGAAACAAATGCTTCTTGAGTGTATGCAAATGGTATTAATTTAACAAAAACTTGCTAATAAAGGGTTAAAGAATAACACTTAGAAAAAGCCCAATACAAGAATGAAAGTAAAGGTACATACATGTGCGTACATAGATAAGGAAAACGATAAAGGCGAAGGTAAAAATAAAAACAAAGATGCTTAAAGATAAAGGCAAAAATGAAGATCGAGGTAAATTGAAAGACTTTACGTATACGTATAAGGGCAAAGGGGAAGAGGGATACATATGTAAAAAAAAGTGACAAAGATAAAGAAAGGTAAACACAAAGATAAATATAAATATAAAGAAGAAGAAGAGTAAAAAAGGAGGAAAAAAGTAAAGATGTATATAGATAGAGGAAGAAAGATTAAAATAAAGGTAATTATAGAGAAAAGGATATACACAGAGACACAGAGACTCAATCTGGGAATAATTTTGATATTTTTGGGATCGTTTTGTTATCGATATTTTTGTCGGTTTTGCTATTGGAATTTGTATCGATAATGTTATCGATTTTGCTATCGATATTTTCAGAATTTATCGATATTTTTATCGATTTTGTTATCAATACTTTTATCGATTTTGTTACCGATTTTGTAATTGATATTATTAATGGTTTTGTTATCGATATTTTTTATCAACATTGTTATTGGTTTTGTTGTCGATATTGTTATCGAATTTGTTACCGATATTTTAATTGATTTTGTAATCGATATTGTTATCGGTTTTGTTATCGCTTATTTATCGAGTTTGTTATCGATTATCTATCGACTTTGTTATCAATATTTTTGTCAATTTTCTAATCGAGTTTTGTTATCGATTTTGCTATCGATTTTGTTATCGATATTGTTATCGTTTCGATATCGATATTTTAATCGATTCTGTTATCCATATTTTTATCGATTTTGCTATCGAATTTTTTATCGAATTTGTCATCGTTCTTGTTATTGATAGTTTATCGATTTTGTTATAGATTTTACTATCGCTTATTTATCGATATCTTTATCGATTATTTTCGATTATTTATCGTTTTTGTTATCGATTATTTATCGATTTTCTAATCGATTTTGCTACCAATATTGTTATCGATTTTGCTATCGAAAAATATACTGTTTCCATTTTGATGAAATGATGTCTTAGGAAAAAATTTTAATATGATAAATTCATGACACCTTAACGAGAAGTTGGCCCCAAAATTGTCTGTAGGCTTCAACACTATTGGTGCCCTCTGCTGGCAACCCTTCAAAATTACCCAGTTTAAAGTGATTTTTAAGTTATATAAAAATAATAAAAAACCATTCACAACTCATTCATTAATGAATCCGTTAGAATTTTAAATAAGAAAATTCAGTATACAAAATTTTGCTCTTCGGGGGCCTTACCAATAGCGCTTAGTAGAACATAATATAATTATATAGTTTCAGAGATTTGAGCTTAAACCGAGTACGAATATAGCATAAGAAGGAAAAATTTTAACCGTATGCATACGTATAAATAAATGGGATTTGCTGAAGGTATATAAGAGTATGTGAAAACAAATACAGTTCGTAAGTTTTTACGACCAGATGTACGACTTGAATGTGATCATCTAAAAATGTGATTTTTCAACTCAACTGCTGATGATTGGTGAAATAGCGATTTCTGTTTAGGGGTTTTTTCTTTAATTGTTTAACCCTTTTGAATTGCATGTAAGTGTCCGCTTAATATCTGCTTTTGAAATTTTTATGTGCGCTCCTATTTATTTATTTTTTTTTTTTTTGTATTCAAAAGCAAAACTATTTTTTTCCGCGCTTTGACAACACCTCTAAAGTAATGAATTATATTTTTGATTTAATTTTGCTAATTTTGAGTTCATTACTTAAACGCTGATAAATCATTTGCACTTTTGATGTTGTGACGTCCCATATGTTTTTTAAAAGACAAGTCATGTAATAACATAAAAAATTCAAATATTTTGCTAATGAACGAAATTTTTCTCTTTTTTCCAAATCAAACAAACAAAAATGAAATAACCAAAAATTAATTGGGGGATAAAAAAATAATAATGCTGCGCTCTTGCGTGTTGTAACGCTCTGCTTCGCTGCGTTGTGCTCTGCGCTACGGCGAATTCGTTCATGTACATATTTTAATATGAAAAAAAAAATGTCTGCAAAATAACAATATCTAAATCACGCAATAAATCAACGTTCGCCGCTGACCGCACAGTGGTATCCACGCATGGTGAGTTCTAGAAATGACATATGTACAGCCAAACTGAAAGCAATCAAAGCACAAAATGTCCGTTTCATTTAACTACTTAAATTAAGTTGTTTTATTGGTGTTCATTTTTATTTTTATCATTTTGTATTCGTTTGTTTTTTTTCGAAATATGAATTTCAGATTTATTTAATTTTATTTTTTGTTTGCCTTTTTTACCACGACAGCATAGTTTTAATTGCTTGACAAATGAGCATAATTATGTGGTGCGCGGTTTCAGTTGATGTATTTTTCAATTTCTATCAAACAATTAACTGGAAAATTAAGCAAAAAAATTTCTGTCAGTACAATGCTCAAATATGGAAAAAAAATCATTTGAGTTTTTATGATATTTTTTTTTTATACTTTTTTTTACATATATATTTTTTAATGTTATGTATTTTACTCATAAAAATTAAATACCTTGTTCATGGCTATTATCTCAACTTGATGTACATTTACAAATACATACATACATATGAGTACATACTCATGTATTTACTTACCTTCATACACTAGAGCGCGCCACCTTACAAGCAAATAAAAAAAAATAGCCATACACCCCTGAGTTTAGAGCATTTTTGCAAGGAAATTTCGAAAACTACATTTTTTTTTTGAAAGGCAATTTCGATTTCTGTGCATTTGGCGAAAATGAATTATTAGCTTTTCAACATTTCTCATTTCTCATTTTCGTTGTTGGTGTTTTCGACAGAGTAGGAAAACGAAAAACTGACACTGAAGATGGTAAAACGCAATACCGAAACGGGTTTGTCTCCAAAATAAATTTGACAAGAGATATTGGAAAATCGTTCAACAATGCTTCAGTTGAATTCAAATGAAGTGCGGCATACCAGATTCTCGCAGCACACGACATGTTCGAAAAGGCAAATAAAAACCTGTTCTGAGTAAAATTTTAATGGTTCTAGAGTTCCTGAAAAGGAAAAAAATCTGAAAAGTTACGCCGAAAAAAAGTTTTCAAAAAAGTACAGAAAAATTTTAATGTTTAAAAAAAAAATTAGTTAAATCTGTTCTGATTAAAATTTTTTTTTTGTAATTTTGCAGAACTTTCTACTTCCTTCAGAGGAACTCTAGAGCTATTTAAAGGGGTGGGCTTTCCAAAACGGAACCAATCGAAATTTCAGCGAAAGTATAAGGAATTTCGTCATGAAACTTGGTGAGGATGTTGGGGGAGGCCTCCTCAACATGAATTGTTCACTCTCACAATATAATTCCTAATAGTATTTTAGCAATTTGTTGTTAAATAATGTCCACTATCACCCCCCTAATTTTTTTAAAATATGCCACTTATCACTTATATTTTGTGTTACATATTATATTTTCAATGCTCACATGCGTATTTTATGCTTTTATTATATATAATTCACCAATTAATTAAGTAAAACGCGTTTATAAATTTGTGTTCACGTTTTACTACTTTTCACAAACAAACAGAAATAACAATGGCCGGCAGTAAGAGCAAATATGTGCTGCCATACGTTTTAAAAGTAAATACGCCACTATTAAAGGATTTTATTAAAACGCGGCCAACACAAAAAGGAGTTGTGCGTAAAATCGTCATATTTTTATGACAACCGTATTCCAACGGTATTTCTTTTATTCTCCTTATTTTTTCGCATGCAGTAGCTAGCACTGCATTTTTTCGCGTCTTTTACTATTAAATACACTTACAAACCGTATTATTTCCTTTTTTATTTCTTTTTTTTAATATACTTTCATAAATTATGAAATTTTTTTATATAAAATCGCGCGATTTTATATAAAACACCCAGTAACCATATTTTAATATAGTTCCATATATATCGAAAATTTTTAATAAAAAATCGCGCGATTTTTTATTAAAAATTTTCGCCTGCGGCGCTTTATATTCTAAAAATCGATACTTCCATAAATAATGAAAATTTTTAATTAAAAATCGCGCGATTTTTTATTAAAAATTTTCGCCTGCGGCGCTTTATATTCTAAAAATCGATACTTCCATAAATAATGAAAATTTTTAATCCAAAATCGCGCGATTTTTTATTACAAATTTTCGCCTGCGGCGCTTTATATTCTAAAAATCGATACTTCCATAAATAATGAAAATTTGTAATCAAAAATCGCGCAATTTTTTATTAAAAATTTTCGCCTGCGGCGCTTTATATTCTAAAAATCGATACTTCGATGAATAATGAACATTTTTAATAAAACATCGCTTTTATTATAAAATCGATACTTCGATAAATTATGCCACATTTAATCAAAAATCGACCAATAAATAATACAATTTTTTTATTAAATATCGCGCGATCATTATCTCCATTTTTTTATTGCTTCCGTTTTGTATTTTTGAGGCATTTTTTCATATGTATGGCAGCACTGGCATTTCACTTCAATTGGTGTACAAAGCAAAAGGTGAGGTTAAATTCGGTATTTTTTGCAAATTTAAATGCGAATTACTTTAAAACTATAAGCCTCCGGAGGGTGGGGTCTTCAGATTTAGAATCTGAAAAAGCTCCTCTATACTCCCTAATATTTTTTTTTTTTCAAAGCCTGGATCCGTTTTGGAAAATTTTCCCATTTAAAGATACTCAGAACAGCTTTAATTTTTTTTTTCTCAAAAATTTAACTTTTTTGCCTTTTTCGAAAAAAAATAAATTCGGCATAAATTTACAGAACTTTCTTCTTCCTTCTGAGGAACTCTAGAACTATTGAAAAGTTCCTCAGAACTGTTTTAATATTTATTTTTTCAAAAATTTAACTTCTTCGACTTTTTTTTAATTTTTTTTCCGCGTTATTTTCCAAAACTTTCTTTCTAGAACTAGTTACTCAGAACTATTTTAATTTCAGTTTTTTTTTTCTAACATTAAACTTTTAATTCTTTTTTCGTAATCTTGAAGATCCCTTTATCCTTTTCAGGAACTCTAGAACTATTGAAAAGCTACTTAGAGCTGTTTTTATTTGCCATTTTGCGGCTTTCCGTATTTCAACTCCACCGACATACAATCTCGAGTGTTTTTTTTTTCTCCCGAACCTAGGAGTACCTTTTTATATTTTTCGCTGGCGCCTACTTCATTTGGCAATAAAAAAATTAAGAATGTTATTAGTTGAGGAGAGCTTTCAGTTACTGACATTAGGGTGGTATGTTAGAGTGAGAACAACTGAGATCTGGTGGGTACGTACCAGAACCGGGTACTTGAGGTCATTGAGCTTTGAAACAAAAGCAATTTACTTCCCGAGAAAGAACATCGATACATCATACTTTACGATGCGACTGTAAGTTCCAAAGATATGAGGAAGAATTAAAAAAGAAGACCCCCAAGTTAGGACACAAAATTAATTCGAAATTTCATTCGAATCGAAATACTTCTTTAGCAAAAAGTTTAATGATTTCTAGCAAGCCTTAATTTACTCGCACTAGAGTGGTAGGAGCTGAGATCTGATGGGTAAATACTAGAACTGGGTACTTTAGGTCCATGAACTTTTGAACAAAAAAGTTGCCTACACGACCTTGAATCCGACTGTAAATGCCCCAAAGATATGACGAGAAAAAAATCAAAAGGCGACCGTTGCTTTGGCCAAAAAGAGGAAAAAAGTTATTTTCGGAATTGCCTTGCAAAAATACTTTATACTAAAAGGTGCACTGCGAAATTCTTTTTTTTTTTTTTGGTACAGTCTAATGTATGTATATATATATAGATATATGCGTGCGAATATGCCAAAAAGCCTTTTCAAACATGCATAGTCACTTACGGGTACTCAACTCAACTATGCAAACAAATTTTAAATTATGTATTATGCTTGGAAAATTATTTATTCGCATTAAATAAACAAAAGTAAAAACATAAACGCACAAACAACAATTTTAGTGCCATTCAAAGTGGCATAACTTTCAATTGTAACGCACTTGTGCGGAAAATCAAGCGTACTCATCCAAAAGCCACTTCATGATTCAAATACAACTTGTCTGTGTATGTATTCCTGCATGTACATATACATACATACATAACTATTTAAAATATATTTGTGCACATGCAAAAATTATTTTCTCACTAACTTTTATTCTTCATTTTTATTTCATTATTTTCCCATCAACAGCTTCGCGTTGCTGCGCTCAATGAGCCATACGTTGGTGACCTGCAAGGCATACGAGGTGCAGATTTCGCCTGCTATCGGCAGGGACGCAGAGCCGGCTTACTGGGCACATTCAAAGCCTTCCTATCATCCAGGTAACTAATTGAGTAGTTATGCAAATATTTTTCTATACATTTGCGCATTAATCCACGCTATATAGTTTTCAATTTAATTTACGCACAATTTCTGCTGATGAATTACACAAATTTACAAAAAACCGCAGAAACTCAATTAAATAAATGCATAAATTGATTTGATTTTGTTAGAAGTAGTGTGTATTTAAGCTGGTCAATTAAATATGAAATTTTTGTAAGGTTCTGTTTCCTGTTTTATTAGTCATCAATTTAGATTTTCAAATTTAATTAAAAAGTGCAAATAATATAGGAAACCGCGAAAGCAATTATGGGCTAATGGAAAAATATTGGTAACTAATTTTTTGTGCCTCCATTATTTGATACCTTTGATCAAGCTAATTTGAAGAAAAAAATTTAAGTTTTTAAATAAAACAAAAATTGCAATAAACAAAAGTAAAAAAAAATAAAGTAAAATATTTAGGGTATTCACAAGAACAAGTGCTTACATATATTTTAAAATCGTAAAATTTTACAATTTAATTCGTCTCCTTTTAAAAGCGGAAAATTTTCCCGAAATATTTAATTATGATAAGAAGCACCGCGACACGCTTGCTCCAACTCTTGATTTATTTGACAGTCGTTTCCTAAAACAAGGGTACAGAGCAATTGAAAGGTCCTCTAATACAGCTTCCAAAGGTAAGGCTCTATCTAAAAGTGTTAAGTAACAAGAGCTCCTCCATGTGCAGACTAGTTTTTAGGCAGAATTATCATTTTTATATAGCATTGCAATGCAATTAATCTTTCATCTTGGCTGCTCGAATTTCCAAAGATTAGTCCCATTTGCAAAACATTTCCGGGTGGGAAAAAAGCGATAAGGATAGGTGGATATGTAGTTGACCGTAGAATGTTTTTTTTTTTTTTATTTAAAATCAATTTTTTCTTAGGAAATTACTTACAAAAAGCTAACAATAAAACAGAGTACAAAAAAAAATGAAAATAAAATAAAAAAGTGGCTAAAAGAAGAGCCAGAATAGCTTTAATTAGTTGTTAATAAAAAAAACTAAAAAGTTAAAACCACGCAAAATTTGTTTATTTCTTTCCATTCAATACACGTTCTCAATCAAGTCGCAAATCGGACCATAAATGCAGATTTTCCAAATATCACGACAGCTGCGCCACCTATGAGATTTTTTTTTTTACTTGTTCCCTTTCATATAAGTAATAGTGGATATTCTAAATATAAACTAAGTCGGACTACAGATGCACGGCTTCGACATATTTCGACCTTCGCGCCATCTACCTGCCAAATTTTTTGGGGAGCTATTTTCCTAAATGTAAATAATTTAGATTCCAAATATGAACCATATCGGGCCATAAACACTTTTTTTTCGAATATCTTGACACCTGCGCCACCTATCAGATTTACTTATATCTGAAATTGCATTGTGATCGGGTTCGTAACTGACTTTGAAGTTTCAAATCTCTAGCTTTTCGGTAAATTGATTAAAGTTACACACAGGTTAAATAAAAGCCACAAAGCTAGACCTCAAATTCCGAGGCTAGAAATATAGTTGCGAAATTTAACCCCAAAAAGTGTAACCTGGCCACACTGCTGGGAATTTTCAATTAGAAAATATAACCCATTACGATTTTCAGGTCCTTATTGATAGAAGAAAGCAACGAAAGAGTTCTCAACCAAACCGTAAATTTTAATTATATTCTGGTCATATGCAAAAATCTTCGTATTGAAATTTTTAATATTTACAGTTACCGTGAAGCTAAGAAGATAAGAATTTTACTGCATGAAATTTATGATTTTTTCTTCAAACTATGCTTTTTATTTAAAGCTAATTAAAGCTCTTCTCGCCACTTTGTGTACAATGACTTCACCTCTCATCTCATTTTTTTATTTTTTATTTATTTAGTTGTTCAAATTAAAAATTTGTTGAAGCCCATCCACTTCACGTAAAGCACAAATTCAATTTCTGACCGGAAGCAAATATTTGGTCTACATTTGTGCTAATGGCAGTTAAGATAGTGATCAACAGCAAGAGTAGCAGCGGAAGCATCGAAAAAATAAAAATAACGAGAAATAAATTGACAACAACTTACCGAAACGAGGAAAGGACAATTTGCAAGTTGAGCGCTGTTTACAAGTACCCTCATTATTTTCAATTACAGCGCTTTTCTACATCCGACTACGATGATTTGGTTGTTTAGGAAAACTGTGCTAGACGGCAGATGCTATGTACAAATTTTTGTTTGTATGTTTGCTGGCTGAGCTCAACGTTGGCGGCGACTAATAATGCATATCACATAAATAATCAACCAACAGCGCTTGGCCTACAGGTGCTGCTAATAGTGACTTGACTGAAATTGAAGTTCACTGTACCGTACACCTTTACGGTACATATTAGCTTGACGAAGTATGACGTTGCTTCTTTGTAGCTACAATCTCTTTTGTTACTATATGTATATCTACGTTTGTTTGAGTTCAGCAATTTTCTTGGCATAAGCGCCTTCGCCGCGTACACACCAATCTCCTTCGAACTTACTCAGTTCGTGAAAGTAGCTTTAGTATCTAGTGTATGCTCTCGAGCTGTGACTGGGGCAGGACACTCAAGCGTGCATGCTGCGAAGCGGCCAAGGACAAGTGAAACAAAACACGCTGCCAGCAGCAGCAGCAAAGTGGCGTGGCAAATATAATAAAACGCAGCATGGAAAGTATGCAGCAAAGTGAAAGTGCTTTCTTGTTTTTCTTCTACTCAATCTCATTTACGGGACGCTTGTCATACAGCGAGTAGCTCTGCTGTGTTGCATCGTCCGTCAGTCTATGTTGGCTACATGCGTTGCTCTACATCAGCCAGTAACTCTCTTTGCGCCTTTCGCTACCTTGTTGGCTCTTACGTATGTATGTGTGTGTGTATAAACTAGCGCTGCGTAGTTAACTTGGTTTATTAAAAATATTAACCTAAATACTGAGTACACAACAACAACAACAACAACAACAACAACATCAGCTAGCAATTTTACTCCACATCGTCACACCAAATGTGCGAGTGAGCAAACGACCGACCGACCTGCTTATGATAATTTCTTCAAATTAAACGCTTCCTATGCGTCGCTGCTGGCACTTCTGCTACCATTGCACAGAGCTCCTTCGCCGTCGCCGATGCCGTTGCTCTTTATTCATGCGTCAGCATAGCACTGTTTAACATAATTTAGTGTAAATTCAACAAAGGCAGGCAGCAATGAGTGGAAACGTACCTACATACATTCATGTACGCAATACAAGCAACGGCAGTAGCAGCAGCACAGCGGCAGCGGACAACGAGTTACACCAAAAGCGACAACAACTATGTATGGTGACTACGCTAGCAGCAACAATTTTAGCTATTTGGGTCAAGTTGAACAGTAAATGCTGCATACATTATGCAGCAGCTTCCATAATTGCCGCGTCACACCTCACAACGTCTAGTCCAAAGTGTATTTTTGCGTGTATATATATCTACTTATGTAAAGGTAGTATTTAGTATATACCTACAGTGGTGGCCACATAATCAGGTAGACTACTTCGGTACGCGTTTTTACCGCTTATTTTTCTTTATTGATTTTTTTTTTTTTTTACAAAAAATAAAGTTTGTAACAGACCAAAAACCATGAAACCCAAAGTTTGAAAACATGCACAAGATTTATAAAAAATCGGCAAATTTTGAAAAAAAAATAGCCAACAAAAAAAAGGTGTAAAGCAGTAGTGTCCCTAATTATTTGGCCCCCACTGTACATATGTACATAAGTACTATGCCAGTATGACAGGGCGTATGCGTTACTACGAGTACTAGATACGGGCTGCTTACATAGACAATCTTTAATGACAAAGCTACAGCCTTTTCGCAATTGTGCAGAGTTCAAAGTGCATATTTGCATATAAGTATAAATCTCCTCTCACTATCTTCTTGGTTTTTCTTCTCCCTGTTTCTCTCTCACACTCCTACCAAATCGTGTCGCTGCTTCAGTGTGTTAGGGTGTCTCGAGCTTCTAACAAATATTCGACTTTCATACCCGAGCAGTTCATGGAAATAAAAAATTTGACATTCAAATTTTCATATTCAAAAAGCCGAACTTTACCCCAAAACCGAGAAGGACAACTCGAGATAGTGAAATAGAGAAATATTCTGAAGTCATTCGTTTACCAAAGGTTCCCTCAAGGATTTAGAAATTAAAATATCTCCGGATACATGTATGTATGTAAATCCCTGCTAATGGCCTAATGGAATACGAGTCGGCTGGATGTACTTCTCACCGAATAATTGTTTTAATAAATGTCGATATAGCAAAACGATCGAAGGTATTGAAAATTTTTTCCCGCCATTGGCCATTTTAGTCTAGAATAGGCGACCTTGCTTCTTGCTCTTCTTCTTCAAAACTTGTCTTTATTCTCGCACTCTCTCACTTCTATAACGACACACCCGGTTGCTCTCAACTCGATTGGCGCAATCTTGTGTTCTATGATTCTTGCGTGTTTTGGTTTTTTTAAATATCTCGGCACCTGCACCACCGCAGCATTGTCATCTGGTTCTCTGTGGGGATGGCAAATCGACTTGAACTTTCAACCTAAATCGACTATTTGCTCCTGCCAGTCGAATTTTAGTGATCGATTTTTAGTTTATAGATGTCGACTGAAGTCGTCTTTTCCTTTTCGACTTTTTTAAATTTATTTGCAGTAGCGTATCTTAAATTAAAACATTTCTTCTAACAATGGTGCGGAGGTCTGTTTGGTATTATTAAAAAAAAAATTGCCAATAAAACTAAAGTGAAATGTGAAAAGTGTAGTAGAGAAATTAATTCTAATAACAATAAAACATTGTGAAATCATTGAAGAGTAGCACAAAAAATTATTATACGAAAACAATTTCATCGAATTTAAAAAGAAGGCACCTTCTTCTGTAGATATTTCATAATCTTCAGTTAGTAGTGAGGTAAGATACATATATATAGCTGCTTATTTGAATTCTTTCATGCAAGAAAGTTTTTCTTCATGAGTTTATGTAAGTTTCAACATACAGCCTTTGGTTCGAATTTGATCAATCAGTAAGTTAAAAAATTGTAAACACCGATCGAAATTTTGCTGGTGGAATTCCAATTGAGATGCGACATTATTCGTGTGGATAATTCCAATACACCAGCTATCTGAACTACTTTAAAGGGAGAATATTCCCACATGGCAATTTAATTTCTACCAATTTTCGCCACTGTTGTTCCATCGGAAAGGCAACATTTTCAAAAAGTTGTCCGTAATTACCAAATATCGATTCAAGAAATTTTTTAGAAATTTTTAGAAATTTTTTTTTTGTGAAAATTTTTAAATTACATATTTTTCAAAAATATCAATTTTAAAAACCCCTCACAACCAGCAGTTTCATGCTGCAGATACGTATAACTGACGCAATTTTCAAAATTTTTTTTTTTTACCCAGCGTGGAATTTCACTAAATTACAGAATATTCTAAAGATCACTTATAAATGTGATAGTTTTGGCATATTCTGGCCCTTATGTTTTTATTTAATAAAAAGTCGACTTTTCTTCGTCGATCGGTCTACTTTTAAACTCGATACTAGAGAGTCGATCGAAAAGTCGAATGTCAATTTTCTAGTAAAGTCTAACAACCCTAGTTCTGAGCTAAGTTTGAAGTTTCATATCTTTAGCTCATCGGGAAGTTGGTTTAAAAGTTATTGCAAGACTTGATTCTACAAAGATTGAACTAAATAAAAGCTTGTAAAAAAGCTTAATTTAAGGACGTCTCACTTCTGATGAGCCATCCTAATGCTTATGTTTATTTGTATGTAAAGTCGTAACGCTTCCTTCGGCTATGTCTTGTCTATTTACGCCAGCTGTGGCAGGTTGTCTTCGCACAACTACTACTATTTAGTAGTATTTGCCTGCAGTTACAACACTGCATAACATGCCAGCACCTACTTGAGTACACACAAACATACATACATACACATAAACATAAGCATAGAGTTCAGTAGCTTCCTGTTTGCACAGCATGTTGTCTTCCGCTAACCAGTAGCCTGCAGCAATGCGCATCGGTTGTACGTTTTCCTTTCACTCAGCGCATATTTCGTTGCATTTGCGATTGCTTACTACACATTTAGTTGCTGCGTTTGAATGCTTATGCACGCACACACAACCTCCTATATGTAAATACATACAAACGTATGCGTACCCATGCATTTAGCGAAGTTAATTTATTTAGTGTTCTTTGCAGTTTTCTTACCCCCCTCGCAGGCACTACTATGTACATGCTCACACACGTTCTCATGTACTACATATGTATGTAGTTATTTCTTTAAGTGCCACATGGCTGTAGCATAAATTCACCTTTTAATTAGTCGCAAACACGTTGCTGCCACACTTGTCTGTTCATTTCAACTGCATCTGATGACAATCTCTCGCTGCAAATGGGTACAGCTGCATTTGCGTACGCTTGTTTGACGCATATTTCTTAACGTTTTCACATCTTTGCAGCAGCTTTGCACCTTCTTTCTTCCGTGCAAAAGCACAGTGCGATTCGAATTTACTTTGCTTTTTAGTACTTGAAAATAATTGCTAGAGCTGGGCGTATGACTGCTGATTTGACTTTTAATTAAAACAAACAAGTGTTTCGCTTATTTTGTGAGTCGTTTGTATGTAACTCCTCTTGTCACTGAAGAAATTGTAGTACATAAATAGAAATCTGATACTCCTATAAAATGCTGTGTTCTGAAATCCTAGATAAATTGGCGAAATCAGCTAGTTTTTTTGTTGCATTTGGCACAACTTTTTACAGCAAAAAAACACATGCGATATTTTGCTATAGAAAAGCATTCCCTAGAATCTTAGTTACACTCATGAAAAATTAAGAAAATGGCTGATTTCACCATGCGATAAAAACAAAAAAAAATTACAAAACACGAAAAATTTAACATATTCATGAAACTATGGGCCAAGTATAGCAAAACCACGTTTTTTGTTTTTCACTCTGGCGTCAGAATTTCTTTTAAGGCACTTTGAAATTTCAAAAGAATGGTTAATTCAAAAAATTAAAACAAAAAATCAGTGTAATGGAGAGTAACAATATGGGTACCAAATAAAAGAGAAAATCTTGTAAGATTTAAAAAAGCCCAAGCTTTTTGGTTCGCAAGGACAAATAGGTACTGATAATGCGTTTTAATGATTTTTATTTTTCAAAGCTAATTAAGTTAGGAGGACGAAATTCGAGGATGTGGTCGTCTATATATTAGTGCTTAATATATATTTTTTTTAGAAATAAATATTGCAAATTTTCACTGATATTCAAGGACAAAATTTTAAAAGGAAATATCCATACCCATTCGTCCTTATGCACCAAAAAATTTAATCTTTAGCAATTCCGCAGAATTTAAGTCTTTTATTTCTTCTATATGTTGAGACTGATATTATGTTATTATATCTGGATTCTATACTTCAGGACTTTTTCCGTAAATTTTCGGTACCTTTTCGGTGAATTTACGGTACTATTTCGTTATTTTTTCCTACATTTCGACACTTGTTCCGAACTGGCCCCGAATCGGCCCGAACTAGCCCCTAACTAGTCCCAAATGACCCCCGACATGATCCCGACCAAGTCCCGAAATGGTCCTAAACTATTAATTTGAGACTTAAATTATAAAAGTCCTTTCATAGTTATCATCGGCGAGACAAATTTGTTTGGGCCTTCAAAACCTTTTATTTTGAGACTTATATATATAGTTCAGAACTTTTTGGTGCCTTTTCGGTATCTTTTCGGCATTCTTTCGGTATATTCTCCGTATTTTTTCCGTAATTTTTCGGAACTAGTTGTCCCAAATCATTCTCGACTTAACGTCGAACTGGGCCTGAAATGGTCTCGAATGATTATTTTGCTTCTTATATTATAAAAGTCTTTTCATAACAATCAGCGTTATTCCTTTACTACACAGTTCAGAGCTTTTTGAGGTCCTTTGGATACTTTTCCGGTACCTTAACGGTATTTTTCCGGTGCTGTTTCGGTACTTCTCTGTATTTTTCGGTACTATTTCGATACAGTATCGGTATTTTTTTCATACTTTCCCTGCACTAGTTCCGAATTTATCCCGAATCGGTCTCGAACGAGTCCCGATATGATACCGATCAAGTTCTATCCTTTATTTTTGTACTTTGTAGTTTTAATTCTGGACGACATAGTTCAGGACCTTTTGGGCCCTTTTCGGAATTTGTACGTTACCGCTTCGGTACTTTTCGTTACTTTTCGGTACTTTTCGTTATTATCGGTACTATTTTGGTACATTTTCGGTATTTTCCATACTTTTTCGGCTCCAGTTCCTAAATCGGTCCCGAACTAGTTCCAAACTGCGCCCGAATGAGCTCTGAAATGATCCGAATAAGCCACGTCCCGTAAAAATTGCAGCAAATAATGGAATGCCTTTTGTGCAGCATTTCGAATTTATGCTTGCCTAAGAAAGGGTGAAAAAAGGCTTCCCTGCCTAGCTTCTATATTTCAATATTTATCCAATATGCATTTTATTTCGCAATAAACATATAGGATATGAACCTTAAATAAATATCTACCTCGAATTCGTATGACTTTTATGAGTTAAAGAAGCAATTTTAGAAGAAATCCTACAAAAGGCCTTCATCATCTTACATCTTATAAGAGACATTATTTATGCCCTTCATGGGTAACGAAACAGAAGAACTTAAACTTGTGCCATTCCTTGCAAAAAAGAAAGGAAGAAGGAATCCAAATTTGGAGGCCTTTTGGCAGTAGAAATTCTAAACAGAGATGATCGATGACTCAGCTAATACAGACGTCCTTAGGGATGTAAAAGGAAAAATTTTAAAAATCTTAGAAGTAGGGATTCAGAATGAGGAAAGTTTAAACTTCATTATTTATACGTTGCGATTACTTCAAAAGTAAAATAAAAGTAAATGAAAAATTTTTTAAATCAATTTTAAATAACTTCCGACAATTTTTTTCTGAGAACACCTTTTACTCGCCTAATTAAAAGGGGATTTGATCGCATTCAAAAAAGCATTTAGCATATAATTTTGCTGTACATATAAAAAAGCTTAATAATTCAAAATCAATTTCAATGGTATAACTGTTAGCAAATAAAATGTTGCTCAAATATCAATAAGGTAATTTCAAATGGAAAACAATTCCTACTAGCTTACAGTATAATATCTTTATTTTTATAAACACATGCATTAAGTGGCTGAAATTGCCTACTTATTGAAAATTCGAATTTCAAAATTAGATAAAAATTCTTTTATTGCATTGCTTTTATACATACATATAGAACATAGATAATGCATATAAGCTACGTTAGCAAAAGTATTTAATTAATTCCGAAATTATAAAGTCCACGCATTTTTCATCTTGCCTAGAAAAAAAAA
>NW_023458565.1:27124653-27134836 GCF_013731165.1 Rhagoletis pomonella
ATATGTATGTAAGTTAGTAATGTAAGTGTAAACGAAAATGAAATTGTAATTTTCAAATTGTCAAATCATAGATTTTTAACTACATAAATACTAAATGCATTGTATGATTTTGTAAATATTTACATAGTTTCTATTATTTTGTATTTATAGAAAATTAAAAATAAAAACTAGCAAGTATTTTAAGCAAAATAGTCATAAACTAGTAGTAACAAATAACACAAACAGACAAACATCTATACAAATTTCCAATGACAAATGATGGAAAAATCATAAGAACAAAATTTTTAGAAATGTTGGACGGTCAATTGCGATTGGAAATTTCATGAACACCCATACGTCAACTACCACATATAATTAATTTTCTTATGTAATTAGATGGAGGTAAACAATTGTAGTTAAAATGACTACTAGTGGCCTGATGAAGCCCATTTTGTATTTTCGCAAGATTTTAACCTTGTTTTTGGAAAATGTTATAACCTTACTAAATGCACATACATACATATATTTTTTTTTTTAATTTAAAAATTCATTTCGCTATTTCCGTACCTTTTATAGCGGAGGCCTCAGCTGAAAGGTCGCAAAAGTGATCTGTATAACGAACACAAGGGCTGGCGGTGAATCTTTACCAAACTCTCGATCACTCACCTACTCGCCAGAGTATGGCAATGTTAACTCTAGTCTTTCTTGCTGAGAATTCTTCTATTAAAGACCACATAAACTACGACCATATAAGACAGCTAACGACTGAATACCAGGAGCAATGTTGACGGGCATCGCAGTCTTCTTGGCAAACTGGAACATCTTTTTGTACTCTACCTTGGCGGCTGTGTCCATACTAGTCTTAATACCTGCTCGCAAGAAACTAATCTGCCATCTGCTAAGGGCAGAACAGTTGTAGAGGATATGCTGCACTGTCTTCTCTTTTGTTCTACATCTCCTACAGATCCTAGAGCCAGTTTGGGTAACACAGTAGGGGTATTCTCGAAGTCTTGCACGATGCATGGATTGCACGAAATGCAAAAATACTATTCCAAATTTCGAAGAGTACGAGAACACCCCATTGCAAAGAGGTAGCGTGCATGGGGAGCAAGCAGCGAAATTATGTATCAAATACAATAACAAGAGACAGCAAAAAAAAATTAAGTGAGCGAGATGAGAGGAATGAGAGAAATATGTAGCAATTCCAACAACAAAACAACTAGCACAGGGTCGCTATTATCTTGCTATGCTATTTTGCAAAATATATACATGGGTTTCGACGTTGCATATTTTGCAGCGATAGGAAATGTTGTTTCCCATGAATTTTCTTGTTGTGTGTTTGCAATTTATGCAATCCGTGCAAACCGTGCTACGTGCAATGGCTTTGCAAGATTTGGAGAATACCCCTAATTACATATTCTTCTTCCAGGGAAAAGCAGAGCTCTTTTATGCTTCGTTTTTTATCAGTACAGATTTTCCCCCTCCCTGTGAATGAGTTCTTCCATTAATACACATAATTTCTTTTTGAACATAAAATCGGCGTAGAAATTGAGGGAAATTCCCTAACTAATGGCATTTTAAAATTTACAAATACCAACAGAGTTATCCGTTTTCTCTTCGGGAAAGTGAAGTCGAATCAAATTTCGTCCATTTGCAGAACCTAATTCTTTTGACATAATTTTCGATTACTTATTTGATACAATTCGGGCTCGATCATATTTATCAATAGTCGAAAGCCAGTAAATGAAAGCCAGTGATGTAAATTCAGTTGATTTTTAGTTCAGATCTTCCGGCACGAAAAACAATCACACACATCCACTATTTAAGGTTTTCTTGTTGTTCGGGTGCATGAACAAAAAAATGAAGACTACACGAAAATAAGTAAGGTATATGAGTTACATATGCTGCCCTGTGTTTATACTAAGCAACAATCAGCTGTTCATCAAAAAATGATTGATTGGTTTATTAGTTGGTTTTAAATTATATTAGGTCCCTAGTGAGTAATCTTCCGCCTTTTTGAAAGCTCTGAATTGAAAGATTATTAGTTAGGGCTCTTCTATAGTAAGGTAACGATATGCAAGCGTGAATGGCTTCAGTGCTGCCAAATCTGACTTACTGCACCCGATAGTTACCAATTGAGAATTAATTTCCACATACGCGTACTAGGGTGGTCCCTATATTATTAAAATCTAAATTTTTGTATAGGGCGGCGTTTTATTTTGTTCTACATAAGAAATTAAGATATCAATGAAAATTCTGAAATTATAAACACATTTTTAGTAGTTTGAAAAAAATAAAAATGTTTAATGTTTAACATTCGAGAAAATTCCTGCTTTAAATCTAATAAACTTTGCATATTATTGAAGCATATTAATATAAATTGAAAATGGGTTGTAACTGGTCAAAGTCAAAATTATGTCGATTTTTTGCGATTTAAAAAAAATTATAATCTTTTTAAGACCCCTGAAAATTTGCTTAACA
Source organism: Rhagoletis pomonella (assembly GCF_013731165.1). Taxonomy (NCBI): domain Eukaryota; kingdom Metazoa; phylum Arthropoda; class Insecta; order Diptera; family Tephritidae; genus Rhagoletis; species Rhagoletis pomonella. Next base: position 27,127,114 of record NW_023458565.1, read on the forward strand.
GTTTGAAGTGTTCGTGAATGCCTTTACTTTGTACGTAGAACAAAATAAAAGCGGGAACTATGATGTTTATTTTTTTTTTTGCCATCCTAATGTGCACCCTGTGTAACACTTTTTGATTGTAGCGTCTGTTAGTTCAAAACAGCTTATTCAATTCGCTATAAAGTTGCTAAATTATGCGAAATCTCTCATTTTTATCCACTTGTTACTAAGAAGTCTATTTTTTTAAAGAAGTCTAAAATTTTCATTTTGCTGCCAATTTCAATAATAACTCTCCAGTAAAATGACGCCCTCGTATATTTGTTACTAAAAGAAATGAGTATTTTTTTATATTCGCCTTCGAAAGCTTAAATTGTTCAAAATTTTTATTAGAATTTTTAATATTTACAAGTCCGATTTTATGTGCTATAAAAATATGTAATATCCGATTGCCTTTTTATCACAAAATACTCATAATTTTATTATATTTTAATTATAATTTTAAAATTTAAATAATTTAAGAACTAAGGCATCCATTTGCAATGCTTTAGGTAGATCCATATTGTCATCATCCATAAAAAAAGGTACAAACAAATTAATGTTCTATTAAATATTAATTTAAAGTGCTTTTTTAGTACTTTCCAACAAACAAAAAAAATCTTGCAAATTTTCTTTTTTGGACAAATATCGCACTGAATTTGGTAGTAAAAATGTATTTGAGAGAGCTAAAATTGAATTTTGAGAACCAATACATCGATATTGTTTCCAAAACAGGTCGCTTAAGCCTTTTTCTCTGAAATCAAAATCCTTTCAATTCGAGTATATTAGAATAATTAAAAAGAAAATTAATTTGAATAAGAAAATTATATCGTCACTTATTTTTTGCGGAATATATTAGCAAGAAATTGCGAAAATGTACGTCTTGGCAAAATATTTTTCTCAAATATACGAACGCCATTAAAATAACCACCTGAGAAAGCATAGCAAAACTATTAGCCATACAAATATACTACACAACAAACAAGCGAACATTCATACATATGTGCATATCTAGATTTCAACATACATACATACATATCCACACACAAGCGATCAATATATGTAGATACAGCACATCATATCAAAATTTGGAAATATGTAAATCGAATTAAGCCAATTTGCGACAACCCTTCATTTTCATTTTCCCATAAATATCTGTGTAGTTAAAATAAATTAAAAAAATAAAAATCTTGTGTAGCAAATAATGAAATAAATATTAAATCAGCAACAAAAACTAGACTCCAGTGAGTTAAAATATGTAAAAGAAATTTTTTATACGTGAATTTTTAAAAATAAGTTTTTGTAGATTTAATATAAACTAATAGTTATTATGAAAAAGTAGAACTATGTAGCATAAATAATAACAGATTTATAAATAATAGGTACTTATATACCTACATACCAACATATGTAAGGAAATTTATAATTGTAATTATAAATTTAAAAAAAAATGCAGTGTCTGTTATTAATAAAAAATATATATTTAAAAAATACTCGTAAATATTTAAAAAAAAAATTCCAAAGTCGATTAAGGGTGTGACTTTGCGCGAAGGCAATGCTTATCATAGTTAGTAAACATTTGCATTTAATTATGGCATTTTCGTTTTTGTAACTAAATAAGCGAATGAACAAGAAAACCACAGAAACAAAATTTAAAATAATTATAAAAGAAAGCTGAAAAAAAACAAACAAAAAAAAAACACAATAACTAATATAATTCAACAAAACATTTGAACCAAACTATTTTAAGCATAAAAAAAGTAAATTTTACGAGTATAAGTGAATAAATTTGCAAACGAAAAAAAAAGTATTTTGGAAAAAAAACAGTAATTGCAAAACAATTAAAAAGTTCACATTTAAACGAACGAAAAGGATAATAACAACAACCAAACACTGCATCAACGTTGAATTGTAAATGAATCCATCACCGACACTGACCCACACACTCATACATACACATACATACATACATATAAACACACATCATACACATGACCACGAACTCATATCGAAGTGAATGTCGTTAAAACAAATTCTAGTCCTAAGCCAGAAATGCAGCGATATTAAAGTTAAATAAAAGAGAAAATGTATGCAAACAGCAGAAAAACTTTAATCAAATCTTTTATTTAAACAACAATATTTTTTTTTGCAATAAAAAGGGAAAGGGGGAAGTAGCCTTGAGTGAGCATGCGCTCATTTAAGTATTATAAAAATTTCATGATATATTTTTTTTTTTTTTAAATGTGACGAATAGCAGATTTACCTGATGAAAACTCACAAGTAACTGATGAACTTATATACATATGTATGTACATTATGGTGGTCCAAAAATACATGCGTGGAAAAAATGAATAAAAATGTTAAGCCCTCTAAAGCTAGGATTTTTTTAAATCGAAAAAAGAATACCCGTATTTTTTTATTAAAAAACTGCCTAAAAGCCTATATTGTTTTCTTTGTATTTTACATGAGGAAAATCAATATTTTTCGATCGGAAAACTCTGTTTCTCTTTGTCAGACAATTTTTTATAGGTCCCCAAAAACCCCAAAATATACAACGGGGGACCCAAAAAAAATCGTTAAGGCCCGTATGCAACTCTAAAGAAAACGGTCAAGAAAAAATTACCATTATTTCGTGTGTGTGTCCAAGGAGTTTCGACATCTGAGCCTGTTGCCTCACTCTTTCCTTAAGAAATAATGGATGCCCGATATATTTCTGTCGCAAACCTGGGTTGCCTTGCGCTCTTTTTTCACAAAAAACTTAAAAAAAAAAATTTCTTAAGAACTGCGTACTGCCTTAAGGAAATTTGACTCAAGAAAATTTCTTAGCTATTTCTTGTACGCCATTTTATATGGAGTTTTTTCTTTTCTTGAGAGCTGCATACTGGCTAGGCTGGGTCAATTTTGTATGGGGGAAAATAAAATGCATTTGACCGTATTTTAATAGTAATATTATGATGTCTTATATCTAAGCCAATTGTTATTGGCCACGAAAGATTAATTCAAAACGTATCTTTAGCCCGTGCAATTGAATCAAAATGTATGAATTTTGAAAATGAAACTTTGGCTAGTAATATCTATGGAATGCGTCAATTGTTATAAACAGGACGATATATCAAATTAAGGGCTATTAAATTTAGTACCTCACGTTCATTTGTCATTTTTCAACAAGACTTCAAGTTTTTAAGATATTTAGATAAAACTTACAAAAACTATAATTTTCCCTTATGAATTTTCATTTCTTCATTACTTCAGCAACCAAGTGAAAAATACAAAAAAGTGAGACGCGATTTATTTCAAACCTTTTAATGTTTTCGGATGTTTATATAATATTAAAAAGACCATGGACTTGGTCACGCCGATTTGGTCAGTTTTCAAGATCGTGGTGAATGAAGTCAAACATGTATTGTCAATGTTTAGGAATCGTTTGATAAGTTAATAGTAGTTTCAAGCATATAAGTATTTATAAACATCAACATAATACAATTAGGGTGAGAAACGCCCACTTTAAGTCCATTTATGTTGTCTTGAAAATTGGTGCGGAATGGTTTCATTAGTCACCGAAGAAGCACATTTTTCGCGGTTTCTAAATTTGCCGTTATTTGAAAGTGGGGGAGATGCAATAAGTGTTTAGATATACAAAAATATTTTAGTTAAATCCATTATGTGAGAAAGTGACTGTAGATAAATGCAATAGTCTTTAACATATCCTGGGAAATCCTCTTGAGGACTCTCCAATTGGACAATATCGCTTTGCATTCAGCTTGAACGAAAAAAGTCTCTCCCTGGCACACTTTTCTGCAATCCGGTTCTTTCATTTAATTTCATTATTTATACAATTGAAGAGACATTTTTTTAGAAAAAAAATTGAGATCCGCTTAAGTTTTTCGATATAATTTTAATAAATGTTACTCGATCGGTACGTAATAATTACCAAATTGAAGGCGAGCCTTACTGTTACTGATTTATGATAATAATATGATGAAAATCATTCAGATTATAAACAAATTATTTTAAAATAAAAAAAATGTGAAAAAAAATGTTTGTTATTTTCCTATATTCACAATTTTTATATTGTATGCATAAACATAAGTAAACTAATTAGTGTTTCTAGAAGTTGTGCCTGTTCAGTGTTTTCATACTCATTTGCATAGACAACATTTTTCCACGATGATGGAAAATAATGGCTTTTCTATTAGAGCTACTGAAATTGTTTCTAAATTTGCAAAATTTCGCAAACTATAGCTAATATTAAAAAAAGGATTAGAATATTTGGAACCAGCGACCTAAATGCACGCCAGCAATATTAATGATGTTCTTTACATCGTTCGACTATAGGCCAGTGCAATTATCAAGAGAACAATTAAAATTTTATTGAAAACAGATACCTTTGAGATTAAACACAAGCTAAAGGGCTGCGAGAAATGATATTTGACTTTATCTTTTGCGTTAACGGATTCATTATCTAAAAATATGCACCAAACCTTTTGCTGAACCCAGAATTTTTAACAAGAATTGGTCTTATTCGACTAGTGTGCTGTGGGTCACTTGGTGGTCGATGCGCGGGCTCTTACAATTAAAATAAAAGACTAATATTTTGCAGGCTTCTTGCTCACTTCATGATACAAAATATTTTCACTATTACCAAGGGATTTGAGAAAAATTAGATTTTCGACCCGCCCTAATACTGGCCTTTAGTATTAAAAAAATGGTAAAATAAACAAATGCGTTGCAACGTCGGAGATAACACTGCCAAATTTTAGTGTAGCTATAGTTTGCAGGTCATCTGCGTTCCCAAGGCATCGTGACCAGTGTTGCCATTTTAGCCGTTTTTCGGCTAGATTTAGCCGGTTTCGAAAGTAAACAACCGGAGAAAATTCAGTTTAGCCGGCAGCCGATTTGTTAGCTGCTTTGCCTAACCGTTTTTAGCCGATTTTACTATTTGCAATATTTTTTTTTTTAAAGTCTACATTTTTACAAATTTAGCGATCCAAAATCTATTAGAAATGGGTAGCCTTACCTCGGAAAAGTTTTCTTGTCTAAGTGTTTTACATATATGCAATTGAAAGACACTTTTTTCTAATTCGAAAAGTCTTCAAATACTGGACCGATTTCAATGATTTTTTTCTTTTAAGCACATATACAGTGACCCAAATATAAACTGGGACGCGATATTTAAGCAAGTTTTGCTTATTTTTCATTAACTAATTTAATGTTTATTCTTTTTTCTAAAAATATAGCCGATTTCTTTAAAAATACCATTTAAATCCAAACTTCATACTTTGTGAAAATATTTACTAGGAACATTTTTTTTTAATAAAGTAAAAATTTAAAGTACTTTGTATGGCAAAAATTTATAACACCTAAATTAAAAAAAATGCCAAAAATCAGCAGTAAGTCCTCTAAACTAGAATTTAATAGAGTACAGAACTGCATACCATATTTTTTTTCTATTTGGGTCACTGTATTTTTCCAAAGAACGTAGCGGGGATTTTTTCATAAAATGTTTGTTATAAATGTCTTAAATTTTAGTGTGAAGTTTTATTCGCAACACCTGGAAAAAACGGATGAGAATAAAAGTGCACGAATTTCCATGTGAAGCAAAACTCTATGGGAAGACAATATCTATGAATAATTGTGTCGGGATGCTAATACCCTTTAGTGTTGCTCTGACAGGCATTTGCAAAGGGTGAGCAGGTCTTTAAAAGCGGGAACGCTTCGAATATATTGACATCAAAATAAAATTACATAGTTTAATTGTTAAAAACTTAAGAAGCGACCAGCCCTATTTTCCTCAGCCTTTTCACAGCTTTACGTAATCATTTCTCAAAAAATTGTAATCCGATTAAGCAAAAGTACAATGCTTTCCATTAATATAGCCATTTGGCAGGACGAAAAGAAACCTAGTCCTAATGTTACAATATAAGAAGGCAACTCTTTTCAATGGAAAAGAATGCCATAAGTTTGTAATTGATCTATTTTTTATATTTATGTAAGTAATAAAACATGACTTCTGATGCAGAGCTTTAATTAATCAAGTATAACGACAGTCTCCTTTGTTAACTAAAAATAATTCAATGGATTTATTAGTCTTTCTAGTTTATTCAAATAAAACATGTTAATTTTGGCTGAAACATTTTAGCGGCTTTTTTTGCCAATTTAGCCGGTCGGCTCAAAAAGTTCTGGCAACACTGATCTTGTCCACACTATTGTCATATTCGTCGCTAGCGCGCAATAATAAAAATAACTAGTGAACCCGCATGGCGTCAAAACGCCAACATTTAATACAATTTTTTAAACAGGTGAAACCCTATTCAAAAACCTCAAAATATTCCTAATGATTAATCTAAACCATTTCTCAGAATCCCAGTTCTTTAATTTGACTTCGCATTTTAGAAATACGAAATAACGGTGCAGATGTGATAACCTTCAAAAAAATAGATAGCAACTCTAATTAAATATATTATCAGCCTATAGTTTTCATAAAACTCTTTCGTTTGACACTAATATTTCGATATTTCATTTATGTATCTTTCGTAAAAGTAAAACAAATTCGACTTTTTAAACAGGTGGCAACCCCTTTAAAAGCATTTTCAAACTAAAATCTTTCGCCTGGCATTGTTATACATATTTATGTATTTCAATTAACTGGTGAATTAAGTTGAATTACATTTTTTTATACACATGGCAACTCTCCTAAATACAGTTTAGAAATAAATTATTTTCAAACCCATTCCGATTGATACCCATCTTTTGACTATCCATTTAACTTATTAAATAATTTGAGCTTAATTCTTTCAACAAAAAAAAACCAAATGTCCAGCTTAAAGATTTCTTAACACTCGTTCTTTTGATTACCATATTTTAAAATGAGATGTAACTTATGTATAATTAAACGAAATACCACTTTCAAAACAGGCGGCAACCCTCTTAAAAATTATTTTCGAACTAAAATCTCCTTAAATATTTGTCGTCTGACATTGTTACAAATATTTCATGTAACTGATGAATTAAGTGGAAATTTATGTTTTGAACACGTGGAAATCTTTCTAAATATAGTTCTTAAATAAAGGATTTTAAACCCATTTCCATTCATAACCATCGGTTAGTAATTCATTTAACTTATTAAATAATTTTAGTTTAGCCCTTTAAACTGGGGCAACCCTCAAGCACATCAAAAATGTTCTAAATTGTCAAACTAAGTATTTCTTGGAGCTCTTTCATTTGACATCCGTCGTTAATATTTCATATAAAAAATAGTTAAATTAGACTTCTCAAATAGGTGGCAACCCTATTCAAAATATTTTCAAACTACTATCTTCTTAAACCTCTTTTCTATGGCATTAATAACTTTTTAATTAATTTGAGCATAATTTCTTAACAGATGGCATCTTCGAAAAAGTAAAACGTTCTTGAACAGCCGCACCATAAGCCCTTTTATTTGGTACCTCTTTTTTGAAAATCGAACGGATGGTGCGGATCAGAGGGCATTGATTAGTAAATAAATTGAGTTTAATTATTTAACAGGCGGCAACTCCTTTTGAAAAAAAAAATAAAACCAGTTTGTACATCTACAGGCCAAGCGCTTTAATTTTACACCCCACTTTTGAAAATCGAACGAACGGTGCAGATCTTTTATGCTGCATAAAAAATACCTTCGCGTATTATATAACGGGTGATTTTTTAAGAGCTTGATAACTTTTTTTTTAAA
>NW_023458565.1:27134936-27146372 GCF_013731165.1 Rhagoletis pomonella
GAACAAAATTTGTCGATAAAAAAGCGGATTTTCTGCCAACTTTTCAATTCAATTCAATTCAATGATTTGCAAGCGTTGCTCGTTAGTAAGTCTATTCATGATGAAATGTCAAAGCATACTGAGCATCTTTCTCTTTGACACCATGTCTGAAATCCCACGTGATCTGTCAAATACTAATGCATGAAAATCCTAACCTCAAAAAAATCACCCGTTATATAAGTTTCCATTTTTACAAATTTAGCGACCCAAAATCTATTAGAAATGGGTAGCCTTACCTCGGAAAAAGTTTTCTGGTCGAAGTGTTTTACATATATGCAATTGAAAGACATTTTTTTCTAATTCGAAAAGTCTTCAAATACTGGGGAGATTTCAATGATTTTTTTTTTTAAGCACATATACAGTGACCCAAAGATAATCTGGGACGCGACATTTAAGCAAGTTTGGCTTATTTTTCATTAACTAATTTAATGTTTATTCTTTCTTCTAAAAATATAGCCGATTACTTAAAAAATACCATTTAAATCCACACTTCATACTTTGTGAAAATATTAACTATGAAATTTTTTTTTTAATAAAGTAAAAATTTAAAGTACTTTGTATGGCAAAAAATTCGTAACACCTACATTAAAAAAATTCCAAAAATCAGCAGTAAGTCCTCTAAACTAGCATTTAATAGACTACAGAACTGCATACCATATTTTTTTCTATTTGTTGTGTGTGAAGTTTTCATAAAATTTTTGTTATAAATGTCTTAAATTTTAGTGTGAAGTTTTATTTGCAATATCTGGAAAAAACGGTTGAGAATAAAAGAGCACGAATTTCCATGTGAAGCAAAACTCTCTGGGAAGACAATATCTATGAATAAATAATTGTATCGTGGTGCTAATACCCTTTAGTGTGGCTCTGACACGCATTTGTAGAGGGTGAGCAGGTCTTTAAAAACGGGAACGCATCGAATATATGGACATCAAATTAAAATTACATAGTTGAATTGTTAAAAACTTAAGAATATAAATTACTGGCTTTTTTTTCTCGAAATAATATTGCCCTATTTTCCTCAGCCTTTTCACAGCTTTACGTGATTATTTCTAAAAATATTGCAATCCGAATAAGCAAAAGTACAATACTTTCTACTAATATAGCCATTTTGCAGGACGAAAAGAAACCTAGTGCAAGTGTTACAATATAAGAAGGCAAAATTTTTCAATAGAAAAGAAGGCCATAAGTTTGTAATTGATCTATTTTTATACCTTTCATGAGCATGAAATGGTATTATAACTTTGGTCCGATGTTTGTAAGTACCAGAACCCAGATAGACCCATTAAAATGTATACTTATATGACCAGAACGTCGAGCTGAGTTGATTTATCCATGTCCGTCTGTCCGTCTGTCCGTCTGTCTGTCTGTCCGTCTGTTTGTATGCAATCTAGTCTCTCAGTTTTCGAGATATCCGGATCAAATTTGGTAAGTGGGTGTATTTTTATAATGTATTAATCATTTGTCGGAACCGGGAGAATCGGACCACTATAACATATAGCTCCCATACAACTGATTGTTCAGATATGAGCTTTTTCGTTATAACTTCTCCATTTATGCAGCTAGGAACATGAAATTTTGCAGCACTTGCACCCATTATCAACAGAATAGTTACAGTGAAAATTACAAAGATCGGGTCACTATAACCTATAGCTCCCATACAACTGATTGTTCAGATATAAAATTTTTCGTTATAACTCCTCCATTTATATAGCTGGGAACATGAAATTCCGCACTGTTTTCAATAATTATCAACAGAAAACTTACAGTGAAAATTAAAAAGATCGGATAACTATAACCTATAGCTCCCATACAACTGATTGTTTAGATATGAGATTTTTCGTTATAATTCATCCATTTATGTAGCTAGGACCATGAAATTTCGCGCTGTTTTCACTCATTATCAGCAGAAGACTTACAGTGAAAATAGCGAAGATCGGGTCACTATAACCTGCAGCCCCCATACAACTGATTGTTCAGATATGAGGTCTTTTATCATATCTCCTCTATTTATGCAGCTAGGAACATGAAATTTCGCACCATTTTCACTCATTATTAACAGAATACTTACAGTGAAAATAACAAGGATCGGGTGACTACAACATATATCTTCCATACATTTGATTGTTCAGATATGGGATTTTACTGTAAAACTCCTTTATTTGAACAGCTAAAACCGATAAATTTCGTAAGATATTTTATAAATAATAATACAAAGTCTACTGAGAAAATCGTCAAAATCTATGCTGTATAAGCTTTATCTCCTATAGCACTGATTGTTCAGATACCAGTTTTTGCGATATATCTCCTTTATGTAGGAAACTAAACCCAATAAATTGTGTTACCGGTTTACATACCGATCACATAGCAGTGAAAATCACTTAGATTGGTGCCATATAAAGTATATCTTCCATACCTCTGATTGTTTAGATGCGATTTTTTATATAAGTATTTAACTCCTCTGTTCGTTAACTAAAAATAATTCAATGGATTTATTAGTCTTTCAAGTTTATTCAAATAAAACATGTTAATTTTAGCTGAAACATTTTAGCCATTTTTTTTTGCCAATTTAGCCGTTCGGCTCAAAAAGTTCTGGCAACACGATCGTGACCACACTACTGTCATATTCGTCGCTAGCGCGCAATAATAAAAATAACTGGTAGTCCGGATGGCGTCAAAACGCCAACATTTAATTAAATTTTTTAAACAGGTGAAACCCTATCCAAAAACCTCAAAATATTCCTAATGATTAATCTAAACCATTTCTCAGTGATGAGAGGTCTCGCATGGTGTCGGTTTTCATTTCATCAAATTTCAAATCTCCCTGTAACTTCAAAAAATAAAACCTGTGCACATCTATGTAGAATCCCAGTTCTTTAATTTGACTTGCAGATGTGATAACCTTCAAAAAAAATAGATAGCAACTCTAATTAAATATATTATCAAGATTCTGCCTGAAAATGTCAAATAATTTTTCTCGGAAATGTTTCCTTGTCAAAATTAAAATCAGAAGTTCTGCATGTTGAAGAACCATGGGCCGAAGTCAGAACCAAGTTAATGTTTGTACCCACATTTACTTTACGCTCGCTACGACACCTAAATTCAAATTTTTGGGAGATTAAAAAAATATCTAAAAAATACCCGATATTATATTTTAAATTAAAAATTAAAATGCAGAGATTCAATAAATAAATAATTATTATTTTAGGAATAATTTTTTTTTAGCAATAGCCATTAAAAATTCTTTTAAATAGTATTCGATTTACATACATACACAGATTAAAGTTGACTCACCTTGAAGTTCACCAACCGCTCTATGAATTTTTATTATCTTAGTTCTCCTATCCGCAAAATAGATTTGTATTTAATTATTCACACAATGGGATATAAGCGAACGAACGATGGTACTAAAATACATACATATGTATGTATGTACACATGCGATAAAACCAAATTCAAATGGCATGCAACAACAAAAATTGCACGCACTTGGAACTTATGCTCTTCCAGCCATTTTTATTTCCAATCGCTTAGCAAGCACTTAGCACACTTCTTTGCACTACACTTTTAAAGCACATTTCTGCATTTTCACACTTTCACTACTTTTATTACACAAAACTATTGGCGAAACATTACTAATTTGCAAAAACTAATTAAATTACAAACAATTTACAATTAAATATCAATAAACTTGACCGAACGCGTACCGACGCCCACAACAGTAATTTGACACGATAAAAAAACCGATTTACAACTGAGCTCTTGATGATGGACAAAGCAGCGCTGTTGGGGAGAATGCGACTGCAACGCAGCCACCCACATACCTGTAGGAGTGTGAATGTATGTATGTTTGTAAGTGTCACTGAGAGGAGCATAGTAATTAGTAAAATGTTTTGTATACATAAACCTGTTGAAGAATAAAAATAGAGCAACGAAAATGTCATGCGAATAATTTTGGAGAAGGTACAATAAGGAGTTGAGAAGTATTGCTAGAGTGTGAGGCAGTGATGGAAAAGTAGACACAATACAGCAATTTTTGGCACTTTCATTCACAGCGGCACTTTTGGCTCAATTCATCCTGTTTTGGCACAATCATAAAATACAGAAATTTAAAATAAAAGGTCAATATATAACAAAAATTCACATATCACATTATAGATTAAAAAAAATACAAAAAGTGAAAATTAAAAGCACTAAAACTTAAAATAAGGGCCGTGAGAAATATTTAGAAACCGCTGAATTCTATTGTGAATACGCAGTACGAAAAGTAAGTTTACGCAACAACTAGCTTTCAATTCAGAATTTTTAGAAAGATTCGAAGTTTGCAGTTTTATAGTCCATTAAATAAAAGTGCAAGTTTCTGCAATATCCCGATGATTTTTGATATTTTTTTTTTGCTTTTCAGTGACGATGTTGTTGCGTTATTTTGCATTCCGGGTGACGATAATTGTGTTTATTGAATTATGTATTGGAATTTTATATAAAATCATTCGAAAAATAATCAATGAACGGAATAGGCGAAATTGGTCAAAATGTTTCACTGCCATTATTTCGCATATAGGTAAATATGTACATATATGTATGTGTGTAAAAATGTCATAATACCTATATTTCGGTGTATTTCCCCTCCGTAATTGGAATTCTGTGTAATTCTATTATAAATTTATGTATATTTATGTCTAAGGAATCCTTCATAAAAGTGATTTACTGTAATAATTTAGCTAATTAATATTTATTATATTACTTCAGTGTAGTTGAAAAGTATTATTTCTAAAAATATATAGTTCTTAAAACGCCTTAAAAATATTTAATTTTGTGGCACTTTCATCTTGTTTTCGGCACTATTTTTGGAGACCATTTGGCACATTTTGAAATTCTGAAATTCCATCCCTGGTGTGAGGAGATATTCCATCATTGAGCCAACAATACTCGGTGATTCCAGTGCGAGACAATTCAGTATCAAATCGGAAGTGGTTGTGTTTATTTTAAAATTGTTGGTGGGTCGCGGTCGACCGGTGAATCTATTTGTGCGCAATAAGGCTTTCTGCACATTGGTCGTCCAATCATAGTTGCTTCATCGTCACAATCATGATGCAACGATTATATGACGACTACACTTTGGCACACTCGGTCGTGATATTTCAGTTCATTTGACGTCTAAAAATTCACTTGTAGTAGGTATTTTCTGTTTTTCTAGTTAATATTTTCGCGAAATATTTACATACACCTGCAGTTTTTAAAATATAGACTGTGCTGCAATATTCTAGACATACTTTTTCAGTAATATCTCTTCTTTTCTTTTCCTGAAATGTGTTTTGAGCATGCGCACAGAGACTTTTTACAATTTCGTCATATTTTATAGTTAAAACGCTCACATTTATTGAATCTTAATGCAATTATCCAGTTTTTAGTAATTTCCATACATTTTATGCAAAATCTACTATTTTTTTTTGCAATTTTAATGCAAATATTAAATTTTTCACTAATTTTCCCATAAAATGTAAACAAACATTGCGTGCACAACGTTTAGCAAACGACAGTGCCGTACTTATCCGTTTCTGAATATTCTACGATTTGCCGATAACGACAAGTGTGCAGATCTCAAGTGTGCAGGGCGAGACGATAACGCAACTATGATTGGACGACAAGTGTGCAGATAGCCTAAGCGATGATTTGTAATGAATTAATTCATGCAAAATATTTGCAAAGTGTTGTGTTGTTTTATAAATTGAATTGTGATGAAGTTAAATGCGTGGTTTAGCGAAAATGAAAGGAAAATATATAAAATAAATAAGGCGTGTGTGGTCATGGCTACGAAAGTTAATTTTAAATCAGAGAAAGAGAATCCCTTCTTCGTGGAACGTTTATCAGCACAAAAAGAAATCCGAAGAAATGTGTGCTGTAAAAAGGTGAGTACATATTTTGCTTTTAATTTTTTGGATGCGTATACACATCTTTGGTTTCGGTAGGGGTAAAATTTGCGAAGCTGTAACGCATAGCCCAGCAAAAAATTTCGCCCACTACCATTTAAGTTTCGTTTTCGAAAATTCAAATATACTTTTGCTCGCGGTGTATGCATAGTGCATGTAATAATCATATAGTCACCGGGGTGACTAACAAACAGTGTAACGACCGACTCAAAATTCTTCGCTGAAGCCAGGGTTAAAAGCTTATATTTCGAAAACTATTAAACCGATTTCAAACGCACTGATTATGGACACAGTTGGAAAGTTGATTGAAGGACCTCTCATTCGATATATATTTATGTATATAATGTAAACATATTTCGAGAAAAAGTGCAGAAACGTAGTTATGGCAATTTTTAAACTTTTCATAAAACGATAGTTTACTATACAGCTAATGAAAATTTGGAATAAAACATCGCGCGATTTTTTATTCCAAATTTTCACCAGCGGCGCTTCTTTTTCATATAAAACGATATTTTTATATACATATATTTAAATAAATATAATGTGCAGAAGAATTCGTTACAAATCATATATCAAATTAGAGATATTTTTGTGCTCTTTCTGATAATCATATTTGTTAATATAGTTAATTACGTTTTTACGAAAAACTTACATTTTTATATAAAAAAAAATTGCCGTAATTACGTGTTTGTACTTTTTCTCGAAATATGTTTGCATTATATACATAAATATATATCGAATGAGAGGTCCTTCAATCAACTTTCCAACTGTGTCCAAAATTGGTGTGTGTTTAAAATCGGTTCAATAGTTTTCGAAACATAAGCTTTTAAAAATGTTGAAAATTCCACGTTTAGCCCCCTTAACGCCACCCGTGATAATTTTTAATAATATAATAATTTTTACCTATTCCATTTATTGTTTAAGCGTTTAATAAATTATAATTTAATAAATTTATTTACGGCTTTTGTTCGATTTTAGGGATGAAAAAAACGACGAACAAACGATTTATTGCAGTTAAAAATTTTAAATAATGAAATTCTTACACCTTGGGTACTAAATGCAGTAACTGTAAAATGTAAAAAATTCATTAAAAATGTTTGGCTTAGGAACAAACGATAAAAAATGGACGAACAATGAAGAACAATCGACGAATTATCGATTGCAATAATAATTAACCCAAACTAATCTGTTTCGGGTGCTAAATACAGGAATTACGTAAAGTGAAAACGTTAAAAATGGACGAACATTAAAGAACAAGCGACGAACTATCGATTGCAAAACAAAAATCTTAATATTTATACTAATGAGGTGCTAACGTCGGTTTTGGTCTACAAAAATTTTTAATCAAATGAAAGGGTGAGTCATGTGAAATATTTTTGCTAGTACATGCTTATCTGAAATTACAAAAAAAAACAAAAATTATTTGAATTCTTTTTGTATGCGGTTTGTGTCACAACTAAATCGAATATGTATTTTAAATTAAAATTTGATTTCCTTCCAACCTGTGTTTCTTGCTAATCCAATTCCGTATCCTCAGTTGTATTTTAGCTTCGGCGAGTGTTTACTGCTCGTTTTTCTTCGCTTTGGTTCTAGTGAAAAGTTT
The DNA here is from genome assembly GCF_013731165.1 of Rhagoletis pomonella. Taxonomy (NCBI): domain Eukaryota; kingdom Metazoa; phylum Arthropoda; class Insecta; order Diptera; family Tephritidae; genus Rhagoletis; species Rhagoletis pomonella. The sequence goes on from NW_023458565.1 coordinate 27,142,506, forward strand.
TATTGAATTGTGATTTAAATTAAGTATTTAAGTGCAAAATGTGTTTTGTTAAGTGTTTGTAGTGTATAAGCCAACTACTGAACAGTGGTACATGTCTCTAATCAATGCCAAATCTTCACGAATGTTTAGTTTGGATTAGCCACAGGTTAGACAAGCATTATAGACATGCGCCACTGTTCGTAAGTTGGGTTTTTTTTTCAGTTTTGAGTTGTGCCGTTGTTGGCCGAGGGCCATCGTTCGTATGTACATATGTATGTATGCCTGTGTTCATAAACATATTATAAACGTATGTGCATACTTATGACGTACTAAATAATGAGGTCTCGCATTTCTACGCTTCTCAATTGCCTTTTAATTTGGTCAAAAGAACGGGTGAGTCCCAGAAAGTGTTTAATATTTTTTTACATGTTTATTGGACCTTGAGTGAAAGATTCGGGAAAATTTTCCAAAACGGATCCAGGCCTAGAAAAAAAAAATTAGGGAGTATAGAGGAGCTTTTTCAGATTCTAAATCTGAAGACCCCACCCTCCGGAAGCTTATAGTTTTAAAGTAATTCGCATTTAAAGTTGCAAAAAATACCGAATTTAACCTCACCTTTTGCTTTGTACACCAATTGAAGTGAAATGTCAGTGCTGCCATACATATGAAAAAATGCCTCAAAAACACAAAACGGAAGCAATAAAAAATGCAGATAATGATCGCGCGATATTTAATAAAAAAATTTAATTATTTATTGGTCGATTTTTGATTAAAAAGTTGCATAATTTATCGAAATATCGATTTTATAATAAAAAGCGATGTTTTATTAAAAATGTTCATTATTCATCGAAGTATAAATTTTTAGAATATAGAGCGCCGCTGGCGAAAATTTTTAATAAAAAAACGCGCGATTTTTAATTAAAAATTTTCATTATTTATGGAAGTATCGATTTTTAGAATATAAAGCGCCGTAGGCGAAAATTTTTAATAAAAAATCGCGCGATTTTTAATTAATAATTTTCATTATTTATGGAAGTATCGATTTTTAGAATATAAAGCGCCGCAGGCGAAAATTTTTAATAAAAAATCGCGCGATTTTTAATTAAAAATTTTCATTATTTATGGAAGTATCGATTTTTAGAATATAAAGCGCCGCAGGCGAAAATTTTTAATAAAAAATCGCGCGATTTTTAATTAAACATTTTCGATATATATGGAACTATATTAATATATGGTTACTGGGTGTTTTATATAAAATCGTGCGATTTTATATAAAAAAAATTTCATAATTTATGAAAGTATATTAAAAAAAAGAAGAAATAAAAAAGGAAATAATACGGTTTGTAAGTGTATTTAATAGCTTCGAGAAGCTTAGCAAATGGGTCTTCCCTTTTTTTTAAATGGCCTTACGCCATAAAAATTCCACTAGTGAATGCTCAAAATTCGATGGGTTGTTGTAGTTGTCTTTGTTAAAAAAGCGTTTAACAACTCTCCACTGGGATTCTATTCTTTGGGTGTGGGTCCCATCTGGCGCCACAAACGGGTTGTCCGGATCGCTGTGGTTTACCTTCTGGTGCTCATACCCGAAATCCGACAGGCAATCATACGCCCTCCAATAGTCGGTACGTATGGTAGTCCCCTCCGCTACGTGCTTTTGAATTAGAGGCATGAGCACCTCAGAAGACCGCACGTTTTCCGGGCACACCTCCAAGCGAAGATCTTCGCTGCCGTCTTCTAGCATCCCAAGGACCCAGTGAGCCTCAACTCTCCTCCCTAAAGAAATAAAAGCAAATAAAATGAAAATTGGAAGTATTTAATAAAAATAATCCAATTATTTAAATTAATATTACCTTTGTTGTATTTTCTTTTACCAAATTTGCTTTCGTCTATTTGGACGACTTTTCCCACACCGCCAATTTTGCCTGCAGTTTCCTGTTGATGGAGCTGGTACAAAACTATTGTCTCGCGACAATAACTGTACCAGTCGGTTATTGTTCGGCTCGATAAGGGCCCCCAACGTAATTTTCCAGCCGCACCGTATGGTGGCTGGAGCGTTGCGCAAAACAATAAGTGACGTAAAATATATGCGGCAGCGAGAGATGCGCATTTTCAAACCATGTTCCTTTAGCCCGAGAAACCGATTTGTTGCGGCATTGCCCCTTCCGGCAAGAAAAACTGCCCAGCTCTGTGTTGCCTTTATTGAGGACAGACGTTGGCGTCCTATGCGTCGAGCATAGTTTGCTACGCAAAAGCATGCCGTTCTCCTCTGCAAATAAGATGCATTGAGCAACGGTGCCAAAGCTGTCCCCAAGTTTGTGCAAATTCCACATCGCCTCATACTCCTCCGAGGTTAGCAACTGTGGTCTTGCTGCCCCTGCGCTTGTCGACGACTCATCGGAATCTGTAAAAATAATAATATGGAATATATTCAATTAAATGTGAGGAAAAGCAAACTTACCATACTCGGTATCACTCATCTCAAGAAATGAAATTATATTTCTTAATATAAAATGGATGTAAGCACAGAAAATACGCGAAAAAATGCAGTGCTAGCTTCTGCATGCGAAAAAATAATAGAATAAAAGAAATACCGTTAGAAAACGGTTGCCATAAAATTATGACGATTTTACGCACCACTCCTATTTGTGTTGGCCGCGTTTTAATAAAATCCTTTAATAGTGGCGTATTTACTTTTAAAACGTATGGCAGCACATATTTGCTCTTACTGTCGGCCATTGTTATTTCTGTTTGTTTGTGAAAAGTGGTAAAACGTGAAGACAAATTTATAAACGCGTTTTACTTAATTAATTGGTGAATTATATATAATAAATGCATAAAATACGCATGTGAGCATTGAAAATAGAATATGTAACACAAAATATAAGTGATAAGTGGCATATTTTAAAAAATTAGGGGATGATAGTGGACATTATTTAACAGCAAATTGCTAAAATACTATTAGCAATTATATTGTGAGAGTGAATAATTCATGTTGAGGAGGCCTCCCCCAACATCCTCACCAAGTTTCATGACGAAATTCCTTATACTTTCGCTGAAATTTCGATTGGTTCCGTTTTGGAAAGCCCACCCAAAGATTCTGTTATTAGTACATACTTCATTATATACCTTGTTTATACCTACGCAAGAACCGCATTAACAAAAACCCAATTTGACTCAACACATATTTCTTTTGAGCGTATAATATGTTCATCATAATATATGACTGAACTTCCAAAAAATGTCGAAGATGTGTGTCTTTCCATCTGTCGTTTTGTATACCAACTCTATGAGTTAATGAAACTTTTACTACGTTTATACGCATGCATAAGTCGCTGTAATGCATTTCGCCGCGATTCAAAACATATGTATAAACTGAATTTCAATTCGCTTTGAAAGGGCAAAGTGTTTTGGCTCACACTCCATTTCAAATCGGTAGTTTATTTCTCCAGACAGTTAGAAAGAGTGTATAAACACCGCTCTCACTCAAAGCGAATTGGAGATCAGCTGTTCCACTCAAATTCCAAATAATCGCATCAGTATTTAAAAGCTGATTAATAATAATCGTTCTTTTTCTTTGCCACGATTTTATAATGCCGAATAAAACTAGATTTTTATCACTTTCCATTATGTAAACTTATAAAATGTCAAATGAAAACAGCTTATTTTGTTTGCTTTTGAAGACGGTTACTTTGATGCCGATATAAAGCCGTAAGTATAAACACTTGAGCGAAATGTGTACGGTGTCAATGCGCTTTCAATTAAGTCGATTATTCTGTGCGTATAAACGTAGTATTTGATTGTGTTTTCCTACAAAATTGAAATTTTGAGATATTTCTATTAAACGTGCATATAACGGGTGATTTTTTTGAGGTTAGGATTTTCATGCAT
>NW_023458565.1:27146472-27149295 GCF_013731165.1 Rhagoletis pomonella
ACCGAGTTTGGTACAAATTGGTAGAACGGTTACCGATATACTTACATGTGATCATAAGTGGGCGGTGCCACGCCCATTTTCCAAAATTTTACCATAAACGTATTTCTTGGTAAAAAATTGTTGCAAGCATCAATTTTGAATAAATTAGCTTCAATATTTACTGATTTATCGAAGATTATGTATTCCTCTAAATTACCGTTATATGGAAGGTGGGCGTGGTTATTGAGCGATTTTAAAAATCTTCGGCCATTTGGTATGTTGTGCGAAGAGCAACAACTGTGCCAAGTTTGGTAGAAATTGGTGCAGCGGTTACCAAGATATACACATGTAACCATAAGTGGGCGTGGCTACGCCCATTTTCCAAAAATTTATAATATTCTTATTTTTCGTCTAAAACTTATTATAAATATCTATTTTGAGTGAATTATCTTCAGTAGTTACTAAAATATCGCAGTTTTCGTATTTCTGGAAATTACCGTTATACGGGAAGTGGGCGTGGTTATTGTCCGATTTCGCCCATTTTCAATACCAACCTACCTTGGATTAACAGAAACCTACATACCAAATTTCGTTGAGATATCTCAATTTTTGCTCGAGTTATCGTGTACACGGACGGACGGACAGACGGACAGACGGACGGACAGACAGACATGGCTTAATCGATTTCTTTTTTCATTCTGATCATTTATGTATACATTTGTCTATATCTATCTCGATTCGTTTTGGCTGTTACAAACAACCCTTATGTGAACAAAATTAATATACCCTTGTGCACAAGTGAGCTCGGGTATAAAAATACCCTATATTATATTTTAAATTTAAAATTAAAATGCACAGTTTCAATAAAAAAAAACACTAGTACGCATCCTGTAATAATTTTTTTAGCAATAGCCATTAAAAATTCTTTGAAATAGTATTCGATTTAAATACATACACAGATTAAAGTTGACTCACCTTGAAGTTCACCAACCGCTCTATGAATGTTTATTATCTTAGTTCTCCTTTCCGCAAAATAGATTTGTATTTAATTATTCACACAATGAGATATAAGCGAACGAACGATGGTACTAAAATACATATGTATGTATGTACACATGCGATAAAACCAAATTCAAATGGCATGCAACAACAAAAATTTCACGCACTTGGAACTTATGCTCTTCCAGCCATTTTTATTTCCAATCGCTTAGCAAGCACAACAATTCTCTTTCTTTGCACTACACTTTTAAAGCACATTTTTGCATTTTCACACTTTCACTTTTATTACACAAAAATATTGGCGATACATTACTAATTTGCAAAAACTAATTAAATCACAAACAATTTACAATTAAATATCAATAAACTTGACCGAACGCGTACCGACGCCCACAACAGTAATTGACACGATAAAAAACCGATTTACATCTGAGCTCTTGATGATGGACGAAGCAGCGCTGTTGGGGAGAATGCGACTGCAACGCAGCCACCCACATACCTGTAGGAGTGTGAATGTATGTTTGTAAGTGTCATTGAGAGGAGCATAGTAATTAGAAAAATGTTATGTATGTATACACAAACCTGTTGAAGAATAAAAATAAAGCAACGAAAATATCATGCGAATAATTTTGGAGAAGGTACAATAAGGAGTTGAGAAGTATTGCTAGAGTGTGAGGCCGTGATGGAAAAGTAGGCACAATACAGCCATTTTTGGCACTTTCATTCACAGCGGCACTTTTGGCACAATTTATCCTGGTTTGGCACAATCATAAAATACAGAAATTTAAATTAAAAGGCCACTATATAACAAAAAATCACATACCACATTATAGATTAAAAAAAAAAATACAAAAAGTGAAAATTAAAAGCACTAAAAATTTAAATAAGGGCCGTGAGAAATATTTAGAAACCGCTGAATTCTATTGTGAATACGCAGTACGAAAAGTAAGTTTTCGCAACAACTAGCTTTTAATTCAGAATTTTTAGAATTATTCTAAGTTTGCAGTTTTATAGTCCATTAAATAAAAGTGCAAGTTTCTGCAATATCCCGATGATTTTTGATATTTTTTTTTTTGCATTTCAGTGACGATGTTGTTACGTTATTTTGCATTTCGGGTGACGATATATTGTGTTTATTAAATTATGAATTAGACTTTTATATAAAATCATTCAAAAAATAATCAATGAACAGATAGGCGAAATTGGTCAAAATGTTTCACTGCCATTATTTCGCATATAGGTACATATGTACATACATATAAGTATGTGTGTAAAAATATACTATAAATTTATGTATATTTAAGTCTAAGGAATCCTTCATAAAAGTGAATGGGAAATGTTTAGTTATTGGCCCATGGTTTTTGGGGTGGGGGCGGAGGGGGAGGGGGCGTGGCCCCCCAAACCCCCCCTCATTCGAAAGGGGACAGTCGCCACTTTACGAAAAGCCCCAGTCCCCCCTTGGGGACCACCCACAGACCCCTAGGGAACCGTTTGAAAATGGGGTAAAAACGGCATTTTCCGAGGCAAACTGAGCAGTTTGAAGTGGAATATAACCCAACCAACGAAAACCGTGGGATTTTTAAATAAAAGAAATTATCCCAAGTTGGTTATCAGGCGAGTTGGAAAAAAAATTAACTAAAAAAAAAATTAAGGAAAAAAAATTAACTAAAAATTCTGTGAAATTAAGAAAAAAGCGACAGATAGAAATGTTGTAGTAATAGTAATATGATAGTATTTTAGCGCACTTAGGGATTATAACCCTCACTACGTAGAATTCTCTTCTGTGTTGCCAAAGAAAGGGGGCTGAACACCTTTTGCAGAGAACACCTTTCTGCGTAGGCGGCC
>NW_023458565.1:27149305-27149872 GCF_013731165.1 Rhagoletis pomonella
CGTAGGCGGCCTTCGGCCGCACTTAGGGATTATAACCCTCAGGCAGTAGAATTCTCCTTTCTGTTTTGCGAAGAAAAGGAGCTGAACACCTTTTGCAGAGAACACCTTTGTATATTTTTAATGCTTCTGGGTTATATCCTATCTTCCTTTGTCTCTCATTCTTTTGCATATTTTGGAGTTTGACAGCTGAACTCCGCCATTTAATTTGCATATGCAACCAAAGGCAGACGCGTGGTTTTGAAGGTGTTTTTATTTAATAAATTGTGATTGATAGGTTAAAATTAAAGTAATAAAGAAAGTTGTAACAAGTCGAATAAAGTTTAAAGTGAAGGGGAATATAAAAACGCATTGGTGAAGTGGCTGCTTTAAGGAAAATAGGAGTGATAAATGTAAGCTAATTTCCGAATTTTACAAAAAAGGGCATATTTCAAACCCAATTTGCAAATAAATTAGTGACAAAAAATTACAATAGCGGATGTTAAAATAATGGGTAGACCCTTGGCTACAAGTGTGTGCAATTTTTTTTGGATCGGGTCACCCCTTTGGACGCAATACCCCGAAATAGGT
>NW_023458565.1:27149972-27152148 GCF_013731165.1 Rhagoletis pomonella
ATGTAAGTATATCGGTAACCGTTCTACCAATTTGTACCAAACTCGGTATGGTTATTGTACTTGCCACGTGTAAGCAAAACGTTGAAAATTATTGAAATCGGACTAAAATAACGGCCGATTCTCATATAACGGTAAATTTAAGAAATGCTTGAAACTTCAATATTTCGAAATTGAAGGACGCTAATTTACTCAAAATTGATACACCTCGGCTTACCATCTAGCGGAAGGTTTCGGAAGGGTGAAAAAACATATATTTAATACTTGCGCCGGGTATTTAATGTTCGGCTCCGCCCGAACTTAGACTTTCTTACTTGTTTGCTTTTAATTTTTTGGATGTGTATACACATCTTTGGTTTCAGTAGGGGTAAAATTTGCGAAGCTGTAACGCATAGCCCAGCAAAAAATTTCGCCTACTACCATTTAAGTGTCGTTTTCGAAAATTCAAATATACTTTTGCTCGCGGTGTATGCATAGTGCATGTAATAATCATATAGTCACCGGGGTGACTAACAAACAGTGTAACGACCGACTCAAAATTCTTCGCTGAAGCCAGGGTTAAAACCTTATATTTCGAAAACTATTGAACCGATTTCAAACGCACCGATTATGGACACAGCTGGAAATTTGATTGAAGGACCTCTCATTCGATATATATTTATGTATATAATGTATACATATCTCGAGAAAAAGTACAGAAACGTAATTATGGCAATTTTTAAACTTTTCATAAAACGATAGTTTACTATACAGCTAATGAAAATTTGGAATAAAACATCGCGCGATTTTTTATTTCAAATTTTCGCCTGCGGCGCCGTTCATATAAAACGATATTTTAATATATATTTAAACAAATATAATGTGCAGAAGAATTCGTTACAAATCATATATCAAATTAGAGATATTTTTGTGCTCTTTCTGATAATTATATATTTTGTAATATAGTTAATTACGTAGTTTTTTACGAAAAACTTACATTTTTATAAAAAAAAATTTGCCGTAATTACGTTTTTGTACTTTTTCTCGAAATATGTATACGTTATATACATAAATATATATCGAATGAAAATCGGTTCAAATGTTTTCGAAACTTAAGCTTTTAAAAATGTTGAAAGTTCCACGTTTAGCCCACCTTAACGCCACCCGTGAAAATTTCCAATTATTGTTTAAACGTTTAACGTAATGTTTAACATAAAGAAAAATTATACATTTATTTACGGGTTTTGCTCGATTTTAGGGATGAGAAAAAACCGACGAACAAACGATTTATCGCAGTTAAAAAATAAAAAAATAATGAAATTCTTACACCTTGGGTGCTAAATGCAGTAACTGTAAAATGAAAAAAAATCATTAAATATGTTTGGCTTAGGAACAAACGATAAAAATGGACGAACAATGAAGAACAATGAAGAACAATCGACGAATTATCGATTGCAATAATAATTAACCCAAACTAATCTGTTTCGGGTGCTGGCTGCAATTTAGTTTGGCATCCCCGGAGTTCGGCATTAAGAAGGGTATGGAACGATAGAGGGAGTTATCCTGATTGTAAATATATATACTTTTAGCCGCAGCAGACTTATAGTTTTTAAGTTATTTGTTGTTAAAGTTAGTAAATTGAACTAACCTCTCGACGCTATTTCACACAATAAACACTTTATTTATGTACACACTTCGGCAAAATAGTTGCATTAAAAGCCCGCACAATGAAATGTAAACATATTTTTTAAATTTATAATGTATTTTTACTAAATTAAGTAAGTTTTAACAATTATCACGCACTTATATATGTATACGCACATTGTGAATACAGAACTGTTGATTCAACCATGGTTTCACACTGACATTAGAAGGGTGCTGCCACATCTAACAAAATAACACCACACATCTAATAAATAAATATGTTTTTTTAAACCATATTTTAAAAAGTGAAAATTTTTAATAAAAAATCGCGCGATTTTTTATTAAAAATTTTCGCCTGCGGCGCTTTTTCCATAAAATCAATACTTCGATAAATAATGAAAATTTTTAATAAAAAATCGCGCGACTTTTTATTAAAAATTTTCGCCTGCGGCGCTTTTTTCATAAAAATCAATACTTCGATAAATAATGAAAATTTTTAATAAAAAATCGCGCGATTTTTTATTAAAAATTTTCGCCTGCGGCGCTTTTTCCATAA
>NW_023458565.1:27152248-27152685 GCF_013731165.1 Rhagoletis pomonella
TTAACCAATACAGATTAAAGATAATATTTAATATGTAAATTATTATTGCTCAATTTATTTTTTCACTTAAAAATAATGATTATTCAAAAAACTCAAAAGCTATACTAGCGTGATTTCTGATGTATTCTTTTCAAAGGTAGCGAAATCCTAATAAAAGGAAAAAGTTCCAAAATTTTCAGGCCAAAATTTCAGTTGGTTGAGCTTGTATGACCTTTTAATTTTTAGGTGGAAAAATAAAACTCAGTAATAATTATTATCTCTGAGCGAAAAAATAAAAATCATAAAATAATCATTATTTGTGATCGGAAATAAATTTGGCAATAATTAACCGAAAGGTAATCAATTCGTCGGAATATTTTTTTATTTTTTAGTGTTTTTTTATGTTTATTACCGCATAGATTTGGATCACGTTAGCCGCTTTCTATAATCCTTTTTTT
>NW_023458565.1:27152695-27153273 GCF_013731165.1 Rhagoletis pomonella
TTTTTTTAAAGGAAAGGTGTTACCATACTAATTTAGTTTAATTCCGGATCATGAAGAAATTAACGATAGTCTTAAATTTTGTATATGAGAATTTTGTTTTTTGCTTAAAAATTACTTAAGCAAAAAACATGAAAATCACATAATAATGATTAAATGCTGATTATTTTACTCATAGTGATTACCGCCTCTGTTTTTTTCAATTTTCAAATGAAATTAGATATAAATAAGCATTGTTTCAACTACAATATTATTTTGAACCAAAAAGTGGCAAATAGCAGCTTCAATCACTGAGTGAAATCACGGTATCATCACGATTTTCGAAGCCCGAAAAGTACAAACATTTCTCCTACGGCTTAATTCAGGCCCACCTCAGATGAAGGGTACTCATTCCAGTTTAATTTTTCTTGGTCTGAAGCTCTTTTATCCAGCATCCCTCTTCGCGTTTTTCAATGGTCCACCATTTAAATCCACACTTTAAGAGATAGACTACTCAGAAAAAAGTAAGCTAAATATATTTCACTCAAAACATGATGTAATGTCCCCCACTACAACTAGCTTCGAATTAAGAAATCCAAAGT
>NW_023458565.1:27153373-27156485 GCF_013731165.1 Rhagoletis pomonella
ACATATTTACCCATCTTTGTTTAAATATCTGTCTGCGTAGTTGACATTTTCAATGCCTGTCAGCTAACTTTACTGACCTCTACGTTTGTTTTAGTCATGCCCATTGCACATAGCTGAACTAACTGATTTCAGAGTCAGACCCCTTTTATTGCGTACATTTGTTGCCAAAATCCTGTTAGTGGTCACAGCTGGCGAATGGTTGAACTTTTAAAGTTAGTGCAGACAGTAGAATAAGTAGAAGAATAAAATGCCAGTTAAAATACTCCAACCATCATGTATGGGGAATACAAGAAATGGCAATGAATGTGCTTGACTTTTTTATTGAAAAAGGGCTGCCTATATATAAACAATCAGCATGCATATTTCAAGAGATTTTCTTTTCTTTCAAAACTTTTGTCATTATTTTTCACATAAGTGAGATTTAAATGTTAAAATAAATGTTAAAGTAGTTAGTATGAAATAATTGCCCATAACATAAAAGAAAAAAAAATAAAAGAAAAATTATTGCGAAATGACATCCTACTAATGAAGCTAACTAACTGCGCGCTGCTACTCTGCTATCTGTTTTTGTTCGTTTTTTTTTTTTTAAATTCGGCTAAGCATTTAATTTTTGCTCGCTGTAGCACTGCACTACTACCATTTGCTTTTAAAATTTCAGCTACCTACACAGTGACAACAAAAAGAAAGCACATAAATAGTACTGCGAGTACAAGTCCAACAAAAAGCAAACTGAAAATGTCAAAATTAATTTCGAAAGTAATTAATGAACAAACTTTTTGTGCCAACATTCTTCTGCACCGCGCCATATTCGCTCATTCTCTGCTTGACCTTTACAGTAGTCAGGCTACGTTCGCTGTGTTTAGTAACTATTGCAAAAGTTATCACAAAACTATGTACACGTGAAAGGTCACTACCACCACCAACAGCAACTCCCTCTGCCGCCAACACCACCTTCACCTGCACCACCTTCACTGGCCACTTTCGATATTAGTGACTTGTTATACTTTTGTCGTTCACCAGTTTTGCTGTCATTTATAGTAGTCTCTTCCTAGTCGTTTAGTTGCAATCCACTCGTTTCGTTCTTACTTTTTCAGCACTCAGTACTCGGAATTCTGCAGCTCGATTGTGTGCGTTATCGTCATTGTACGCTGTACTCGGCCACGGTCATTAGCTAAAATGAAATGCGAAACATTTTTCATTGCATCTTTGAGTTTACACTTGCGTTTCTCTCGCTGTCGTTTTCACTTTGTCTTCTTTTCATTGTATAAAAGAAAAAAATGTTTTTTAGCAATGCTGTAATTACTTTAGATTTTTTGTGGAAGAAAGCAAATATTTTGTTACGATGATTTTTGCTTGAAATCGGAGAACTCTTTCAAAACAAACTATACAATTTGAGATATTATTAATTTTTAAATTAGCTGAGCTTAGGAATTGTTTCTTATTTGAAGTTAGCGATAAAAATTAGAAATAAATTAAGCTTTACGAAAATAATAATAATATGAACTCAAGACTCTTCTGCGAAATATTTTAAGTGCCACTTCGAAAAGTTCACTTTTTAAACAGTTGAAGAGTACTTATGTAATAGATAAGAGTTCATTGTTTACCTAGAAAAGACAAAAAGTGTTCAATAAATAAGGCATCCTTAAATTGTTTTCAATCCTCGGCTGGTTGCTGCAGATACGAGAATCGATTCCTGGTAAACAAGGACCAGACCATCAGGATTGGAGCTAAATGGATCAGAACTACAAGGCATCTTCTTTGTATATTAATGCAACGATTAACTGCAGCATGTTCTTCCTCCTGAGACAAAAGTGCTCCGCCCACTGATTCCATTGTATTCTACTTAATTAAGGAAAATCTTTTCAAATAACGACTAATTTTTTTTTTTATTTCACTATTCACTTACGATTATATTTACATATTTTATTTTGTTTCTGTCAAAACAGCTGATTAAGAACTTCGAATTTCGCACTTTTAGCTGGCAGTGCCGTTGATAGTTACGATCGGATTATGGCATACCAATTTTTGGAACGGAACTACGAATTCGTAACTACGAAGATTACAGCATACGGGTGATAATTTGGTAATATTTACCAAATCATGTTTTGAGTGAAATATATTTAGCTGACTTTTTTCTGAGTGTAGTCTCTCTCTAAAAGTGTGGATTTAAATGGTGGACCATTGAAAAACGAGAAGAGAAATGCTGGATAAAAGAGCTGCAGACCAAGAAAAATGAAGCTGGAATGAGTACCCTTCATCTGAGGTGCGCCTGTATTAAGCCGTAGGGGAAATGTTTGTACTTTTCAGGCTTCGAAAATCGTGATGATACCGTGATTTCACTCTATTTGCCACTTTTTGGTTCAAATTAATATTATAGTTGAAACAATGCTTATTTATATCTAATTTCATTTGAAAATTGAAAAAAAAACAGGGGTGGTAATCATTATGAGTAAAATAATATAAATCAGCTATTAATCATTATTTTATGATTTTCATTTTTTTCGCTTCAAAATAATAACAAGTAATTTTTAAGCAAAAAACAAAACCGACTTCAATTCTCATATAAAAATTTAAGATTATCGTTAATTTCTTCTTGATCCAATGATCGGATTTAAACTAAATTAGTATGGTAACAACTTTCCTTTAAAAAAAGAAAGCGGCTTACGTGATCCAAAGCTATGCGGTAATATACATAAAAAAAAACTAAAAAATAAAAAAATATTCCGACGAATTGATTACCTTTCGGTTAATTATTATCGAGTTTTATTTTTACGCTCAATGAAAATAATTATTGCCAAATTTATTTCCGATCACAAATAATGATTATTTTATGATTTTTATTTTCTCGCTCAGAGATAATAATTATTACAGAGTTTTATTTTTCCACTTAAAAATTAAAAGGTCATACAGGCTCAACCAACTGAAACTTTGGCCTGAAAATTTTGGAACTTTTTCCTTTTATTAGGATTTCACTACCTCTGAAAAGAATACATCGGAAATCACGCTGGCATAGCTTTTGAGTTTTTTGAATAATCATTATTTTTAAGTGAAAAAATAAATTGAGTAATAATAATTTACATATTAAATATTATCTTTAATCTGTATTGGTTAA